>NW_021938895.1:1956988-2476793 GCF_001715985.3 Manacus vitellinus
GAGGGCCTCATCCTACAAACGTTTTCCTGTGAAAAATAATGTGCCTGGAAATCCCTCAAAGGGCAGAAAAGTTTGGAAATGGTCTCACCCAGCACGTTCCAGAACACAGCTTTGTTGTTGTGTTTCCCCACTGCCAGCCGTGTTATCATGACCGTTTATCCAGGAAAAAATAGTAGAAGTGGTTAAATGAGCTGGTGTTAAAGTGAGTGGTGATAAAGATAGAGCTTTGCTTTGAAAATCTTACGGGTGTGCGGGTGAGGGTTCACTGAAGTGCTTGTGTGTGGGGGAACAGCTTGGAGAGGCTGGGATTACGGGAGGAACCCTTTGCACAGGGCCTGCTTATGCAGGACAGGATGGTCGGACTCAGTAGGAATGGCAGAACAATGGGGTGTCTTTTGACTTTGTGACTCGGTGTAGCACTCACAGTCTCTCTAGGTGTGGATCACGGTGATCCTGATTCACAGGGGCTGCAGGGCGAGGAGGAGGAGGAGCTTTTGCAGAATTGTGATTCTAATTTAATTGAGAGTTAGATTAAGTTGGCATTATAGTTACTCTTTAAAGAAGGGACGCGAGAGCTGTTGCATTATCGTGCTGGCGTTGTTGTTCTCATTTGAGGTGTCTGAGCCTTCTCCTACCTCACAGCAATTCAAAGGTTGCGGTCGCAGCTCATTAGAATAAGGGAAAGACCTAAACTAAATATTAGAATATTTAGAATATTATTACAATAAGAATGCCTACGTGTGATAAAGGGATAGAAAAAGGATTAGACCGTTTCCCAATCTTTTTTTGTGTTCATATATATGTATTTATTTGTTTGTCTCCTATATTTGACTGCTGACAGGGCAGTGCAGATCTGACTGATTTACTGATGCTTTAGGGCACACGTTGCCCCTTACACCCTTCCACTGTGGGTGCAGCTGTGTTTTCGCATGCAATACGTACTTTTAAAAATTATTCCTAAATTACATTCACCCTTATTTACTGGTAAATTAATTTGAAACTAATTTGAAATACTTTTGACTGTTTATTAAAAATTTATTTCATTTTTCAAATGTAATTTTCATGCAGTTGCTCAGTAGTTTTAGACCAAAGAAGCTGCATGTATCATCCAGTGAAACACTTGACTGTGTTATAACAGAATGGGAATTAGCTCTGAAAGGGAAAGAAAAGACAGATTTGAGCTATAGAAATCTCAGCTAAACATAACTTGAAAGTGAAATAGCTCACAGACAACACACTTTGTGAAGTTTTATTGGCAATAAATAATATGTTGATGATAATGTTTTGAGTGGTGTGTTAAGTGTGTCATAATTCTCTTGCAGAAATCCCCAGTGAAAATGTACACTCGATATAGCACTGTTTTAATTTAAAAAAACAGATATAAATCATATGCAGGAGAGGAAGTATGTTATAAACAGTGCTGGGTTTGATTATAATTTTTTGAAATAGTGTTGGCTTAGCATTAGGTTTGAATTTTAAGTATTAATATTTGCACACACTGGGGAGGGAGCCCCTGTCGTGTGCTCTCTAATAAGATTGTTAATGCAAACTGGTTTTGTGGGGAAGAGGATTAGATGGGTACCTATTATTACAGCTCTAGCTCTTCATATTCCAGCACAAAATAAATGCATATTGTGCACCTGGGTCCAAATCATATTCACTTCTTAATCTCAGTAGCCAGTGGTACTTTATTTGAGTCAAGTCATCAGAACTTGACCCCTCTGTGGGAGTTTTTACTGCAAATCATAAACATTCAAATTGCCACGTTAGAGGTTACAAGTGACTTCTGTACGATGCTAATAGTAGCAAAGAGTCTTAGTGGACCTAAAGGCAGGGGGAAAAACAGGACATGGAGTCTAAAACCTCTCCCCAGTAGCACCACAGTAGTTCTGGGTCTGTCAGCATTTCCACTCCAACCCCCAAATTTCAGAGTTTATAACTCAGCTGTTTTAAATAGCTTCAAGCTGAAACCTGCTGTATAAATTGTCGGCCCAGATGTACGTTTTGAAACAAAAAGTAGCGCGAATCAGTTATTCTGTTTTAACTTACAGAACATTAAAATATTTTTAATAGTATCAGATGCTCTTTTGGCAATCTCTGGAAAAAGCATTCTCAATACAGAAGATTTTGCATTCAGAGGCAGTTTGACTTCAATGTTTCGCAAGAAAGTTGTTGAAGTGGCAGATACCAATGTTTGGGAGGAACTATTTAGCATGTACATTGGTGGAGGTTTTTTAAGCAAGCTTTTTACTCTGCAGAAAGTCTGAGTACCTGCTGCTGTGTACTAGTTTTGCTTTGTGCCTATAACTTCCGTCTGTAGGGTACATGCTTTGGCCAGTTCAAATCCCACTGGACCGAAACTGGGCAAACAGGTTGCCTAACCAGATGAGAATCGTGTTATGCAAAAAACACATAGTTATTTTCAACTTGTAAGAATTGGTTTGCTTTTATTTTGGGACTTCATTTGACTTTATGTACCATTTTGAGCTTTGTTTTAAAAAAAAAAAAAGCAAAGGCAAAATCTACCTTTAGTCCTAGAAATGTGTAGAGAGCTTATAATGGAAAATAAATGTGTTGAAATAGTAGAGACACTGAGACAAAGAATAGGTAAGGAATGCACTGTGGCTGCTTCTCATCACTTCTCATCCTTAATTTTTTACACAGTCTTTACTCATTTAACAGTGCATTTACAATCCTCTTTCTAAGAATATGTCATTAATTTTGTATTGATACATGGTATAAAATTGCCAAATAAAGATTTATGCCAACAGTCTTTCAGCAGGTACAGTTACTTTTTAAAATTCTCAAAATGACGTGTATTTCTCCAGGTTTCAAACTTGTTTCGCAAAGCTTTTTTTTCCTATCCAGATCTACTATGTACCTGTGCAGTACTCCTCTGGTATTTTGTGGCAAAAAAAGTATCAAATTATGAAAGGAACACGCATTTTACTCCTGTTGGCTGGCAGGGGAATCTTCCCATGTTACAGGATTTTAGTTTATTAGCCAAAGATTTTATTTTCACCTCTGATTTCAGTTTGTCTTGTCCTTCGGTCTCCTCTGAGTGAGATGAATAGTGATATTGCATCATGCTGCTTCCAAAGCCTCTCAGTACCGATGCAGCTCTCGATTAGGTGCGATTGCCCGGCGGTGGCAGCAGCACGTGCAGCTCTGGGCTGATGGCTGAGCTGACAAATTGAACTGACATCCAGTGGAAGGGGCAGGCAGGAAAGCTCTGAGAAGCAACAGGGGACAGAGGGGAGCTTTTTAAGAGGTTTTGCTCCCTCCTGTCCAGGTGTTATAGACTGTAACCGTGTTTGGGGCTGTGATGGAGCTGTGATGGCACTGCCTGTCTGTGCTCTGGGTACCTGGGGAGAAAGAGGTGACCTGAGGCTGCAGGCATCTTGCTCCCTCTCCCGAGGCTCCTGGCGGCCTTGTGCTTCCTCCTGAGCTCTCAGATTCTTTGCATTTCTGGAGTTAATGTGATTTTTTGTTGTTGTTTTGTGAGATATGAAAAGCGTAGGGTGCAACTCCCTGGGATGCTGATGGGCGAGACAAGACCGTCCAGAGATAACGTGGTGTGTCGCAGGCTGGGAAGGGAGTGGTTTATAAGTAGTCTCAAACCCCATGCTTTAAAGCCAGTATCCATTTATTAACTGTTAGAGTCAGCTCTATAATCTGTTCAGCAGATTATTATTTGTTATTTGATTATTATTTATTATTCCTTACACCTGGCTTTGAAGCTGTCAGATCTGGTTGCTGCCAGACCCAAGCCAGAGAGTTAGTGAGACCTCAGATCTTACCCACAGCAGTGGTTCCTCTGTTTTTATGTTGAGGGACATTCATATCACTGTAAAGTAAAATCTCTGTTTGATAGATGAAAACCTCACACTAGTTTGTGGCAAAACTCAGTTTTCAGTTTTGGGTGGTATTACCTGGTGTTTATGGAAAAAAAGACTTTCAGCTTTGCTTGCTTTTTTCGATTCAATATTTCTTTTAAATAAGACAAGCTGTACTTTTCAGTAATATGGTCTATTTAAAATATTTTCATATTTTTTATACCTTTGTAATTTGTTTTTATCGTTTGAGAGAAACGTTGTGTACTGGGCCACATGCTCTCCTTACATATCCAGAACTCCTAATTCTTTCCACTGAATTAATATCACCATGCAACCTGCAGTTATTAGTTTCAACCAGGATCATTTATAGGAAAGACATTTCAAGCAGGCCATATCACAAAATGTAATATATGTTTCCGGAGACAGAATGAATTACTCTTAATAATATAAGAAGTCATATCTGACCGTGTAAACTGGTAGAAACTGCAAGTGGAGACACTTTGTAGCTCAAGATGTTTTTCCAAGTTTGAGTTCGGCCATGCTATATTTCTGAATCTCTTTTTGTTATAAATTTATTTCCATAAACAGGGAAAAGGAAATTATTTTATTCATACTTTTGTGGACTTTTTTCCCCCATGTGTATATTTTCTCCCTAGTCAATTAACTCCTGTTTACCTTTATTTTTAATTTAAAAAGTCACAGTACACTGTAGGAATCCCTGGTGTTTTCAAATTAGAAGCTGTCTGCTCTGTGACATTTATCTACTCAGATATTGGAGAACTACTCAACCACTGAAGCATAAAAGTGAGACTATCAGGTAGCTGGAACGTAAGGAGAAGTGAAATACTTTGATATCTTCTGTTCAACCATCCTGGAATTTGAGGGAGGTATCAGCACTAACCACTTGCGAGCGCGATGAAAATTTACATGCCTGCAAGGAAATACAGCTTTGTTTTATATTGCATCTGAAGAGTTTGAATTCCAGCCACAAAGTGCTCCATCCCAGAGCGTGCTGGGCGTAGAGCTTTGTCTACTGATGCCCCGAGTGCCACTCCTGGGATGGGTGGATGTGGGGTTCTCTCTGGCTTGAAGTCTGAGGAGCTCGGGGGTTGGGGTGATGGGTGTAAACAACAGAGAAGTAGAACCGATTCTGGGTGATAAGGCTGCTAATAGTAATTTCCAGCTTTCCATTTCAAATGTTCCCATGTATAATTTATGGATACGAGCCGTGCCTCGTGTTCTCTCGCTGCTCGGTGGTTGCTAAGAACAAAGTTGGCCTTCAGGAAGCATTAAAGCAAACACTCTGTATAAGGACACTGAATGTTTCTGAAGAAATGCAACAAAGAAGAAACTCCCTGTTAGGCTCTGAGAAAGGGAGACAATACATGATGCTTCTGTGTTTGATGTGGCACTTTGTTCTGTGCGCAGCGAGTGCAAGACTCCTCACCGCAGCGGGCTGGAGAAGCTGCCACGGAGCCTCATAATGAGCGTGGCAGCCTGGAAAGCTGGAAGGGAGACACAGGCTTCCTAAGTGTGGCTTCACCAGTTGTGATTGTCTTCCCCTTTTTACAGGTGGTGGCCTTAGGAGAAGTGCCCGATGGGACAGTGGTCACTGTCATGGCTGGAAACGACGAGAATTACTCTGCAGAGCTGCGAAACGCGTCTGCCGTGATGAAGAACCAGGTGGCCAGATTTAATGACTTACGATTTGTGGGCAGAAGTGGAAGAGGTAGGCCACTGCCTTTTATGTGTCCATAATGAAGTGAAAAACAATGTCTGGACGTCAGGCTTACTCTGCAATGAAATACTGATTAATCCATAAATCCATTGTTCATAGAGTCATTGAAAAGTGTGGGTTGTAAGGGTGACCTTAAAGGTCATCTAGTTCCAACCCTCTGCCATGGGCAGGGACACCTTCCACTAGATCAGGTTGTTCAGGTCGTCAGCCTTTCATTTGGAGGGGCAAACACGTGTTTTGGTGGCAAACTTCAGCATTTTCACAAAGTAAGTTAAGAGTTTTCTTCAGTTTTTCTGACTACTCATGTCTCTGTGGTCTTTTATCAGACACAGGTTTTGAAAAATGATTCACAGAGTACCCGCTTTCCTGTTTTAATCACACAGGAAGGGTGGAAGGAGAAGGGCATATGTGTGATCTGGGTTATGTGGAGTCAAAAAGTGTATCTCAGTCCGTGGCAGTGAGAGGTGGAGAATTCCCTTTAGCAGTAAAGCTGCTTCTGAAGTTGTTGTAGAAGACTTGTAATTAGGGGGATTTTGCATATCACATGTGCTATAGGTTGTATTCTTTAAGGACTTAGGTCTTTCAAGGCTTAACAGCTATTGGTGGAAAATTTACTAGTGACTTCTCTGCCCTTTATGATCAAACTGCTGATAACCTGTGAAAATCACCCCTGTGAAAATCTTTTTAGTAAGCTGGTTGGGTTTTTATGAATTGCTGGTAAGTTTGGGCTTGAACTCAATGTTAACTTTAGTTTATATGACATGGTAACTTCCAATTTTATTTTTTTCCTGAAGTTGTAGAGTGCTGTCATTGTCTTCCAGCTGTTTAGGAGCTTCCTATAATCTGGAAAGGGCACTGTACTTACAGAAAGCCTTTGTAATCATTGCAAGTTTGCAAGAATTCCTCTTTAAGGGTCTCATGGCTGCTTTCAAACTTCAGGTAGTGATTGAAAGGATATCTTGAAGGAAGCTGGCACTGCAGTTCTTACTGCATGAATCTTCAGAATGTTTGGTTGTATCAGTCATTGTTTCAACCTACAATTTTTTTTTCCTTTATGTATTTGAAGTAATTATTCATTTTTCTAAACTAGCCCTGCATGGGGCAAACCAAAGCAACAGAAGCAGAACAATTATGCTAGGAAATTAGCAATAAAGCTAATTTTACAGTAATATTCCTTAGAAAGCAGTTGCAATTCATCTTATAGAAGGAACGAATTTTTTTCCAAAAAGAAATTAAACATGTGACAGAGGCCCAGATAGTCTAAATCTGTCAGCACATTTTTACAAGCATTTTGTGAGAGTGAGTCCATAAGCATGGCTTACAGTGACTATTCTTTATTTTAGTGGCCTGGCCCAAAATTCTCTTTATCATTTTAAAACTTGCAAAGTATTGGTAATAAAGAATAACTTGAAAGACAGAATAACTTTTGCAACAGTAATGGAGTATAAATACAGAGTTTATTCCCCTTGTGAACAAGGAGTTATCTATCTCTTCCATTTGTCTTCCTTTCTTTTAGAAAAACAGTTTACTTTGTTATTCTGCTGATGGACTAGGTTTGAAAGTTCTCTGGCTCCATCTCTACTGCTGCCTTACAGCAGAAGTTCAGTGGTGTATCAGTTTTTCAGTAGTGCTGAAAAAGGACAGAAATGTGATGTACTACCTCTGATCTGTGAATTTAATTTCAAACCCACGATATATACTTTTTATTAAAGCATAGGAAATTAAATAAAGACCTAAAGCCTCCATAGATACAGCTACAGACACAAACACAAACCTCCTAAAATTTGGTTCCAGTAGTTTAATTTATATTTTTATCTAGCAGACTTGGAATAGACTTTCTCTCTGATCAATCTGGGTAGAATCTATGGAAAAGTGATAGTGTACTTTTCAAACCCTCAACATATTTATTTAAGAGACTTCAAAGAAAAACAAAGGGTGTGCACTGTTTTACTATATTGGCTTTCTGAGTTTTGGCCAGTTTCCCAAATAGCAATTTTTATATTTAAAAAAAAAAAAAAAAAAAAAAAATTAAAAAAAAAAAAAAGGAAGAAAAAAGACAGACTTAACTGCTTGCAGACTTTTCACGCATGGAAGATGAAGAAAGCTTCTTTTGATGAAGTGTAATTATGTCCAAACAGAGCTGACCCCCTCCCCCTATATTTCTTATGATCTTAACGGAAGAAAGTAGGGCTTTTCCTTTGAAGCAGCCGGGACTCGGTGGAGGATCTGAAATGCTGCATTCTGCTGCCAGAGGCAGGATGGAGAAATTGGTCCAGACTTGTCTTCCAGACTTAGAACGCAGAGGGGGAGAAGGAGAGAGAGAGAGAGAGAGAAGGAGAGAAGGAGAAAGAGTTATCATTAATGATAGATTTTTAGAACTCTGCTTAAAATACCAGGAAAAGAAAGCAGTGGTTGCAAACAGAAGTGAGAAAGCTCCTTACATAGACAAATATCGGTAAACACAAGTCTTGAAGCAGAACAGGAAAAAATAAAGTAATAAAGAAATCCTTTTCTGGTGGCAAGAAACTAATCCACACCTGTTCCTGACTTCAGATTTACATCTTTCTAAGCAACTCGTGCTTTGATCTCTGTATCTCTAAATTTGATTGTGAAGTCTGAATCATCAACTTACCACTTCACCTCCCCTCCCACGTTTTTACTTGCTTCCCATGGCTCAATGGAGAAACTCGATTTTTATACATATTTATGTTGCTTGCCTGACAGAAGCTTCACGTTTCTGTTTGTATAATTTCTCCTAAACGCCATTTTTGGATTCATAAGAATAAGTAAACCAGAGTGTTTGATGCAAATGCAGCAGTTGTTGTATGTGGTTTTCAGGCAGTAGCTCACTTTTACAAGCCTGATCCACAGCGCATAGAAGAAAGAATTCCTGTCTTCAATAAGCAAAGGATCATAACCTTAATTTTGTTGTGTCCCGATACTTTAATCACATTAGCATCTAACTGAAAAAATATGCAACACGCACACACAGGCTGCTGAGTCTCCTTTCAAGATCATTTCTGGGGTTTGCCTTGTGCTTCAGCATATGTCCATCTCGTCCTCCTCTGTGTCAGCTCAGCTCACATGTGTGAATAACAAAGAATGCACAGTTTAGACACACTGAAGCAATAGTGCCAGATGACTGCTTGGCTGGGGAATTTAATAAAAGAGAACTACAATTAGTCTTCAGCCTCTGAAAGTGGATAGTTGAAGTGACTAAGGGCAATAAAGAAAGGTGATAAAAAGTGCATTAAAGGATTTTGTAGCTGAGGAGGGATATCTGTGAAATAGCTGTGGAAGGCATCAGCATCACTGAAACAGTGAAGAACAGTAAAAATTTATTTCATTCTTAGTCCTGTAATATGTAAATCATCTCTTGAAAGCTCTGGAGTGTGCTGGCAGGGCTGTGCAGCTCCCCACAATGAAGTGCTCTGTGGTTTATGGAGTGTGAGGGGGCTTCGTCGGTGTTACTACATCCATGCTTTGGTTTGGTAAAATACTAGTTAGGGAACAAAACCAGATTCTCTTTCAAATTAGCTGCTCACCTCTTCAGCTTAGGCTGGCTAAGAGGTGACAGTTCAGAAATTCTCACTGTTGAGGTCCAAACTCCTCAAATTAAGAAACTCATTTTTAATGGCCACTGTAACCTGTTGAGTTATATTTAGTATAGAAAACCTTGCAGTGCTTTTCTACAGAATGATTTTACAGCATCTTACAAATAGTATATTTTGTTGAGTTAATTCTTTCTGTCATGATAGACTTTTGTATGGATTTGGCATATAAAGGGAATGGTAGCATGGAAGGCCAAATTCTTCATTCAAAGGTATATGGAAATGCCTCTTTAGTATCTTTGTTACCAATAATATTCTACTGATTTTCCAGAGGTAGCTGTAATCTGAATGTCATCAGCATAAAATTTAATGGTCAGAACTTTTTGACATGATAAGCTAGTGTCAAAGGAAGCCTTAAACCTGTACCTAGAGAATTATATATGTCCAAGCAGTAGGCTGAATTCATCCTTGGAGAGGGATAAAAGGCACAGACTCTCCTCAGCCCTAAACAAGCAGGCATGGAGGAACTGTGTGCTTGAGCAGGGCTGTTGCTGCCCACACATCCACCATAGGAGGGTAGGACACACAGTCACCTCTGGGACAGCAGGTGGGCGAGACTGGACAAAGACTGGACATCCTACACACACCTAACTCTCCTCCTGTGATGATCTGAGAAATAATCCCTTTCCCAGTGAAACTGGGGAAAACCACCTTCAGCTCTGGCCACTGGACAAAGTTCAGACTCCTGAGATTTTTGCACATTTCAACTGAAAAAGAGCAGGGTTAGATTAGATATGAGAAAGAAATTCTTCCCTGTGAGTGTGGCAAGAACACAGGAACAGGTTGCCCAGAGAAGCTGTGGCTGCCCCATTCCTGGAAGTGTTCAGGACCAGGCTGGATGGGGCTTGGAGCAACGTGGTCTAGTGGAAGGTGTCCCTGTCCATGGCAGGGGGGTTGCAACTAAATGATCTTTAAGATGCCTTCCAACCCAAACCATTCCAAAATACTGTTATTTTCTGGGGTCCTGACCATCCCTCTAACCTGCATCTCCCAGAGAGTTGGGCACAGCTGGAGCACAGCTTCACCTGGAAAATCATTTTACTCTAAATGACAGTTATGTTTCCTTTAAAAAAAATTCCATGTCACATTCTAGTTCCCGAAAATTATAGCCAAGACAGTTTGAAGTTGCACTCCTGATAATAAATGATGCATGTCCCAGGCAGGTTTGGGGGATATACGACTTGGACCAGAAAGAAAGACCAATTACTAGATTTGACAGCCAAAGCTCTGTTCTGTATTATGCCTTATATATAAGCTGTTCTGTATTAGGCTTGAAAAAACTGCATTAAGTTTGCACTGTTACATATCGTTTAAGATCTGTGCCTTGATTGAATGCCTTCAGAGTTCAGCAAGAGGAAAAGCCTTAGCAACAAAAATGCACAAATACACCCAGGGAAGGGGAGGGGGGGGTGGGAGGGGAAAGAGTTTTAAGTGTCTGGTAAAGTAGCAGCTTAAATGAGCATGAAGGCCAAAGATTGCTGACTGTTTTATTGAGTCACTGTTGTACGCCCACCTTTTCCTGTCTTGAAACAGTTTTCAGTTTTGACTATCTGACATGACTAACCGTTGCATATCTAACAGATTACAACTGTCAGTGAGTCTCCCAAACAGGGGCCAGCGCCTGTGAGAATGTGTGCTCAGACGCAGGCAGCTCCCTTTATTTATTTCTTTTTAACGTTTTCATTCAGTTAAGAGTCTGTGGATGATCTTGTGCAATCCCTGCCTGAATTCGAGCTTTGTAAAGTTAAAAAAAACCCGAAAACCAACAATGCAGACTGACGATAGTAACGTACGTGCACACAGACATTTCTCACCCTCACGGGAAAGCTGGGGGCTTTCTTAGGATTTCATGGATGGAATATATATAGGGAAAAAAAGGTGTGTTCCAGTAATAATGATATCATCATATTAGCCCTGGCATATGAAGGACAGGAGACACTGATTCGCTGTTAAAATATCTCCCAGGAGGAAAATATATTCTTTCCTCATCTTATTGTAGTCAAGTCAAACAAATGAAATGATAAAACTGTGTGAAGTAAATAACATGTGGTCACATTCTGCTCTCTGTCACACAGCTGCGAAACTGGAGTAAATTTTTAAATTATCTGACTTGCTTTGGATTTACACCACTTTCAATACAGCAAAGAATTTGGCTTGTCCTCAGCAGTGAATCACTTTTGTTCTGTCATTGTATGATGACCCATTATTAAATAAGAAACATTTAGATTGTCAACACATGGACGTATTCTTGACATAGAGTAAAACTGAAGGGGAGGAAAACTCCTATGGTCAGTTATGTTTTTAATTTTCACGATTGTGGTAACGACAGGGAATAATTTTAAGCGTCTCTGATTCTTTACTGAACATGCATGTGACTGTTTTCATGTTGTAATCACTCATTCCTTGTTGTTTTTTTCCCTTTGTAGGGAAGAGCTTTACTTTGACAATAACTGTCCTGACAAATCCCCCCCAAGTCGCTACATACCACAGAGCTATAAAGGTTACAGTGGATGGGCCAAGAGAGCCTAGAAGTGAGTATTATATTCTTGTTTTCTCTCTTATGTCTGCTTAATTTTGCTTAACAGAGACCCATAAATGAAATACGTATATCTTTGTCAGACTTTGGTTCTTGCTCAGCAAAATATGCGAGTGCATGCTTAATTTGGAGTCTATTGGACCACACACATACTTGCATTAAACACACACTTAAGTGCTTGGCTGAATTTGGGCAATCCCAAACCTGATTCTCATTCACATCAAGGTCTTGATACATTATCTGCCAGTGCAAATGAGAACTAAACCCACTGTATTTGTATGTAATCTGATTTAGGCATAATAGATACAATCCTGCAACGTGCTGGATTCCCTGAACTCCTGTAAGCTTCCAAGTGAAAACATTTAGAACAAAACAGGAGCCTGATCTTTCAGGATCAATCCTAGTGCAGAGAGAAAATATATAATATAGTGCCTTTTTGTTTGCCCTTAAATTCTTTTACCATCAGATAATTAATGCACCTGGTTAATCTCATCATACCTGAAATTGGTTTTCAGCTATGGACTCATCGTAGACCCTGAGGGGCCAAAGAAAGATAAAAAAAAAGGCAGTGCATCAGCATGGTCTTTGTTTCTTATTTGTACACAGAAAGTTTATTTTATTTAAACATGGTCCAACAGATTTTCACTTAGCAGATTTATCTCATAGCCTTGCAAACTTACTAAGAACATATTTGCAATGATTTGTCTATTTTGCAATGGCTGTATTTTTATGACAATTGTGTTTTGTCATGTTTGAGCAGTTTTATGGGTAGCACTTATTTTTAGATGCAGTCAAGCCTGGTTAATCCATCAGGATTTATCTGGCTGTCTCTCTGTCTAGCACATTTAGCTGGTAACTGATCCCACATCTTATGGGTATCACTGATGAGCCAGTTCTGGAGTTTTTTCTTAATCTGACTAGAATGACTCTTTCTAAATTGATTGGATTAATCAGGTATAGCGTTATTTAAATTACACTTAGAGATTAAGAATTATTTGATGAATAACCACATTAAAAGCATCCCTATAATGGAAGCATCTCAAATAATTATTTTACCTTTGATCTGCACATACAAACGAGACCTTCAAGGAGCTTTCATGGTGTTTTGTTTAAAATACCACAAAGACAGAAGTAGAAAGACGTAGACAGAATTCATGCAGTTAAGTGTTTCTCGTGCTAATACACACTGCAGCGTCACCTCCTCTTTCATAGAGACAGGACTGAAATGCCTCCTGTAAGAACTGCCCAGGCTGTAGAGTTTCGTCTTGAATAACAGCTAAGAAAAAGCAAGTAGCTATGAAAAAATGTCATTACGTAGATCCTTGTGTTGCTACCTGCTCACAGCTGAGGTGTCCGGATGTCACAGAAGGGGGATTTTCGTTCTGTCTTCTCTCCGAGCTGAATCAGTTCCCATTTTCAGTTTTCACTTGCAGTTGTTGCTCTGTGTAGCTTCCTTGGGGGACACTGGAGAAGCTGCATTCATGGAGTGAAAAGCGGGGAATAAGTTATTTAGCAGTTCTCATTTGGAGGCTGCTTCCATGTAGGAGGCACTACAAAAGAGGTGGTCTCCCAGCAGAGGACAAAACCACTATGAAAGAGCAGAGAGGTTTGAAAGTGGTGTGGAGAGTAGCGTGGATTAACCTGTGTAGCACAGGAAGGGAACCTGCTGGCATGGGGACTGAGTGTTCTGGTGATCAGTGGATTGAAAGAGAGGCTGTGTCCAAAGAACTTACTAAGACAAGAGCTCCAAGTTCTACTATAGTTTTTTAGTTTACACCTGAAAGGCCTCTGTACATGATACCTGTTGCTGTTCCCATTGAATAGCTGAACCTAGCAATGCTCAGTAACTGAGTTAGTGCCTTTCTTATATTTTTTCTTTTTTTTTTTTTTAATTTGTAAGAAAGTAAATTTTGAGCTTGAGTGTCCATTTGAATCTTAATGTTTCAGCAAAATACTTAGTGGAGCTCTACTCTAGAGTCAGTTGGATTCTGCAGCTTCTGTCACTGCAGTCTGATACTTTCAAGGCTATGACAACTCCAGAATGATTCGTTATCAAACTTGAATTTGTAGGTAAAGAGTAGCTCCAGCGAGCTGTGGGAGTTTGACCAAAGTTCTACTTCCTTCTTAGAGCCCCTGCATTTCTGTAGATTTATTACTGTTTGGTAATAACCATTTGAGGAGCGTATCTGGCATTTATGTTGCTTAAGGAAAATTAGGTGGTTGGGGGCAATAAGGAATTCAAGGAGTGGCTCTGATAGCAAAAATGTTTGTCTTAACAAACTATGTATCGGTAAATAGTGCCCCTCTCTGCCAGGATCTGTATTTCACTTCAACATCTCAAGCATGTTATCCTAGTTTTCCTCTCTCTGGCAGCTCCACCAGAGCTGTCACATCACAAACAACTTTTTTCTTAATATACACATCTGGCGTTGGCAGTTGGAGCAACTTCATAAGAGCACATGATCATCATTCATTACAAGATTAAAAAGTACCCCATGGCATCATTGATGTTTTTTAACTTTGATCTTTTGCAGTTGTGATTCATCTCAGTTATAAAACTTCCCTTTAAAGGAACACAACCGATGACTTATTAGAACCTTCATTCTAAGGAGCGTAAACATAAAATTATGCACATCTTTACAAAATGTCATTTACTCTGTTGCCAGCTTATCATTTTAAGACATGACATCATGCTTTAGATCGTGAATTTGTAAGGCTTGTTTATAGGCAAGGCACCCTGACCTTCTCTTGGCAAGTTGACTTGAGTGAACGAATGCTGCGAGATTCCCAGCAGCAGTAGGAGTAGCAGCAATGCCATGACAGATATCACAGTCATTTAGAGCCTCACTTCAAGAGTGCTGAACAGTCGTGGCATGCAGGGACTCCGGTTGGTGTTTTGGATGCTCAGCACTTCAGAAAGTTGGGTTCTTAAATGTAAGTGCCATTTAGTCGTATTAAACATCTGCTTGTAGAAGCTTGCTGCCTTGCCTCTCTGTTATTATTTTAAAATATTTTAATAGAGACAGTGATGCCAGGTTGCTCTGTTAGGAAAACTTGCCCATTTCTATATGAGAAAAGGTCTTCTGATGATTTTTTTTCTTAGAAAACATTTATTTAATTTTACTTAAATCTCTTCCAGTCTATCTAGATTACTATCCAGGGACATCTACTGTGTTGCACAGTCTCTGTGCTGGACTGAGGCAGAGCATTGCGCTCTGAGTGACGGAGTCTAGAGACAGGGTTGTATAAGATCTTTGGGAATCATTAGGAAATCCTGCAGATATTTTTCTCTCCTCATATCCAGGATAAAACCTCTGCCATATGCACATCTTAGCCAGCAGAGCTGCCTTCCAGCTGGGAGGGCTGAAAGAAGTTTTCCGGAGAAGTTGTCATGAGGTCATAACTGACGGACAGATAGCCAGAGATTACTGTAAAGGAAGTAAAGGAAGAAAAAACCCAGAACGAAAAACCACCTAAAATCTTTACCTAAGACACCCTTTAATGCCTTTGTCTTACCTCATTACGACCACAGAAATAATGATTTGCCCTTCCATAACGAATAGGAGACACATCCTCCTTTCTGGCTGTTTTTGGGGCAAACCCAGCCAGGAGGGAAATCATGAGGAAGGAGGGAGGAGAAGTCTATATTTTTATATTTGGCCTGACTTCCAAAGGCTTTAGTTCATCTCTGATTAAAGGTAGGCTCTAAAATCACCGACCCCAATTGTCTTTATCAGTGTGAATGGAAAAGTGCTTCTGAGCTTTGAGCTGAAGCATTTCAGGGGAGAAAACTGCTCTGTTTCATTCAGCTCTCGAATATTTCTCTGCTGCCGCAGCTTGCAAGGTGCACACGTGATAAAAGGTATGAGCAAACACCACATCGCCTTTTTGTCTGTGCACGCTGCGGAAGGCAGCAAAAGCCAGCCAGGGGTTCTGCTCAGCCTCTGCATTAACTGTTTGCCTGACCCGGCTTATAAAACGCAGATAAGTGATTGAGATTTTTGAGATTCCTCGACTTAAAACCATAACAGTTTTTAGGAAGTTCTCCCTCTTTTCTTTCAAAGGCAGAGTGGGTGGAGGGATAAGTCTGGGGCGAGTGGAATGTGCTTTGGAGTAGAACAGCTTTAAATCTTTCAGTTTGCCTTCTTTTTTTTTTTTAATTTTTGTCTCTTTTTTTTTCTTCTTTTTTTTTTCTCCTTTTTTTTTTTCCTTTTCTTTGCTTTTTTCTCTCTTTTTTTTTTCTTTTTTTTTTTTTGTTGACTGCCTGTCAGGAGCTGGGCTGGTGGCCAAGCAGGAAATGACACATCGAGAGGCATTTGTGTTGTGCAACATTTTGTGGAACTGATGCAAGGATACATTGTCTGTTTACGCATTCCTCTGCTAACAGCCTGCATGGCAGTAATTTTATTCAGGGACACATGGCATGCTACAGCAAGGAGCTCGAGCCTTAACATCTCTTTATGCAGAATTATCACAGCAGTTAAAACAGGCTGTGTTGTCCCCCGTTTTGAATATTCTCTGGCTTGCCTTCAAAAACCACTGTACCAGCCCCCCCTTCCTTCCCAAGAATATATTGGTTTGACTGTGGGTTTTTTGCACTGTGGTAATTTGGGGCAGTGCAGAGAGAGTTTGCAGAACAAGAGGAAATTTTAGAGGCAGGTCCCTACTTCACGCATCTACCTCAAACTGTAAACGGAGCCGTGCCGTTTTTTTGGGCAATGCGCTGCAGACGCTGAGGGCGTCAGTTTGCATCTGCATGTGGTTTGGCACGAGGAGGTTTTTAATTAAAGTCAACGCTAAATACCCTGAGATAGGATGAACGAGTCCTGGGGTTTCATCCAAACCGAAGTTAGAAAATCTGTGGCTTGCGCTGGTGTCTTTCAGAGTGACAGATCTCTGCTGAGACCGGCTGGGTTAGCCTGGATTTATCCCGGCGGCTGTGGGAGCAGGGGAAGGCAGAGTGGGAGGTTTGGGGGTTTGCAAGTTGCTCTAAATGACTTTGTAAAGATAATGTATGTGTTATAATGCTCCTTTGTAAGAAATGAGGCAAAATGTACCAAAGAAATGTCCAGCAGGGCCATGCTACGAGGTTTAGGTTCTTTTCTGTGACCATCATTAGTGAATTTGAGAATGAGCAACAGTCCACTGCCAGGCTGGGACCTGTGCTCAGGTCCCCAGTAAGGAGGTGTAGTGTTTCTGTTTCCAGTGGTACAACACCAGGTCCTCATTGCAGTGTAAAATGCAAGTCATCATATTTTCACTCACCGTCATTTGCTGCTGGTTTATTTTTTGCAAATGTATAATTTCACAAAACTGTTCTAGCTTGGACTGGAGCTCCTGAGCATTCCCGGAGGCTGTAAGCAACTGTTATGATGATTCAGGTGTTCCCCATCAAAGGTGACAGACATTGCATATGCCAGTGGTTTAGGTTTACTTTTGAGATGAGTGTGTAACCCACAGAGCAGAGTTCCTTAAGGTTACCTCAACCAGTAGTGAGGCACTGGCATAGGTTGCCCACAGAAGCTCTGGGTGCCCCATCCTTGGAAGAGTTCAAGGCCAGGCTTGGACAGGGCTCTGGGCAAGCTGGTTTAGTGGAAGGTGTCCCTGCCCATGACAGGGAGGTTGGAACTAAAGGGTCTCTAAGGTCCCTTCCGATGCAAACCATTCTATGAATCTACAATGCATGCTACTGTAACAGGGTGATCAAGGGGCTGTTGGAATGGAACCTGCATCCCAAGGAACAGTCAGTTCTTGTTTGTTCCACCGTGGCTAGAGAGGGGTTCATGCATAAAATCTCATTGTCTGAGGAACAGACTGTGAACCAAAATAATTTCTTTTCTGGTGATCGTGACTTTTTTTCTGCTGGTGTAGTGCCTGGAGTGAGACAAAAGTGGAACCTACTTAGTTCACTCATGGCTTGAATTCATACACTGCAGTTCTGAAATCTCAACATTGTGGTGTCTCCATGGGAGGACACTGCTGCCCAGGGAGGTGACAGAGTGACCATATATTCACTGTTATGGTGAGGAGATTATGTAAAACAAATGCCCAAATCTGAGCATAAAACCATTCCTCAAGATGTCCTCACCAATAGTAATGCAGTCTTGGTTTGTATTTGTCAACAGAACATTGTCTCCATCCCACTGTAGAAGGAACACTTGCTTCCAAGCAATCTATCCCTGGTACATTTGGCATCTAAATTGGCTATCAGAGTGACTTTTTTATATTGCAGCTATTGCTGTTTGTATTCAAAGTATCTCTCCAAGCTACAAATAAAATCAGGGCCCCTCTACGTAGCTGCTTAGTTGTAAAGAGAGTTTTTATAGCTTATAGTCTCTATTCAAAATACAGATGGAGAAAGGGGTTACGACCAAACAAATGAAGTAACAGTGGAAGTGAGTTCATTCTGTATCTCCATAGGGCATGACTAAGAGGAAAGGAAAACTATTTCACAGGATCACAGAACCAACTATCTGGAAAAGACCTCTGAGATCATTGAGTCCAGCCTATGACTAAACACCAGCATGTCAGCTAGACCATGGCACTAAGTGCCACATCCAGACTTCTTAAACACCTCCAGGGACGGTGACTTTTTATAAGTCTGTGACTCTACTCCATGTGGGTACTGTGGAGGAAGATGATCTAGAAAAAAGGCATTAGAGTAGGTTTTCCCAAACTGTTTTGTTCCATCCTTTTCTCCCAAGAGAACTCTTGGACATTGTCGCTTTCAAAATGCATTTAGCTTGTTGCTACTAATAAATATCAGGATGTTTTTTCTCACACTGTAGTGTAGCACCTCTTTTGCCTCTCCCTCTACTTTCCAAAGTGGGTTGGGGAGTAGGGAACAGGGCGAATATATTTGGGAGATGCTGCATCAGGGTAGTGTAAGTGGAGTAGTTATGTAGCACTTTGCTGTGAATACCAAAGTTCTATTTAAAGTTTTTATAAAATTTATTTTTATTCTCTGTATAAACTGCTTTCTCCACTGAAACATGGTCATCCCAGACGTGAAACACAGATGCTGATTTAACCAGACAAGGAATGCAGAAGAGGAAATGAGGATGAATATCATACTTAATTGAAACTTCAGGGGAAGAAACTTAGTAATGATCTCATGCTGCAGTACGTTTGGGACACCGGAAACCTTACTCTTATGAAGAACTGGGTTCCTCAGTGCCTGTGTCTGCTCAGATCCCCCGTTACATATCTCACCTACAGTAGACCAGCTTGCTCAGCACAGTGGTGGTTCACTGTTGGCTGAGGGTGGCTTCCAGGTCTCCAAAAATTAGACTTGTAGGGTAGGTTTCCTCTCAAGGGAATGAAGAGACGCAGGCCCTTGCAGAGAGTGATTCATATGTCAAAGCTTGTCTTAGAGTGCTGTGCTTAGAAGTGCCCTTTGGAGCTCTCATCCCTTTCCATTGGTAGTAAATGGAGGCTAGATGACTAGCCTAGACTAGGCACCCTGTTTTCGAGATGGCTGGAATCAGATGAGATTATGAGATATTATAGTCCTAAAGTATACCTAATGAATGCTGTGAAGCTCAGACAGCTCCAGCTGTAAGGCAGGAGCCTGGGTAGTGACAGCAGTGCAGTCATAGGTACCAGGAGCTCAGCATGGGTGAAACCCACTGTTCATCCAACTTCTTGGGTGGGGGCTTTGTCATGGGTTGAACTGTGAACAGTCCCTGCTGCTTTTCTGACAATGTAAGGAATCGTTTAAAACTGACTTTGAAGTGTCTCTTGAGCTGCCATAATGAGTGCAATACACACATACCTTGAAAACGATGCTATCTACTAAGGCATCATTATCACCTCCTGCAGGATTTGGGTAGTCAGGTACTGCTCAGGCCCTACTCATCTTGTGTGAACTGCTGAGATTAAAACTCGGGTTATTTAGCTGTAGGCAAGGTATTCGGTAAGGTTCTCACACTAACTAAAATATTGCAGCTGCATAAGAAACAATACAAAGGTGGCAGTAGACTTTATAGGTATTGCTTAAAGGTGAAGAATATTGGGAAACACATTTAAAGATTTTCCTAACACTGGGAAATACTCCATGATTCCAGTGTTTTTGCTTCACAACAGAACATATTAATTGTTCCTTCCTTATTCAAACTTAACATG
Organism: Manacus vitellinus; assembly: GCF_001715985.3. NCBI lineage: Eukaryota > Metazoa > Chordata > Aves > Passeriformes > Pipridae > Manacus > Manacus vitellinus. The sequence continues at coordinate 1,976,834 of NW_021938895.1, forward strand.
CTGCCCTTTCTCCTGTGGTTCTGAGATGTAATCTTTCCCACAGCGTGGGAAGACAAACCCTTTTACCTCATTATTGTTGGTGTAAATATTTGTTGCTTCCATCCCTCTTCAAACTCTCCTATTGCATTTTGTGAACTTTACTCCCACTTCATGATGCCCTGATTCTTTAGTAGCCCATCTCATTTAAATTCAGGGTTCCAAAGGAGGTATTAATCAGGGTGCTTACAAGTGTAGAATCTGCTTCCCACCTGTCTGTAATACATGTGAGTAATGCCAATTAGTTGTCTGCTTCCTTAAATCTTCATACACTTTCTCATTCTTGCATTCCTGCAGAAGTAGACATGGTCTTTGGTGTCATGTGCAGAGGCACTTCATGGTGTTTTGTTTCATAGCTCTTAGAGTTCAACAGGAAAATCATCACCTCTGAACACCACAGGAGTGTGCTTCAACTAATGATGAGTCCAGCTCTGGCATTTGTAGTTTAATTTGCTAGAACTAGGGATCTATCTCATTATATTCCAGAATATCACATGTCGTGAGACAGGTAGGCAATTATATCCAGCAGTTTCACAGTGGTGCATCATCCTCTTGGAAAGGAGCAGGCACATTCAGGCATTGTTGTAGTCCCAGATCTGTGTTTGTTCAAATATGTTAAATGTTAGATTAGATTTGCAAAGAAACCAAATTTTCATAGAATCTATGAAAATGATTCCATGAAATGATTCTATGAAAATTGGGATTCTTTGCATATCTAGTCTAGGATTTAACATATTTTAAATGATTGTTTCAAAAGGGATCAGAAATCCAGAGATGACCCATTGAAAAGTGATGGTACCTACGATGGTACTTGAGTGCTGTGTCCAATTCTGGGCCCCTCAGTTCAGGAAAGATGTGGAGGTGCTGGAGCAAGTCCAGAGAACAGCAACAAGGCTTGTGAAGGGACACGAGCACAAGTCCTGTGAGGAGAGGCTGAGGGAGCTGGGGTTGTTTAGTCTGGAGAAGAGGAGGCTCAGGGGAGACCTCATCACTCTCTACAACTCCCTGACAGGAGGCTGTAGCCAGGTGGGGGTTGGTCTCTTCTCCCAGGCAGCTCTCAGTAAGACAAGAGAGCATGTTCTTAAGCTGTGCCAGGGGAGATTTAGGTTAGATATTAGGAAGAAATTCTTTACAGAGAGGGTAATCAGGCATTGGAATGGGCTGCCCAGGGTGGATTCTTTGTCCCTAGAGGTTTTTAAGATGAGACTGGATTTGGCACTTAATGCCATGGTCTGGTAACCACGGCAGTAGTGGATCAAGGATTGGACTTGATGATCTCAGAGGTCCCTTCCAACCCAGCTGATTCTATGATTCTATGGTTATTTGTGGTGTTTTGAAAATTCAAATGTGTGTTTCTCAGTAGTATGGAAGCTGGAAAGGAATGGAGACCTGGAAATACAATACAGGGTTGCTGTGTGATACAAACCACTGGTTGACAGTACAGAGGCAATTACACATGGAATAGTTTTGAGGGCTTTTTTGCATGTGTACATATGTAATCAAGGACCCAGATTCAGATTCTTATATGACAATATGCTTCAATTAATTAAATTTATATAGTGAATTTGTAAAGCACTGTAGACATATGAAGTACAATAGAGTTGGTTCCACATTTCTAGGATACCAATTAAATGAAGAATAATTTAATTTAATAATTTAATTTTTTGTTTCTTGGGCCTCTTATCACCACAGACTAGATTTGTGGAACAGACTTTTTTCTTTCACACTGGACGCTTTTTGGCTTTGATGATCTGGGTTGTGGGTCCACTCCCACTTTTGGTCTTTTTTGATGTTGTAAAACCAGAGCTGCAGTAAAATCATCATCTCTGCAGATGGAAGTATTGACTACAGAAGAGGGCTCTGCAGTAGAGCTGTAAATTATTCAATGTTTCAATTCATCAGCTAAGCAGTCCAAATGAAAATCTTTTGTAAAGGGACATATGGCTGACATTTTCAGAGACACAGGGTGGATTGACCGTCCTTAAGTGTAGCTGCTTAAAAGCTTCATATAGTGTCTCAATGAGTCATCTCTGGCCCAATGTGCTCAAGAGAGAGAGTTAGAAGGTGGTTTATCTCACTCTAAGCATCTACAAGTGTCAGTGGGGGTGAGTGGTGGAGAACACTGACTGCAGAGGGGATGTGGAACAGCCTGGAACACAGAGGTGGCACTTGGTGCCATGCTGGTACATATGTCAACTTTAAACAAACTATCTGGCTTACCAGCAACTGCAGCTCCGAAATACTTCTTTATATTAATTTTTGTTGTTATTTAAGCATTTTAAAATTGCCTGCTTTCTCAACAGCCACATTGAAGGGCTGCTCTCTGAAGTGCATTACGATTTGGGGTGTTGGTGAACCCTCCTCGTTAGACATAAATAAACACTGTGTGATCTTTTATGTTTTCCTCTTCAGTGCCTGTTTGGTTAAAACTCTCAGGCACTCGGTGCAGAAATGTCTGTCCTGCTTTAAAACCTCCTTCCCCACGCCCATGGCCTTGTTAGTGTTCTCCCCCAAAAGCTGTGTCCCCTGCAGCTCAGCAGCTGTCGGGCTTTTCTACGTGATCCTCATCAGCTTCACGGCAGAGTCAGACAGTTTAATTAGCCTTTATCTTCTGCTGTGGAAGAGTGAGCCCAGGGTATGTCTGTGAGTGCTGTGAAGGAGTCTCACCCAGCTGTATTTGTTGCCCGCGGTATGGCACAAAGGAATAAGCATCCCTGGGAACTGGGGCAGCAAAATTACAGCACAGGGATACTCAGACTCAGTGTTTAGGTAGGGTCTGTGCTTTGCATGTGTCCAGACTTACTGATCTATGTTATTAGTTTCACTCTTCTTCATATTTTTTATTCCTGAAAGATGGCAGCAAAAGAGAAGCCTGATAGCGGTTGGCTTGTAGAGATTGTCTTTAATGTAGGTGAGAGCAGGAAGGGCTTGGTGCTTCCAAAATCCAGATAACAGTAACTACTCTTTAGTCCCAGCACAAACATGAAGGAAGTTTTTTGGGAAGCGTGTTTACGTGCATGTGGGATGCAAAGTAAACCTCACTAACTACATACATGCCATGCAAATTAAATGAGAACTGTTTTTCTCTGATAACTTGGTGTAAAAGGGAATAAACAGTAGACATAAGGTATGTGACAAGGGGATACTTACACATGAGATAAATAATAACTTGTTGACATAAAGTAGATAGATTTTTTTTTTATTAAAGAGCAGATACCTCTAACTCCAAGTCTTACTTTGTGCATATACCATAAACAAAAATTACAGTAGGAAAAGTCCATGTCTGAGCACTCAGACTTGGGACATGCCAATGCGTTATCAGTGTGGCTTTAATTCGTGCCTGTTGTGTGTTCGTGAGATAAAAAGAGTCCTTCTCTGTAAGAGCATGTGCTGGTTTATCCATTGGACAGCAATATCCTGTGGGATGGAGCACACCCACTTGCTCTTATTCTTCACACAGTAAATACGATCTGTGAACACTGTGTTTTAAGCAACTTAACTATAGTCACTACAAAAAATCGTGTGGCAGAAGCATAAATCTGTGGGCCAGCCATCAGTTACCTTTGCCAAGCTGTAATCAAAGCTTTTAGCTAATAAAATTTAAGGAATTTCCATTTGATGAAAATCCATTTCTCAAAGTTTTATAATTTTACTAAATCTGGATAGATTTCCATGGAGATTCTGAAAATAAAAAAAAAAGCTAACCTGCTGGGCCAAGTTTCAAATCTCCACTCCAAAACTGAGCGACAAAAAAGCTCCTTCAAGAAAAGATTGCCAAAAATGTTTTTGAGGTGCTACATTTTCCCTGAGCTAACTCATTTCCAGGAACATCTGAGCCATTTTGGTTGAAATTGAAGAAATGTGTTCCATACTCGTGAAAGAAAAAATGGAACTCAAACAGTCAAAAGTTCAGTAAAGTTGGGAACAGAAAATTGGATCTTGTAATGGGAAACGTTGGGTAACTGGAATGATAGGCTGTCCTACCAGCTCCAACTCTAGCATATTTAATCTGACATGTTATTAATTTGCATTGAAAAGTAATCCATGAGGTTCAGTGCAGATTCTGCATAGGAAATTAGTTGGCAGCTGGCAGTCTCCTCATGGAGACTTCAACAGGTCGAGTCTCCAGTGACCAACAGGTGATGAATGAGGTGCCATCTCCAACAGCCCAGGAGAGCACGGTGTGGCTCTGTCTGTGCTCCAGGGACAGGGTGGAGAAGGCAGCAACCTTTGGAGAAGACGAAACCAGGGCCACTGCAGCTGGCAGGGCCTCTGGAGGCATCATGGGTTAGAAAGCAGTGTGCCCCCAGGCACCAGCGTTTGGCAGGGCTCTGCATCCCCACCCTCAGCCTCTTCAGAGGGGTAATTTGGGGCACTTACACTTCAACCGAATTGGCACAGTCCACATGGGCATTGCAGGCTGTAACACACACAGGGAGTGAGCCTGGAGAGGTTTGGGCTGTAGATTGGGACTCCTCGGTGTGCCTGCAGGGAGGAGCCTCCTCACTGCCAGCCCTCCTGCACCTCAGTGCCCCTGTGAAAGAGCCAGTGAGGGCAATGCTGCTGCTGAAAAAGGAGTATTTTTAGGCAAAACCTCTCTAGTGTTTAGGAACCACAACCACGGGAAATAAACATTGATAAAACCTCCCCAAACTGTGCCCTAAAAGCTCCCTAGGATGGCTCTGCATGGCTGCCTGAGTCCCCTTCAGCTCAGGTGAGAGACAGCCCCAGCCTGTGCTCAAGCACCATCTGAGCCTTGTGGTGGGCACAGTCCAGACCCAGTCTCATTGCTGAGGTGCAGCTGGAGTCACTGAGGTGTGGAAATGTGGAGAAAGGCTCTTCAGTCTCCCAAAAGCCTCCTGGGGAGGGTGCAGAGCTATGTAAAATCTGGGAGAAATGACCAACCATTCAGCAAAAATAGACTGGGTGATGTGTGCACCCAGAGGCACTGTCTGGGGGGGGTTGGGTACTCTGATGTCAGCCAGTGAAAAAACACTTACTTGTTGTTACCTACTCCTCTTTGATATGAATCAGAGCTACTGAAGAATCATAGGATCATAGAATCATTTAAATTGGAAAAGACTCCTAAGATCATCAAGTCTAATCATTAACCCAGTCCTTCCAGGTCCACCCCCAAACTGTGTCCTCAAGTGCCATATCCATATGTTTTTTGAACACTTCCAGGGACAGTGATTTCACCACTTTCCTAGGCATCCTGTTTCAGTGCTTGACCCAGGATGATGGGTCCATTTAAAACCAGCAACCAAAGTTTTAATATGTTTGTAAACTGAAGGGGCTGATCGGAAGCAGGTAGCTTTGCAAGTTATACCCGAGATGTGCTTCTGCACAGAAATCTTTCCCTTCTTCTCTGCAAAACACACACTCTCTAATTTGAAGCTGCCTCCAGAAATAGGGATGCAGGGAGTGTTCTCTCTGTCAAGCCTTTTGCCATTCACTGGAATGGGGCTCAGGGATGAGCATTCCGCTGCCTGAATTTTTTTTCACGTTGAACCAAACTTTTTTTGCAGACAGATCTGAGTGCTGGACAAAAGGCACCTTCACAGTCAGTTTTATTCCCCTCACTGCTGCAGCTTCACAAGCTTTTCCTCATGTCTTTTACTCTCACGGTGTTCCCATCTCTGGGAGCCAAACAGCTTGAGAGCTGAAAGAGAAGTGTTGTCAGGAGGGTGATTAAACCAGGGATTGATGCAGCTGGGAGCCAGGGTTCAGTCACCTCCCTGGGCCTCTGCGTTAGTGTTATGTCAGACACAGTAGCTTTACCATGTGCCGCAAGTTTATGCGTTTTTTATTGTCTGATGCTGCCAGAAAACATTGACCCCGCAGTGGCTGGGCTGTGTGAGCGCTCGGTGGTGCAGGGCAGCCACTCTGCAGGCTTCTTACTTTCCCTCTTTAATTTGTCACTTATGGGTCATATCTTTTTACGTTTATATTTTTAAATTAGTTCAGTGTGCCCCGAGCTTCGGTTCCAGAATCCACGCTGAAAACTCCCCGACTTTACGAGTTCTTAGAAAAAAATTCCAAAATCCCCTTGCTTAACTGATGTTCAGTGTGCAGAACAGCTTAAAGTTATGGGAAGGCTTTGCGTTTTTATAAGGACAGAGTTTGGGGAGAGGTTAGATTTTAGGGCTGATATGCAGCATGGAACAATTGTGTCTATTTGGTCATCTTTTCAAAGAGGAATGTGAAATTTGGCCCAAAATGTAAAAGAAATAAATATTTTTGGCATAAAACTCATACTGGTCAAAATAAAATGGTTTCTCCAACATGAATTCCATTAAATGTAAAGCCAGACTCAGCAAATGCTTGAGATCTCCCATATGGACTGAAAAACAGTTTTACATTGGAGCACGATACACTGTTTTTGGAGTGCATTTGAGACTGCTCCTGTTTTGGAAGCCTGCTCAGGGCTTGTTGGAATGATGATTTAGACCGTATATAGCAAAAAGCAATGTTAGTATATCTGGACCATCAGTATAAAGGCTCTTTGTTAGAAGAAAAGTTTCTTTTTAAGGAGAACAAAACACTCCTAACCTTTGCCAGTGTTCTATCCTTTAATCCTCATGTCAGGAAATTTTGAAGACCACATGAGTAAGGCAGGGCTGTAGGAGGGTGGTTCAGTGGCTGACAGATTTGGACGTGGGTCCTCCAGGTCTGTCATCTGTCTCTGGCGTCTTTATGACGTTAGCACTTTTGAAAATCCCTCTAAGCAGATATCCAAACTTGCTGATGTCAGTGGAAATTGGGTACCTCTTTCCCTTGGCCTCAGTTCTCCGTGTGAAGTATGAATGGTGACACTCCAGGAATGACGCAAATATGGAAAGATGGTGAAGATCAAGGGGTTTGTTTACTCAAGTTGTGTTTTTAAGACATATTCCCACCCAAGGTATATCACAGTATGAGTCAGAAAGCTTCACTTTTGTAAATGGAAACATCTTTATAAATGCATTTTTCACTTCATAGATGGGAAGAAAGGTTGTTTTTTTCCTATCCTGTTAGCTTTGCCATCCCACCATACATTGCTGCTCCATATTGCTGTGTCAGAACAATATAGTTGTCTTAGGTTCCAGATCCCATATTCCTTCAACTCCTTAAAGGTATTGCTGGAGGTAAAGGTGGCTTGTAGTAGTGAGCCTGTCATTAAATCAGCCCTTACTCAGAGTTAAATACCTGGTGCTCGTTTCAGAGAAAGGCAGGTACCAGCCTTCTTAGGAGCTTTACAGCCCGGAGAGATGAAAACCAGACAAGATAGAAGGTCTGGAAAGCTGAAACTCCTGATTCTTTTCACATTTATTTCCCACCACTGACTGTTGAATGACTGCAGTCAGGTGCACAAGCTTTTATCAGCTTTTATCCCCTGGCTTTGGGAAGCGAATCAGCCCCTTTTGTAGAGCCGAGGGGAGGAAGCTCCGCAGCCGGTGCGGTTGCCTCGGCGCGCGTGTGTGTCTTGAGGGGTGGGGAAGGCAGCCATCCTTAACCAAACATTTGCAACCTGCTGTTTTAGCTGGAATAGGAAAACCAGCTTGACAAGAACGAACGGCTTCGCCAAGCGACATTTAGGGGAGGTTGGTGGGATTTTAAACAAATCTCCTTAAGCAAGCATGAAAACAAGCTATTTAGCGCTCATTAATGTCTCAGGTTAAACTCTTGAATAATTTGTCATGGTTAGGCTCTTTTGGTTTCGTTGCTGTTTTTCTAGTGACTAACGAGATGACAGCTACACATGCTTCTTGGTATGCCACTGTTCACAATAGAGTTTAAAGTTGTGTATTTGTTATTGATGTCATTAAAGTGATGGATTTGAGCTTGGTTTCTGAGGCAGTCGACTGGGTGGTTGGGACTAATTTCTAGCAATGGTTTTGGAGGTTGAAACCAAAGTGTGTATAAAAGGAAATGTTTCTTCTTTTAAGCAAATAATTTGAACCCAGATGAATGAAATTTAAGCAAGTGGGCATCAACTCTGAGTTAATTTTGACATAGTTGTCTGGAAATCATCACCAATTAAAATATTTTTATGAGCTCGAATGTAGTATTGTCTTTCGGTGCTTATGTAAGAGAGGAACAAACTTGCTTGTTTAACCCCAGCCTTGAGACTACTGGCCAGAATATCTGACTGAAGTCATTGCCACATGGAGCTAGGAGGGCATGGACCTTGGCAAACCTCACTTTGGGGAGGAAGGCAATTTCCCTACCTGAACTGAAAAAATTAATCAATTCAAGCAGATCACTTGCGCCATGCAGAAGTCATTGTGAGTCTTGGATGTACTAAGAGGGCAGAAGCAGCTCTGGGGGCCAGGTATCCTAGTTCAGAGTAAAAATTAATTGCCTGGATTATTATAATCAGGTTTTTTCATGTGGTGCTCCAGACTGAATAACTAGTCAGATAGTTCCTTCATTTGTACGCACACCTTTCACACCTGCACAAAAAGAAATCCTTTGATATAAAGTGCTTGATGGAACAGCAAGATGAGTAGGTGCAGAATTAAAAGGATACACATCACGCTGAGATATCTTTATATCTTCTAAGACTCCACATATGTAAAGTAATAATGAATACCCTGCCTGATGGGGAGGAGCACTCTCTGCAGTTTGAATTTGGCCTTTTCATGAGAGCACCATTGTTTTTCCTGGTTTTCATGTTGCAAAGAGAGTTGAAATGTTGAAGACTTGTATAAATGTCTGTTGCTGTACGTCCAACCACAGTCTTACTTACTCAATGAGACAGACTTTTAACATTTAAATTTTTCTCATTGGTGTTCTATTGAGTTTTTTGCATTTTCTTTTATTGTGCTATTTGCCTACATATGCATATATGTACATCATTGCACAACATACCTGTGAAACAGCCTGTCACTAGTTCTTGTTGTCCATTCCATGAGTATCATCATTCCCATGCAATAGTGTGCTTCTATTATTCAGACTCCAAACACTGTAGATAGATGTTCAAATATTTCAACACAAACAAAACTGTTTCAGAATCATTATAGCTTTGGTATGTGCACATGAAATTTGCCCTACTGTGAAGTGTTAACACTAGACCTGTGGACCACTTCAGCCTGCAAGAAGGTAGAGCTGAAAGTTGAGTTCATACCGAGAAAATTTCAAGGCTTAGTTACATGATCGAGTTATAGGGGATGTCTGTGTCCATGTCAGCTGAGCCACAGCAGCTGCCTGGTAGGTGTTCTTGACTCCCCATAAATGTAAGTTGATTTGATTTAGCTTAGCCCTCAATAAAACAGGCTTGAGATAATTTGAATCACTGCACACTCACCACAGAGAGCACATGTACAGATGGTCACCATCCAGGTTCAGGACATGGTAACCCATTCAACCCCAGGAAGTGCCTGTTTATCTGTATGGTCCTGTACTGGCAATTGTCAAGCCAATTTACATCCTGTTTTAAAAATTACCTGTTGAATCCCCTTAATCCCTGGGTTTGTTGTTTGCATAAGACCAGTTCTGTTAGTTCGCTCTACAGTCCACAAGCACTGTTGTTCACAGAGAAGGGCATTTTGGGGGACTCGTTCAAAACAGAAATTATTTTATTTCTCAGCCTGGTCAAGGTGAGACTTCTTTAGAGAGACTTTGACAGGTATTTTAGACTCTAGATTTTACCAGTCTTGACTGCTTAGATATTCTGGATATGGAAAAATAGCTTGCATTGTTACCTTTACTTCGTAATTCCTAAAATACTGCTATACATCCTGCTGTATAGTAATATTTAGTATATACCAACCAAGAGCTGATTCAAGAAATTTGCTTTTAAATCCCCTGTGACCTCCTTGGCTTGCTGAGTAGGGTGAAGTTGCAACACCTCTCCAGGACATAGGCAACGAGCAGGATTGTAAGCTCTGTGCGAGTGAGACAGCACAGTGTGTGAGGGCAGATTATGAACCGGACTTTGACTTTTGGTGTGAATGAGAACTCATTTAGTTGCTTCAGCTCGGAGTGAGTTATCTAAACTTGTACCTCCAATTTTATAGCAACATATCCTTCAGCTGCTCTTCCTTAACATGTTATGACTCTCCTCAGACAAGGGATTTGAGAAAGTGGTGAGTTTGGGGCTTCCACTTAGAATCACAGAATGGTCTGGGTTGGAAGGGACCTTAAAGATCATCTAGTTCCAACCCCACTGCCATGGGCTTTCTGCACTTTCTGCAGCCCCTTTGACCATGCAGAATTTCCAGTTCCATGACTTACAATCCTTGAAACAGTTCCTTCTCTGTGTCTGCAGTGGTCTAGCAAGTGGTGTCTGTCCTTGTAATGACTTTTGGTGTCCCTAATGAGATTTGGTTCTTATTGTATGTAAATTTGGGCAGTCCATGGATGTTCAGAAACATCCATGTCCATGGGGAAACTCCCAGCTTTTCCTGTGGATTAAGATAAGATGTTCGTAAGGGAGGAAAAAGAGAAATAGGTAGTCAGCTCCTTCCCAAACTCAGGTGGACTTTGCATTCAGGATTTCTTGTGGCCATGTCCAGTGGGGGAACCTACTGCAAATATAACAGGAAAAGAAGAGGGTGTCAAGGTGGAGACATCTGCCCCAAGTGCCTTAGAGTCCCTGAAGGTCTCCAGGGAAATTGGGAAATTTTTGAGCCCTGTAGACCAGCATGACAGTAAATCCATGCAGGGAGGGAGGCTCGTGGCTTTGCCTTTCACCTCCTCTAGCAGGAGAAATCCCAGGGGCTGGGGGAGCTGAGGGCTCCTTGGGTGTTCTCTTCCAGCCGTGGCTGCGCTGTCTGTGGAGAGCACCACTCCCCACTGCTCTTCTAATCAGCATCACACCATTCCCCAGTGCTCCTCTAATCAGCATCAGTCAAAATGAGCTGGCTTAGCAGAGGCCTGCTCCAAATCAGCAGTAGCTGTGGTCGAAGATGAGTGATAAGGGGCAGGGAAAGGTCAGGCTTGGATAACCCTGTCAGATGGCACAGCTGCAGCCCGGAGAAGCCACGTGAACACCGTGTTGGACTTGTTACCCCCCTGCCCCCCCCCGTGCTGATGGAATATCCAAGCTGTGGGATGGATAGCAGGGACTGTGGAGTGGACACTGACCAGGTTTCCATTAAGCATCTTGCTGAGATCGGCTTCTGCTTTGGGAATGGAAAGCGAGCTCCAAAAAAGTCAGTTCCCATTAGCAGAGCACCTAAGCAAGATTTATTTTTTGAAAGCATTATTTAAAAATTTATAGAGTTTGTTAGGCAAAAAAAAATTTTAGTCTGAGTGAGCTCTACAACAGTGTCAGAAATCCCTGAAAACAGAGGCTTTTCCTGGAAATGTTGACAGTGTACTGGCCATAAACCTGCTGCTGCAAGACCTAGTTGGTCATTTCTCCCTTAAGGGGGAAAAATAATTGAGATCTATTAGAGGGCAGAAAGCCTCCAGGCTGTTTTAATCTGGAATTCTGCAGCCTGACATTAATGAGAAAGGCTTTTTTTTTTTTTGCTAGTTTTTGGCCACTTCATTTCTACATTACAGACAGTAATAAATCATCAAGTTGTTTGTGAAAAGTTTGGCTCGATGCATTTCTAAATGTAAGGTACCAGTGCAGTCGCTGTGAAATCCCATTTCACTGTGGCTCACGGTATTGCAATGACCTTTGTTGTTGTCTTTTGTAATTAATAACTTCATTTCCTGTCACTTCTCCACACTGCCTGTATAAATATTTCTGAAATGCAGCCTCTCATATTTGCTAACCTCGTAGTCCATTAGCAACAGTGAACACATGGAAGTAATTTGGGATGCCAGGTGTGTTCCTCTCTGTGTTACTGTCCAACACCTCTCCTGTTCATCAAAATGGTGTAGAAAAGCTCAGGTAGAAGAGAAAAGCTGTAGAAATGGTGAATTTTCTCCTGCTGCTCCACGCATGTTGGCCAGGGTGCAACCGTAAAGAGTACCTGGTACAGCCAAGAAGTAACTAACTTCTCTACATCCCCATCTCTAAAGGCTTACAGTTCACAGAGAAGCAGAGAAAATTACTAAAATTGTAATTTTTGAGAAAGTAGACTTAAATGTCTAGTGCTGTTATCGTTAGCATGATGGGAGGAGGTAAGAGCACCCAAAAATACGTGTGCAGCAAATACTAAGAAAAAGAGGGAAAATTAAGATGAATGAAAGACATTCAAGAAGCAATGCTGCTGATCTCTGTTTGTTTTCTGGAGGAAGCTGCTAGAAAACAAAATAGAGGAATACAAACAAATGGATTGGGTTTGTAAGGAATCACCTGTGGGAAAAGGCGGGGAAAGGAACGTACAAATCTTATTTATTTGTGCTGCTAGCTGAGAAATTGTTTCTCTCTTGGCTGATCTGCTAAAAGCCAAGGCTCCAGCATGTTTTGAATGATCATATTGATCTCATTGATTTAAATGCAGTCATTTCTAAGACATGGGACAGAGCATAACATAGAGCACTCTGGAACCTGCTAATAAACTCTGAGCAGTGCTGATGCCAAGGCAACAATGTCTAACAAGCCCATCATTTCAGGATTAGTTGGTGAAATGTCCCATTAAATCATTATTTTCAGTGCTGGCAATTTCCTGTAGACCTCAGTACAGGGCAGATGGACACCTTTCCCTTCTTGAGAGGATTTTGGCTCTTTGAGAGAATTACCATTAATTTTGGAATCTTATGAGTCACTTAGGAAGAAATTCTTTACCTGGGAGGGTAGTGAGGCACTGGACTAGAGGAGTTGTGGATGCCCCATCCCTGGATAGTTCGAGGTCAGGCTGGGGCTTTGAGCAACATGGTCTAGTGGAAGGAGTCTCTGCCCACAGTAGGAGGTTTGTAATGAGATGATTCTGAAGGTCCCTTCCAACCCCAATCATTCCATGATTCTGTGTCTTTAACACAGTTTCTTCCTAGTCTGACATGGCCAAGACAGCCCAAACCTCCATATAGTAATCAGGTATTCAGGCATCTGCTGAATTCACACATCCAGTGTGTTCAAGTAGGGGGAAAATGCTTTACAGGTTCCATCTTAAAGAAGTTGGATGAGTGGAAATCCCCATCAAGATAAGGATCCAGCAGTCTGTGCCATTTCTCAAAAGACTGAGGGAACACTGGCTTAGGGGTGTGGCACAAAGCTAAGTCTGTTATCACTTGTGGTCAGAGACCTCATTGTACTTTCACCAGCATGTTCATGTTGGGCTTGGAATGCCAGCCAGTACAACCATACATGGGGGAGTTTTCATGGCTGCTTCTTGTGATTGGCACAGTTGCTCTGACTGCTGAGATCCTGAATTTTGTGCAAAGTCCCCAGATTACTTGATGTGATTCATTGGCCAGGACAACAATTTTTACTGGTGGTTTTTAAGTCACTGGTGGTTTTTTGTTTATTTTGCCAAACTAAGATTGAATTCCTCTAGATAGTCATGATCCTGCCTATTGAGCAGGTTTCTGTGCAGGTTTGGTCTGACTTGTCTATGTCAGACTGGGAGAAAGGGTGTTAAATCCGTTAACTCATAGTACTCCAAAATTAATGAGTAAAGCTTTTGGAGAGCTAAAATCATCTCAAGGAAAAAGGTGACATTTCATAGAATGGCTTGGGTTGGAAGGGACCTTTTTTGGCTAAATGGTTTCAGTGCGGGGCTGTGTCTTGATAAACCAGGTTGCATCTTTGAACTTTCATTTCAACTGTCAGAAAGTTAAATCAATTTATAGGGTGAATCAGTGTTTGAGTGAAGTTTTCCTGTCCTCCTCTTTTTTTTTTTGGTCCTTCTTTAAAACCTCAAAACCACAATGGGTAATTCCCCCAAGATCCACTTTAGACATTTGTGGTGTGTAGCGTGAAGAGTAGGTGCAGCTGGCCAAACCCCGGCACTCTTATCCTTTAGAACATTTTTCTCCTGTTTTGGCGAATAACATCAGCTGCCGCCCCTCTCCACACAAAACCAAAGGCCAACTGGAATACCTGTATCAGCCTAAATCTTGCTTCTCTTGAAGTGGGAGTTTTGCCATAAACTCAGAGGAGAGCTGGATCCAGCCATTCCTGCTGGGTGTAACTTTTGTCTCCAGTTGCCACTGCTCAGTTGACAGCAATTCTTCTGCTACGGAGCCGAGAGACCTTATCAAGCATGAAAAACTGACAAGTAGTGTTTAACCACAACGATCACCACAGGAAACGTTGGCCTGAAATTTCAGTTTTGTTTTGAAAACAGAAGATTTAGGGGAGAGAGAGCATTGTTAAATCCAGCTTGGATCAAAGTACATCCACAGCTTTTTTTCGTGTGCCACAGAAAGACAGTGCTGCCGCTGACATCTTCAGTGTTTCTTTGCTGTGTTGAAAAGGCTCAGTCGGAGCATTTTGCTCAATTGTGGGACCTAGAAAGTCTGTGAACTTAAACCAACCTTATTTGGTTGCATTAGTAAGGGCAGTTTGATAATGGCCAGTACACTTCTGTAATTTTATCAGAGGTGCAATAGCTTTGTAGGAAGTTGTATTGACTCTGGTGGACAAAAAGCTGGCCATGAGCCAACGGTGTGTGCTCGCAGCCCAGAAAGCCAACATGCCCTGGGGAGGAGGGGGCAGCAGGTCCAGGAAGGGGATTCTGCCTCTCTACTTTTCTCTTTTGAGGCACCACCTGGAGTGCTGCATCCAGCTCTGGGGTCCACACCATAAGAAGGACATTGACCTGTTGCAGCAGGTCAGAGGGCTGAAGCGCGTTTTCTACGAGGACGGGATGAGAGAGTTGGGATGGTTCAGCCTGGAGAAGAGAAGATGCCAGGGAGACCTCACTGCAACCTTCCAGTAGTTAAAGGGCGTTTATAAAAAAGAGAGAGAGTACTTTTTACACAGGCAGATAGTGATAGGACAAGGTGGCATGGTTTTAAACTAAGAGGGAGGAAATTTAGATGAGATGTTAGGGAGAAGTTCTTTACTCAGAGGATAGTGAAACACTGGCACAAGTTGCCCATAGAAATTGTGGATGCCTTATCCCTGGAAGTGTTTGAGGCCAGGTTGAATGGTGCTTTGAGAAACCTGGTGTAGTGGAAGGTGTCACTGATCATGGCAGGGGGTTGGAACTGGATGATCTTTAAGGTCCCTTCCAACTCAAACCATTCTATGATTCTATGACTCCACAGCCAGGAGGGGGGATTTTTGAGTGCTGTCTTCCACCAACTTGAAATGGGAGAAAATTCTCTAGAGCTTAGAAGGAAAAGGGACAAAATCTGTGTGTAGGGGGGGAAGCAGAGAGGAGTCTGCCCTCCATATGGCACCATTAGGAGCTGAGCACAAAACCTTTGCCCCTCTGTAACAGAGCGTCCTGTGCCCGTCCTGCCTACAGAAACCTGAGGTGGTTGCCGGCGCTGAGCCGAAGAACTGAGAAATGGATTTTACTATTTACATTACCATAATTTATCTGTACCATAATGTTGAAATTGCCACTAGAAAAAGATTAGAACCATGTTTCCTGCTGAGTTTCCTCGCTGCTCAGGCCACACACATGCAGCGTGTGCCATTAACCGTTGCAGAGCTCCCGTGCCCGGCAGAGGAAGGTGCTCCTGCAGCAGCCTCCAGCTGCACCAAGATTTGCAAACCATCAAGAAAACAACCCCCTGCACCATTTGGTTGTGCCCTTTGGTTTGCTGCTGGTTTGTACCTGATTTCTGATCTGTCCTCATAGTCCTAGTTACTTTTTCTTTACATTTACCTTTTTAGTCTGAAGAAATCAGCATTTTACGCTGTGAAAAAATCCTCCAGTCCTGTGGAAAACTTCTTCCCCTTTCCTCACCCCCTTGCTGCCTAGAATTGTGTCTTTCTGACACCACAGACAGATTGGCACACTAAAAGTATGTGTGTGCTTTCTTCTGATTTAATTGGATTTGCTCGTCTGAAATGTAGTATGTTTGCTAATTCCATAAACGAGCTACTGTAACTAAAATCAGACACAGTCACCCCCCCCCAAAAAAAAAAAAGCTAGATTGCATTTTAGTCCAAAAAGGACATTTCCATGCTTTAAGGGTGGTCTCCCTTCTGCCTTTAAAATATTCTTTAATCACTGTGTGTCTTGGTTAACATCTCTGTTTTTGCAGTATTCCTGTAGTTTACATTTGGAGTTAGATAGGTGATGTTTTAATACTTGTTTTATTGTTTCGAGTCAAAGCAATTTCATTTTCCCTGGATTCTTTACTCGCTGCTGATTGAAAGATTGGAATTTTTATACTGCAATCTTGCTTACAGTTGAGGGGAAAGATCTGCAGCCCAGGGTGGCTCTGAAAAAAAGTTCTTAGCAAAGAATCCACGTTGTGCTCGTAGCACAACCCAACACTGAAATTTAAAGCTGTATTTCCATTTCCTTGTACTTAATTTGGGGCACCCATTTGTACTTACGGCCTGTGCTGTTTCAGGGGCAAATGTGGGAGGTAAAATAATTGCATAGGAAACCTCAGCAAGGGGAGAGGTTTCCCCTCTGTAGAGATATGGTTGAGGCTCTGCTGTATTCTGGAGGTTTCAATCACAGTTTTGCTGTCTACCAACTGAAGGAATTCATGCAGTAGTCAAGGCAAGCCTTATGCAACGTGACAGGTGCTAATCTTCCAGGAAATTCATCCTACATCCCACCCATTAAGGGAATTTTATGTAAAAATGGTTTAATGTCTCTTTAAAGGTGTCAGCAGGCATGTGAGGACCACACAGCTTGGGTTCCACTGCAAGTAATGGAGTGAAATTGTCTGCATAATTATTTTGGTTGGATTGAGAATCTGCAGCCCTCTCTTGCTGCAGGAAATAAACCTCTGTTAAAACCATATGGCAGAATTCTCAGAAGAGATGTGAGTACAGGGCCACTTCTCTTTCACATCTCTAGGCAGAGCTGGAGAAAGTTGTAATGTTTGTGCATAATTAATCCTTCTTTTTCCTTGTGAGCAGACGTGAAAATGTCATTTTTAGCATGTGTGAGGGTGCTGGTGTGTTTGTTTGCATACACACACACACATACTCTTGCTTTCAGTGTACTGAAGCAGCAAGAAATGGGGCTGGCTCAGAACAAAATTAGAGCCAAGGAAGGAATGTACCGTCATGTGTACACAGCAAACCTGCATAACGGAGAAATGCCATCAGAATGATTTATGCTTAAATTTGGGATAAGCAACGGGACTTTCAGAAACTACAGCCAATGGAAATAATGTTACCTGGCTTTAAATGAGACCACTTAACGCGCACGCAAAGTAAAATGCAAAGGGCAGGTTTTAATTACAGTGCACCTTGGAGCACAAGTCTGATGAGGAGCAGCTGAGGGAGCTGGGGGTGTTTAGCCTGGAAAAAAAGGAGGCTCAGGGAGGACCTTACTACTCTCTTAAACTACCTGAAAAGAGGTTGTAGCCAGGTGGGGGTTGGTCTCTTCTCCCAAGTAACAAGCAACAGGACAAAAGGAAACAGCCTCAAGTTGTGCCAGGGGAGGTTTAGATTTGATATTAGGAAAAATTTCTTCACAGAAAGAGTGGTCAAGTACTCGAACAGGCTGCTTGTGGAGGTGGTTGAATCACCATCTCTGGAACTCTTCAAAAGCTTGTGGATGTGATGCTTAGGGATATGGTTTAGCAGTGGGCTTGGCAGTGCTGGGTTTATGGTTGGACTTGATGATCTTAGAGGTCTTTTCCAATCTTAATGATTCTGTGACTCTATGGTTCATCCTTCCCCCTACCGTGTTACCTCTTGCCTCTCTTCCAGGTGAGTGTGGGGTTACTTGGTCTGGCATGATGGGGGATATGTTACATTTTGGAAATGCAGTGGTACTTCTGACCCTGCTGTGCTGCAGGATTGTGGTCCTGTGCCCAGGTTGCTGTGGGCAGAGCCCAGGTCCTTGTGCTCAGGATACTCCCAGCAGCCATCAGGAGCTGGGTACCCATCCCTGCCTGGTGGGGCGAGAGGGAGGCTAGACCATTCTAGAAGGAGGCTTTGACCATTCTTTCTTTCATGTTATGATTTTTGCAAAAGCTGAGAAGGAAACATCCAAACACTAAACACCGAGGTGTGAAAACCTCAGGGCTTGGTGGAGGTACAGTTGTCTTAACTGTAAAGTGAGTGAGCTGTGACATTCACTTTAAATTCCCCAGCCACAGAGTGGATCTGCTTATTTTAGTGAAGATTTACACCACAATCAACAATAAAGCAAGAAAAATTATCAGAACATCAGCAAACAGTAATATCAGCCATTCTCAGACACTATCAAGAAACTTTATCACAGAAAAGCAAAACAGGAAAAAAAACTTTTCAGTCTCAAATCTGAGTGATGAGCCGGAAGCAAATTACCCCCACACCTGGTAAGAGAGTGAGGGTGAGGGATAGATGTTCAAATGTTCTGTTCAAATGATGCCATGAAATATCAGTATTGAGGAGAAGGGAGTGTATATTACAAGATACATAATTTTAAACCAGTGTCATGTCAGAAATGCTGCCAGATGCTAGGGGTTAGACTTGACAGCAGATTACCCTTGGCAGTAGTTTGTCCACCTAAATCCATCAGGCTTTAGAAAGTAGGCTCAGTCCTAGTCTAGTGTTGGTGCTTTGATGGAAGGGAATGGTTAGCACATGGAATCTTTTGTCAAGGGAGAAATAACTTGTTTCAATATCAAAACTGGTGAAGGATGGGGACACTGACAGCCAAACTTCCTTCTGTTCCCAAAAGGAGAATAATCCCATGGGCCCTGTGGGAAGTCAGAGTGAAAGGACAAGGAATGATCCATCCTACTTGGAGAAGAGTTAAAAAGCAAATTTCTCCCTTTGTGATGATGCTGAGGTCTCTGTAGACTTTTAGTGAAAAAAACACTTTCTTTTTTTAAGCTTTGACTTCCTCACAGTTTGTGTTGAAGGTGGAAAAAGTTTTCCATCCCTCTTTTCTGTTTTTGCCTTTTTAGTTCATTTAAATTGGTTAAGACAGATGAGTTTTACTCGTTAAAAGCCCAAGGCAAGGCACCACTAGAAGATATCCAATTTCTTAGCATCACCAGGGTTGCTTGTTTTACTTTTCTTGGACAAAAAGGAAGAGCATTTTGTGTTCTATTTTCCATCATTCTTTGATGGAATTAAATCAGAGTTGTGCTTAAAGAAGAAGGAAACTCTCATACATATGTGTTGTCCTCTAATCCATGGAGCCAATGGCTCGAGTGTGCTTTATTTTCTTTGTGGAAAGAAATCAAACAGTAGGGCTAAGAGGTAGAGTTTGTATCTAAATTCTGTAACTGAGGCATCAAGTTCTGGCCTTGCAGAGGCATTAGCTGTAACCATTACAGTGGAACCAGCTATATTATTCCTTAAAATGAGTCATATGACATTAAAAACAAGTCAAATAGTAAAATTTAAATCTGTACAAGCTGTAAAGACTTCAGGGCCAAGCTGTCCCCCACCAAAGATGGTGGCAAAGACTCTGTTTATGGCTTTGGCAGATGGCTTGGGCCCCAGACAATCCCATTTTTCCAATTGTAGGTTTATACATTTTTACCCTCTGAATTAAATGAGGATTTGCCACCCATAAAATAAAACCTAAAGAAAGAAACTTGCTTTAAATAGAGTGAGTATTGAGGTGATATTAATAGCATGGGGATGATGAGTATTTCCAGAATTTAAGTACTTCAATGTTATTTCTGCCTGCTTTAAGAGAGCAGAATAAAATATCCTTGCCACTCTTGCATTGCAGAGGTGGTTTCCACTGGTGCACTCTAATGGGTGTCCAAACTTAATGACACATCAAAATATTAATAAAATATAGATTATTCAAAGCATGTGCCAGTGATGATGTAACACATTTTGACATCTTTCCAAGCTTGAAGCATATATATATATATATATATATATATATATATATATATCTGTATGTATGTGCTAGTGTACATCTTTGAAAGCTATCAACTACACAGCTGCCCATTTTAACAACTTGTGTTTTTATGACTAGGCATTTACAGCTTCTGTTTCTTGGATTTTCCTTTTTCCAGAGGATTGCACCATCCATCTCATAGAATCACACTGTGGTTTGGGCTGGAAAGGTCCCTAAAGATCACCCAGTTCCAACTCCTCTGCTGTGGGCAGGGACACCTTTCACTAGACCAGGCTGCTCAGAGCCCTATCCTTTTGCTGGCCTTGAGCACATGGGGCATCCACAGCTTCTCTGGGCAACCTGTTCCTGTATCTTGCCACACTCACAGTGAAGAATTTCTTCCTCAAATGTAATCCAAATCTCCCCTCTTTCAGTTTAAAGCCCTTCCCCTGGTTCTATCACTCCAGGCCTTTGTCTAAAGTCCCTCTCCAGTCATGCCCAAGTGGAATCCTGTTCATCAGTGCAATAATATGGTAGTTACAGCAGGGTCAAAGTAAAACCTGTGAGCTATAATTTACTTTAAAAAATCAAGTTGAGGGAGGATTGTGCAGATCAGGGGCCTGGTGATTGAGACATAAGTTTCCTTGTCTCATATGCTACATCCTGTCCAGTGACCAAAAATTAATGCCCTCTGAGTTCCCTCGGCGTGTGGTCAAGGCGGACTCATAAATTCATAAACAAAAAGCAAGTCCTTCTTGGACGGATCTCCTCCTTGAGGAGAAGCCCACCTTCTGCTAAATCTGATATGGCTGGTAGCAGTAGAAGAGGCATTTGGGGTTCCTATGGGGTGAGCTCCTGAAGAAATCCCTGCAAAAGCAGCTGGAAAGGCCCCAGCCTTTCCCAGGCTTTCCCTGGTGTTCATCAGTGTTGTTTACTGCTCCCTGAGTGGCATCACCTGCTGCTTGTGTTGGCCACCCTCCAGCTCTGTCTCACAGGAGCATCCCCCCACCGCCCACATTCCTGGGGATTTGTTACCTTCTGGTAGCCAAACGTGCAGGCAACTGGGGTAGAGGGCGAGATTTATTCTCCAGAACTCTGTTTTCCTATTGTTTTTAGGTTCATGGGAAGCTCCCTGTTACTAAACAAATTTTAACAACTCTTGGGTCAGCCCCCTATCAAAGCCCTTCACAGAAATATTACATTCCTCCCAGCCAAGTGCTGTTGTGTCACTCACCTCCTCCCTCTCTGTGCCCCCTGGGGCTGTCATGGGAGGCATCACCCCTTGACAGGTTAAACACCTGGCTTAGGCACTGAATTAATGACCTTCAGAGCCCATAAGGGGCTTAACTTTGCCCAACAACATGCATCTCATGAGTTTTGGGCATGAAGTTGATAAACAGATGGTCTGGGGCAGGGACAGCCATCTTGGGGGTTTGTCTTGGGGGTCTGATGTGAGATGAATTTATACAGGACTGAAGTTTCTGTATGGATGGGATTTGGGTTTGTATATTCTTTTCTTTTCCACCAAAGAAAAAAAAAATCCAGTGGAGATAGTTATGAATGAAGGACTTCCAAAAGGAAATAATGCAAATAATGAGGCTCTCTTGCTGGAAAATCCCAGGATCTTATAGTCTACTGCATTGAGAAGTTCCCTACACTCTCATAGAAGACACAGGTTGTCAAAAACATTTGCTTCCAGGCTTAGTGTGTGGTGTTTTTTCCCCCAAAGAAGTTTGTCATTTTGATGTCCCTTGTTCTTCACACTGGCATGGAGAGGAGCACATAGGTTTTAACAGAAGGGGATGGCCAGGGCTACTGTGTGTGGGACCATCTCTCTTTGAGTGATGAGCAAACACACAAATAAGAAAGCAGCAGCCAAAACCAATCATGAACTAGGATCTGGACCTTCACTGGGGATTGTAGGAATACTCTCAAGCATTGGGTGTGAAATTCTAGTTTTACTTTTTTGTGTCTCCCCCAAAAACTAGTGGAAACTCAGAGTTTCCACTAGTTTCCACTAGCTTGCCAAATTAAGTGTGAAATCAATCCTGTAATATCCATGTGAGGCAAAGAAATTACAATTATTCAGAGGTTAGAGCTGTAGGAAACCCCTGGCACAGAGGAGCTAAGACCAGCATTTCTAGACTCAGGTTCCTCATGGTCAGGAATACCTGAGCAGACAGAGCGTGTGTTTTGCTGTGCCCTTTCATGGCAGCTGGAGATGCTGAGCTCTTTGCAGCATCAGGCCCACAGTTATAGCAGGAGCTCCCTGACTGTGTGTACTCATGTTCAAAATATTGTGTACGTGACTTAACCCCGGACAGACAAGCACTCAGCCCCAGAACAGTAGGGCTGAAAGAAACCTCAGGCGACCTAGTCCATTTCTCCTCAGAGGAAGTATTAGATATACTTAGATCATCACTGACATCTGTCCAAATTTTTAAATCCTCCAGTACTGAGCCTTCCACTTACTTACCAAGTCTGGGTTTTGTGTTTCTTTCTTTTATACTTAAAAAGGAGTTTGCTAATACCGTGCATTAATCTCTTAAATCTCCTCTACCTCAGCTGAAGGCAGCTTTTTCTTGTGCTGTTCTCAGCTGACACAGAGATCAATCGATTACCATTTGCTGTAGAAAACATTTTACTCTTATCATGTCCTTTCCTGCTCGTCTCTTTTCTAGACTAAACAAATGTATTTCCTTCAACTTTTCCATGTTGCTCATGCTTTCTAAATCTGTTATCGCTCCTGTTGCTCTTCTCTGGATTCTCTCTCATATGTCTCTATCTTTCTTAGAGGGTGGTGTCCCACGCTGGGTAAAGCAGTCCAGCTGATGTCTCACCACTTCTGAGCAGCATGTAATAGTTACCTTCTATGTCTTCTATGCAACATGACCATTAATCTTTCCCAGAAATGCATTTACTTAATCTAAAAAAAAAAAAAAGCAGAATCCCATTTTTGACTCACATTCAATTTGCAACTCCCTGCCACCCCCAGATATTCCTCTGCAATCTGCTGGCTAATAGGTTTGTCCTTGTGGTGCATTTGATCTCTTGCTCCAAAATGTAATATAATGCACTTAACTTTTACTGCATGTCATTTTACTAATGACATGTCAAATATAATTTCTCTTGCTTGCTCAGATCATTTTGAATTCTGACCCATTTCTCCAAGTCTGGAAGATTCCTCCCTACTGGAAGTCTTCTCAAGATTTTATAATCATGCTTTGTATTGTATCATCTAAGTTATTGCAGAAAATTTAGCCATTCATTGGCTGAAGCTGCATAAAACATCTTCCATTTCAATATTCCATTTCAATATAACTAGTGATAGTCAGCAGGCAACCTTGTAACACTGAACCCCCAGCCATTCATCCCCTATGGCTGTGTTTTAGCTTTTAAGTCATATAATCACAGAATGGTTTGGGTTGGAAGGGACTTTAAAGCTCATCTTGTTCCAAGCCCCCTGCCATGGGCAGGGACACGTTCCCCTAGACTATGTTGCTCAAAGCCCCATCCAGACTGGCCTTGGACACTTCCAGGATTATGGGACATCCAAGAATGGGGCAGCCACAGCTGTCTCAGGGCAACATGTTCCAGGGCCTCACCACCCTCACAGCGAGGAATTTTTTCCTAATATCTAATCTAAGTCTACCCTTTCCCTTTCCCTCAAAAGACCCGAAAGCAGAGGTTAATCCATCTCAACTTCCACCTGAGCCAGAAATGCCCCTGCTGGCATTGGCAGGGAGCGATGGAGCATAGCAAGGGGTTAAAAACTGCGACTCACCTCCTGGATTGTTGGCAGCATCTTCAGCCCAATGTTTCTTCTCTTTAAGCCCAGCTGCAGCATTTATGTGCCGCTTAAGGCTGTCCTTCTTCAGAACTTGCACATCATGTAGGTGCTTGTGCAAGTGCTCTGAGTGCACAGAAAGTTGAATCCCTTCTGCAACTTGAAAGTTGCCCCAATAATCCACTCATTGCCCGCAGCACCAGACTTTTTACGCACTTGAGTGTAAAAATAAGAGCAAAGAATAGTGTTAAACGTATTTTTTACCGGGAAACCACCAATTCTTTATACCTTTCTGGAGGAAGAAAGGGAGGCATCCGTCAAACTGTCATTATAAATTTGATGCCACAAACCTAAGCTCATGGAGCCGCTAGGAATTTGTAAACCTTTTAAAGCACACGCCTGTTTTTGACATTCAAAATAAAAAATCTTTATAGATTTTTGTGGAAAACACTGATGGGCCAGCAACTAAATGACATTTTTCAACAGTCAGACAGACTCCACACAAACTGAATAGATGTCCAGTTTTAGAAGGACAGGTAATTACTTTCTGTTCTATGCCCAAGAACAGAAAATACTTGGCCTGTTTTACTCACTGAGTAGGAAAAGATGTTTGAGGGTGGTTTGCTTTTCTTTTTCCTAAAGGCTGCTACATCCTGGCTTCTGCCTCCATACAGCCTGAGTGTAGGTGCCCTTTATATAACAATAACTTGATACTACTCAAAATACTTGGCGCTGCAAGCAGGGGAGTGGAATGCAATAAGAACACTTTAGCAGGTCCGAGGGTGAGTAAACTCCAGTAGTTTTGGAAGGAGAAGGCAGGGTTTTCAGTGTGCGTCTCTCCCTTACTTGGCATCCGCCGACAATCAGAATACAAGGATTAACATTGTAGACTCCGTTTATTACACTTGGGTGGATAAAGCAATTATCTGTCTATCACGGCTGTAGTAAATTGTGCAACGGCATTAACATGGGTGGATACGTGGATAAATGCTACTCTGCCACAGAGGGTGCTGATACACAAGATAATCCTTCAAGCTGAGCTTGTAAAGACTGTTTTCTTTCAGAGTTTAGATCATGTTACCCCCGCCAGTGTAGATTGAAATGGCATCTTTTTTATTTTTTAACCACGTTTTCAGGTTTCCTTAGCCATCTGAATTGTATTAGTAAGGTTATTTTAGAAACATCCCACTTTATTCAAGTTTAAACAGTCTGCTTAAAACCTGCTGCATGGATATAAACACAGTAGTCATCTAAGGCAGCAAAACAATCTGTTGAAAGATAGAGTGCAAACATGCACACATCCATCTATTATTGCTTAACTGTTGTGTCTTCCATGCCTGAATTCCCGTTGTAACCGCAGCGTTCAGCCGGCAGTACGCTCCTGGTTTTGGGGGTGTAAAACAAAACCAAAAACGAAAATGCACCTATTGATGTCTGGAGAGCAGCGCAGCATCTGAGAGCTCTACACTAGATTTAAACTAAGCGCCTTAAGTCTGGTTTAATGGCTGTGTTTACATCATCCCTCCTCCCCTTCTCATTCTTTTAAAGTAGTCAGGTTTCGCAAGCGTTAAGAAAACCATCCCCTCCTGCCAGCTGGAGGGAAGCCAGTTCAAGATTTTTTTTCTCTCCCCCCTCTCTTGCCCTCTTCATCACTGTGATCTTTACTGCCGGTTGCTGCAGCAAGGAGCAGAAATTGGCGGGATCTTCATGGGATAGCTACCTTTTTTTTTTGGGGGGGAGAAAAACTTATTCCTCTAAGATATTGCTGAGTTCCTGAGGATGATAAATCAGAATGAGGAGCTCTTGCGCTTTTCGGGACAGCCCTTGGTCTCCGTTTTCCCCCTTGTGCTAAAAAAAAGGGGGAGGAGAAGGGGGAGAGCGTAATAGATATGAGCATGCAAAGGGAACTAAGGCAGGACCGAGACTTGCGTGACAGTCTCTGTTTATGTGAGTTGTCTTTAATGTCTCCAAGTGGCGATGCCAGCAATGTTTAGCTGGTTTCCTGGCACACGTGCACACAGATTCCTTTAGGTTCATGAGGGATGGGTAAAGGTGAAGGCAGAGCATCGCTGAGCAAGGGGGTCCCACCTGCTCCCTCCCAGATCCGTCTGGTTCGGGCTCATATTCCTATGGGGTATTGCTCAGCTTTGCAGAACAAGCTTCAAAATCCAAATCAGAATTCAGAAGTTTTTCAAAAAGAAGAGAGAAGTTAAAAACTCCACCACTGCAGCAAGGGGAGACTTGGTTCATTCACCTGGAGCAGAGAGGCAGAGAGGAGGGCAGGACAGATCCTTCAACCCTGGGATGAGTTGACCAGTGGGAGGGAAGCAGTGCAAAAGCAATCCCATTTGAGCTCCTTCCTGCTCTGTTGTCCTTTTTCTCAAAGCACCGTTTTGGTTTCATTTACTACATTTTTCCAGTTTTTCTGCTTTAACACACCTTTCCCTGTGCAGAGTTCCTGGCCAGCTCAGCCCCTGCCACACACCCCCATCAGTCCCTTAGCTGCTGGAGGAGGAGAATGGAGCCCTGCTCCAAGGAGGCATTTTCACCTCTCTACATAGAGAAATTTTGGGAGCAAGAGGCTCCTTTGCAGCTGTTGCAGATTGCTGAAAACCCCTGACCTCCGGGTCTGCCTTTCAGCTGGATGTGTGCTCTTCACAGCTCCCAGCTGAATTTTGAAAATCATTGATAGCACTTTATATCCTCAAAAGCTTTAGAGTCATTCCCATGGGCATGAAGGGACATAGGTTACACCCCCAATGGGATCATTTCTTCTCACCCTTCCTGACCCTTCCTCCCTTTGCCCTTCTGGAAGCTTTTGGTCCCATGTTGGGCAGGCTGCCTGCGAGATGAGCTGAAATGACACTTCCTTTCTCCCAGAAAGTCAGTGGGGAGATGACCATGGACACCAGAGATGCTCCATGGGCTTGACCTCTACACTGACTTTCCAACCTGCCTCTGCCTCTGCTCACTCTGGTTTGGAGCCACGGCTCTGGGAAAATGGGAGTGTAACTGGTTCCCTTGGGAGCTGGATCTGGCCCTTTTGGAGCCATATCATCTGCAGACCTTCAGGAGAGCAGAGGTCAGGGAGGAGGAACTCAGTGGGATTTCGGCAAATGGATCCATGTTAGATCCATTTCATAAGAACTGACCCTGTCCACAGCGTACGTTCCCCTGTCTGTTTATTTCCATTTCTTTCAATAGTTTCAGGTACAGAGCTGAGCTGCTTTGGGTAAAAAAATACGTCTTTTTTAAGAACAAAAAGAGACAGGGGCTTATTTTCTGCCTGCGCCTGAATGACTCCTGTTGGGACTAACAGGGCTCTGTGTACAGTCAGGAGAATAAACTCCCCAGTCTAATGCAAACTGGTGCCCTCAGCTACTTAAAAAAAAAACAAACTTTTTTTTCTCCCTTGAGTGAATTAACTGCAGTTACTGCACCTATGTAGCTCCTTGTTTTATGAACTATAAGAACTTTTCCTATGCACAGCCTATGGCCTAATTATGTAATTATGTCTCTTGGGTGGATTATATTTTTTTCTCATAATTGTGTCTTTACCCAAGAGACTGGAAGGGTTCCAGGCTTTCCCCTTCCCTGGGTAAAAATTATTTGGCTCTTGAGTTTTGGGTTTTTTTCCATGAACTTTAGATTGGGTACATTCAGTAGGACTGGATGGGGAGAAGCCAGCCCTGAATGACAATTTGTCACAAGACGAGGGGCACAACAGGGAGCCTCATGACTTGCTTCAGAGTTTCTTTTCCTTGCAAAGAGCTGATATGAATCTTCTAGTTTATGGCTCTCTTATTTTTACCTCCAGTGCGTAGATTGACACTGCTTTGGAGTGACGTGTTGCTGCAGTGAAGTACTGTCTAAAATTTGTAACAGAACAATGAATATTTTTGCTTCATGCTGAATGCTCAGCGTTATTCAGTCCCTGCACAACAGCTGTTAGGAAGCCTTAGGCTCAGGTCTCAACTCCTTTATTGTGGCATAAATGTGGGTCCCTTGCCTTCAGCTTTACCAGCCTGTAGCTGAATTCAGTCAAGCCCATATTGGCACCTTCCAGTTACATTTGATCCATAGGACCAAATAGGGTGAAATGCAGGTAGACATCCAAAGAGAATTTAAGGTGAATTTGTGATGAAATTCAGAGGACATTTAACTTATCTTCTTTATGTTGTGAAATTGTCTTCTACAATATGTACACAGAAGTATGTCCCTAACGTGCCAGTGTTAATAGAGACACAGTCAGAGTGCTTGTCTCAAAGACATATAATGTTAGTAGGAAAAAATGTACCTATTCTTTAACCTTTTTTAAGCATGTCAACTTTGGAGAACAGTGGGAATAATCACAACTTGGGTTCTTGGTCTCCATTGTGCTTCTCTTGAGGTCAAGGAAAGCCTGGGGCGTGCCGGCTACAAATTCATAGGTCATGAAGTAGGTGATTATTCTTTCTTCTGCCAGCCTTTACTCAGAAGGAAAGTCCCTTTTCCATTGGGACTAATCCAGAGCCATAGAAAGCTTTGGTTACTGGTCCTGGAGTTCCAAGAACAGTTTGCCCTTTCCTAGTCACTCCATGGAGTGCAGATGCTGAGCACAATCATGACATAGGGTAAACAGAAGCCATGGTGGAATTTTATGTTGGGTCATCACCCTCCATTCTGCCTGGGATGTCCCAGAAAATGTGTCTCCAGCAGGATCTTACTTTCATGACCTTTCTGCCTTCCCTTGGCTTCTTTGTGGAGACACCTGACTCCCACAATACTTCTTGTTAGCGCAAAAGCAAGAAAAGTTAGAACTGGGCGATGACTGAAAATAGCTAACCCACTGGAGAGTGATAAAAGCATCTGCTGAAAATCTGGTAACCAGATCTCCTTGGTACCAGAAAAAAAAACCCACACAAAAAAGCTGGTGGGTGGTGTACATGGTACAAAGAAAGGGAGTCCCTGAGTGTCAGCATCTGGCAAGGCCACGTGTAGCATAATCTGATTAGTTTTCAGTTCCACACCCACAAGCTGAAAGATAAAAACGCACACCCCTCCTCCCTGAGGAGGTAAAAATCTTCAAGCATCAACACCACATTTACATTCTGCAAGTCAGCCTCTTCCATGGCCCAATTTACATCTTGCCTTCTCCAGCAGAGTGGTGGAAGTTCAGGGATGAGAGAAGAGCTCACGTCCCTCTCCAGTTACCACATCCAGCAGACTCAAGATTGCCTTGCTTTGATCTGGGAGACATTCCATTGCTTAGTTTAAACTGAAATGATTAAGAAGGAGAAGAAGCCTTCTCACATCTTCTGCCGTGTCTGGGATGTGATAATTGAACATCAGCTTCCATGGGCCATGTGAACATACTCTGAGGCCATCCCGGGCTGGCGAGCAGAAGCAGCAGCTCAGGCACTGGCTGACTGGCTGCAGTTTGCACTGACCTAATGACACTCTCTCAGTACTGTTTTCTGGTTTGATTCATGTAAAATGGGCAAAATTGGCACTGGAAGGGATTAATGGCAATGCTTCTGCCTCCAGAAACTAATACTTAAGTTGGTATTTAGCTTGAAATAGCTGAGTAGTGGCGAAAGATCAGAATATGTCTTGTCATTTTGGAGTGAATAATGGATTTCTGATATCCAGCGTGTTTTGTACTGTGCCAGCAGACAAATCATAACAGCTTGTTTAGCTTTTGCCTATGAATTCTCAATTTTTTCATCTCTTTCCTATCTCCTCTCCTGTGACCTAACCAGTTCCAAAGGCTACTGAGTCCCATCCTTACTCAGAGACTCATGGAACAGCCTCCATCTTTTTGACTACATTTTGTACTGAATACTGCCTGTGCCTATAAACATTTTTCCCCTCTCCAAGCCCAATCCATTCCACAAATTAATCTTTGTAACAGAGCAACAGGCACTAAATGCAGTGTTGTAAGCATTGGGATAGCTGCAGCATTATTTTATTCTACTCTTCACACGGATTTTATATTGCTTTTTAATGTACCCACTGCTGCAGCAGATCATGGATTCTCCCTCAGCTCTCCACACTTGCTACCCTAATCTTTTTTCCTGAAATAAAATTACGCCTCAATACTGAGACTGAGGAATACAGCTTTTCTTAGCACACTCCCCTGGGATCAGGAATTTCTCTGTCAACGGACACATATATCAATGAGAGATGAAAAGCAGCTTGTGGAATGAGTTTTAAACATGTATCACATATTTCATTGCTGCTGCTTATGTGCTGCTCAGAAGGTCTTTTTAGACTGTTTTCAGCCAATACCTCCTGGCTTCTCTGTACTTAATAGGATTTTTTTTTTCTGCACAGGAATCAAGGCAGGATATTTAAGTTGCCCACACGCCTTTGTGAGCACCTCCTGATTTCAGAAGGTTTTGCTGAGTTTCCTGCTGACTTTCAGTGTGAGCACGTCTCAGCTTTTATCAAAGCAGAGTAACCCATGACGTGCGAAGCTGCAATGTCATCTTGTCTCCCTGGGACATTTCACTGGGGGAGTGTGGCTCCTTCTGTGGATCTCTTTGTCACAACATGACTCCGCGTTACAACCCTAAATTTTAAATGTCCAGAAGGGGAAGGCAAGTCTGCCTTTGGCCCCTTGCTGCTTTCTGGGGACTTGCAGTTCCATTGATGCCTGGGGTCTTCCAGATGTGCACAGAGCTCTCTTTTCCTACTCTTTTTTTTGGGGAGGGGGGGGCAGGGGCGGCAACACCCAAACCCACACATCTCTAGATCATTTCAATTTGACCAGATGTGAGGATCTTTCTTCTTAATTCTTTTTTCCCTTCTCCTTTTATTTCCTCTCTTCTTCCCCCCCCCTTTTTTTTATCCTGCCTACCCTAAAGTGCACTGCTATCCTCTTGAATTTTGTCTTTCTGTGACAGTCCTAGTTCATTATAAAAATAATATCCATAATTAGATATAAAATCTTCTCTGGCAGAGCTATGCATGACCAAACAGAGCGAGATGAAAACAGGGATGGGAGGTTTTGGGCATAGGTTGGTGCAGGAGTGGTGGTGAACTATGTAGTAAGTGTTCATTGAGTTATCTGAAGATAGTTAAAATAGCTTGTGCATCAGTTTCTTAGTGATTTTTAGTGACTTTCAGTGACTTTCCTTAAGGAAAAGGGCACTATATGAACATAACGTGGGATTTTTCTACAGATATTCAAATTACAATTTACTTTGGGGGTGGATTAATTTCCAGCTGAAGTCAGCCCTGGTGCGTGAGACCAGAGATGGGCTGATCATGTCTGCCTTATTTTGAGCCCTCTCAGATTTCACAGAATCACAGAATGATTTGGGTTGGAAGGGACCTTAAAGATCATCACGTTCCAACCCCTTGTCATGAGCAGGGACACCTTCCACTAGACCAGGTTGCTCAATTTGCCAAATCATGATTAGGAATGAGCAGAAGAGAAAAGAGGAAGGGAAGAGGATGCCTTGAAAAGAAAAAAAAAAGAGTGGAAAATATGACAGGCAAGGGGAAAAGCAAACACATAAAAATCGTGGAGGAAAAGAAGATGGAGTAATCCCAAGAGAATATTGACTGCATGTGTATGTGAAAGTCATTTCTTCAGATACACCAGACCCAACTTGTACAAGTTGTAATTTGGATACATTGAGAACATAAAGCTAAAGAATACAAGTTAGATGTTATGTTGTTAATTAAGCTGCTGTTACAGAGTTTTTACAAGCCCACCAAAAATCGTTCCCCATTTAAAGTGATTGATCCCTCCTGAAGCGAGAAGTAGACACCCATGTCAGCTCTAACACGGAGCAGCACCTTCTCCTTGAGGAGAAGGCTCCTGCCTATCACTGTGCTTTTAGACTGAGTCATCCTGGGACAGAGAAATCATGCTTCAAAGTAACAAATAATGGGTCAATTAATTATTATTTTTTAAATTGCTAGAGAAGTTTCTCCGAAGTTAAATTCCATCAAGTTTCTCCTCATCTTGCAACCTGACTGCTCTATCTAAAAATGCAATTTCCCTGAATTCAGTTTAGATTTATCTGATTTGGATATTGCTTTACCAACGTGCCATGAAGGCACCATAGTCCCAGTTAGATGATGTGAACCCATGTAGTTAGTACTGTGATGAGAGTTACCATTAAAAATCTTTTTTTTTTTTTTTAGCAGTGGTAGTCTGATAGCTCAATCTCAAGACTAAGTGGCCTCATTTCTGCTTCTAAAAAAAATTAACCAGTGCAGGAATTGGTTCTCTGGCCCAAAGACTGATGGGACAATCTGCCCATGTCAGCAAAGCTGGACTCTTGTAGCCTCCAGGCAGATGGCTGTGTTCACACTGCTGAGGGACAACACAGATTACCTCAAGCCACTAGGGATCATCTGGAAGGGTTCAAGCCCAAACCCTTCCAGAGGCCCTTCTTATTGTTAAAAGCATTTAAATATCCCACCCAGTTATTGCTTGTGCCTGTGCCCTGGCACTGCTCACAGGGATGGAGACAGATGTGGTTCTGGGTCACAGTCAGGGGGTCTGGGCCCCCCTTTCAGCTCTGCAGAGGCTTTTTGTGTGACCTTGGTTGGTGACTTAGGGTAAGCTTCATTCCATTTAATGTTGACTAATGGCAAGGGTGTCTAATTAAACCAGTCATGTGTGCTCCCTCTCTGATCAGAGAAGGAAGAGAAAGCAAATTCAGAAGGTGAATCATGCTGTTTTAAGATGGGTGTCAGAGACAAATGAGATGAATTGCCCTCTGGAAGTAGCTATTTCTTTCCATTAACCGAAGAGGAAGTCTACATTAGAAGAGTTTAGACTAGATGCCTGATTTATGAATGGCTGAAGTTAAGCAAAATTAGTCCTGTCCTTAATCTTTATGCATGTCTGTTTCTCTGTGTGTTAAATAATAGAAATAACACCTTCTGCACCTCACATTGGAAGGCACCATTAGTCAAGGAGCATCCTAAAACTCCTTTGGAAAGAAATTAAACCTAGGAGCAAAAATACAACCACTACAGAAATAAAGTCTTTACTCTTGAACCAACTCAGTGACAACATGAGCAGTACCACTGGTGGCATCCTGGTGCTTTTGGCATTTCCCTAATTTACATTTTGACAGCAAAACATCCCTAAATGAGTGTTCCAAAAAATTGCCAGGGGTAATTGGCCTGTTGTGGGGAAGAGCAGTAGCAGCACTGAAGGCTGACCATGACAGGGTGTGAAGGACCAATCTCGGCCAGCAGCTTTAAAGATTTTCCTTGGATACTGCTCTTCTGGATTGACAGGGACTATTGACTTTTTGGAAAATATCCCAGAGGAATGAAAGCTAATGACTGACTGTGATAGAGTTAAAGAAAAAAACATAAAGGGAGAAGAAAAGATTGCAAAAATCCACAACATATGAATCAGGCATGAAATAATTGTCCCACTTGATAACTTGTATGTACTCATGAGGCTTGCTATTGAAAGGGGAAGTTTACCTCTTAACTATCTTGTGTAGTTAAAGCAGAAAAAAAAACCACCAACAAAAAAGACCTTGTGTGAGTGTCCTGATAAGTGCTTATTTTGATCCAAATTGCAATCTGTTACACATGTGTATGGGCACTGTTGTGTTCGATAAGGCTTTCACCAGCACAACCATGTCCAAAACACAAACCCCCAATGATGTTTCTGTGTTTTCAGGGGTAGCTGAGATACCTGTAAATCCATTAAATCTAACAACAGGTCCTTAGAGGCCATTTTGGGGTTTTTTTTTGGGGGGTGTGTTAAATTACTACATCTTGTTATTAACGCTTTTATTTTATGATTTGCTGTTTCCAGGGCACAGACAGAAGCTTGATGACTCTAAACCTAGTTTGTTCTCTGAACGCCTCAGTGATTTAGGGCGCATTCCTCATCCCAGTATGAGAGTAGGGGTCCCGACCCAGAGCCCACGGCCCTCTCTGAACTCTGCACCAAGTCCTTTTAATCCACAAGGACAGAGTCAGATTACAGGTAAGAGACAGAACCATAGGTTTGACTTGCACAGGCAATGGTAGTAATTGCTTATGGGTATTTGTGTCTCAGCTGCAGTCAAATAGGCTGTTACAGAGTGAGAGATGTTTTCCAAGCAAAGCTAGGTGGGAAGTGGATTTTTCTGTAGTGCTTGAAGCTGAAAATGTTATTCTTTTTCTTTTAATATCTTTTTGCCATAAATCTAACATAGTCAATCCAGGTAAATTGGGTAGGAATCTGGTGAAATTCTAACTGCCATGTTGCTCTGCCTTCTCCGTGTTGCAATAGTACTTATTAGCGTATAATAGAATGAACATTTTTATCCAGCCTTGTTATTTTGCACCCATGTGGAGGGGAACAACCAGCACTTAATAATCTTTCTATCAGAATAATAACACAATCTTCTCACATGGCAGTTTCCTTCCAGCACCAGTGCTGGCCACGGTTACAATAAATGAACTGGGTTATGGAGAAGTCTCTAAAGGTTGCTTGTGGGGGTTGTATGCAACATTTATGATTGCATGCTGAGAGACAGATTTTGTTGTGCTGAGAGAAATCATAAAGCACCCACCATGTGTCACAGATTAGAAGACTGAAATAAGTTGTTTAACTGAAGCTAAGCCAGAAGTTTGCAGCAAAACTGTGAAGCCTACAAAATAAACCAATTTTGTCATTTTTTTCTAAATTCAGAGCTAGTTACATTTTTTAAAATAGTTTCAAAACAAACCAATTTTGTAATTTTTTTTTCTAAATTCAGAGATAGTTACATTTTTTTAGAATAGTTTCGAAACAATCTCTACCTAATTTTGGGCATTTCCAGACTCAAAATTTGTGTTGACATATTTGTGTCTATCCAGGATGTGAAGAGGTGTTACCCCTGACCAATTGCTCGAACTGTTGGCGAGCTTCACCTGGATACAAGTCTGTCAGCAAAACTCTTGGCTCAAATTTCCTAGACCCATTAAATATTCAGTTCTGCTGCTATAGTTGCACCTACACCAGGAGTCCTTTGCCAGCATTATACACCAGCATTCCTTTCCTGGTAAAGCACTCCTAGTATAGACATAGTCTTTGAGTCAACCTAGGAAGATTTCTAGTTTCATGTTTCAAGTGGTTTTGACATGATACCAGCTGAAACTTAGTGGTTTTAACAAAGTGTTGTGGCTTTCTTCTTCTTTCTTTTTCTCCTTTTTTTTTTTTTAAGTTCAACTGGTTTATTAATTTGCAGTAAGGAAGAGAAGTAAGTGAGTTAATTTGAACCCAAAGCTCTCAAGGAATTGCAACAAAAAAATTGCTCCCATGAGCTATGGCGAAGTTCTCCCATATCTAGAAGTCTAACTTTAACTAGTGTAAAATGTTTATAATATAATAAATATGTTAGTTGTACCCATTACATGGTATCTGATGCCCTCCAGCTTCTCAGAGCAGTTTTTTTTTAGCCAGGCTTAGTGTTTTGTTCATAGGACATATGAAGTCAGGGCTCTTGTGCGCATCATTTTCTGAGTAAGAACTGCCAGAATAAAGGCCAATAGTTTTTCTAACCAACCATCTTCTGTCTGGCAGTGTTTGTTGGACATAGCTCCCAAGAAAGCAGGGGGGGAAATCCAGGCTATAAGCAGCTTTTTTCCTTCTTCCTTGAGCCTCCATAGTTTACCTATTGTGCAACACTATATCTAGGAACTAAAGAGGGTGAAATTCTTCCTGACCCCATCTGGTGATCAGCTTATGCCCTGAAGCACAAGAACTGAGATCCCCTTGTAATTTTCTTCCTAACTAAGTGTAACCTCGTATGCTGCTCTCCTTCACATAAATGCCTCCCGTAGAAAACGTTCTGCTGGCTTTGATTAATAGACTACTTCTCTGCCTCGTTATGAAGCAGCAGCAGCATTTACAGATCCGGGAGGTGAAAACTTCAGATGAGCTTTAAATAAGCCTGACTGGAAACAAAGCTGTGTGGCATTCGCTGCCTTCTCTGCAAATTTAAGTCAGCACTTCAAAGCACCAGCTGAGACTTCATCGAGAGAGGGAAAATGCAATGCTGGTAGGGCAGAGGGAAGTGAGCTGAGCCAAGGGAGGCAGGCTGGCTTTCCCATCCATTGTGGATTATGTGTTTTTATTGTTGGATAAACTCAGGGTCATGGGATACATTAGCGTCCCAAATTGCTCTCATTTCCCCCAAAATGATAGGACTCAGTCTGTAGTGAATAAGTGGTCCGATACAGTGTTCGCTATGATATCTCCCACCCTTATGTTATTCTCCTCCTCAGTTTAGTAAAGTCAAACACCCAGCCCTCAAAGGCTCCTCGTTAGCTCTCTGGTAGCCCTCCCATTTAGTAAGGCCATTGTGTGAGCACGTTACAGGGGTGCGAGCTCTGCGAATTGCCCTGACTTCCCACAAAACTTTTTGGTGCTCCTCAGGACCTTGACTGCAATCTGTAAAGCTCTACGTGCTTTGATGTCCCACCAAAGCGCTGGGGTGCGTTTTGCGGACGGTCCCTCCGAGTTCTTCTGGGATGAAGGGATGATCTTTGCTGCACAAACCATGCCAATGAGAGACCAAGGTGATGGCGTGGACGAGGCACCGCTTTGATCGGGTGTCGTGTGGGAAATTGTTGAACATCTGCCTGTTCGGTGTGGTGGTAGGGAGCGAGGTGTTTGGGTGTCCAACACCAGTTTCCTTGATGTGGTGGGATATGCAGTTGGAATACCACTGGCTTCTTAACATGGACACTGCCTTGGGGTATCTATTAAAAGGAGACTAGACCCTTCTCTGAAAAACAGGGATTTTTTGTTACCTTTATTGGAATTAACCAAGCATTCCTTTAGAAATAGCTTTATTTCATAATCTTTTTACCTAATAATTTAGGGAAAATAATTAATTCGTAATAACTTGGACAGTAAATACTGGTTTCCTATGACAAAATCCATATTATTGCTAGTAAGCACATAAACTGTTTTTGTTTCGTTCCACTTGAAGTCTTGCATAGCTGTTGCATGATTAAACAGGAATAATATTTAAAGCCTGGCTGGCCCACACCTGAGCCTGAGAGAACTCAGCACTTTGGGGATCACTCTTATATTTCTTTTCTCTGTGTAGATTGTGTTTATTTTCCTGGAGTATCAGAGTACAGGTTGTACAAATCACAGCACAGTCCTTAACCTACCACTGGACTGGACTGTGGCCCTTATTCAACATGGCATTTTAACTAGGATTCAGCAAAAGCTACATCGAAGGGTGATTAAAAAACAAATGGTCCAATAAGCAGATGCCTTTGCTGAGGCAGTGCAGATCCAATTTGAGCCCTGCTTGCTGCCCGTAAATCAGGAATCCTGTCTGTTCACATTTGGATACTGGTATATTTGCTTTTTTAGTTTTTTCCCCTCTCCCTAACGGCACTCACACAACTTGCTCATGTATCGAGTTACATTCTCATTCAGACACTGAGCTGTGGCATCAATATTCCAGTACAAAATGAGGAAAACTTATTTCTCTAAAACGCTGGTGAGGATTAGCTTCTGCAGGCCAGGAAAAGCCACAGGTGCAAGGCAGGAATGTGTTCGATGCGAGGACCCCATCGGCTGGGCTGAGGGACAGCAAAGTGGGAGTTAAGTGAGGTTTCATGCTCCATCACCACTGTGGCACCAGCTGATCTATAGGCAACCTGTGATTTTCACCACTGAAATAACAGCCCTCGAAGGCATGTCCTGTGAACTGTTTTTTTCCCCTTTTCCTCTTCCCCCTCCCCATTCACTTCAGGGATGTTATGCTTTCATTTCTTACAATTTTTAGGGTGGTAGGAATCAGATTTAAAGGCTTTGGAGTTGACTAACCTGGAAGGTAGTGAGGGGACACATGTCCACTGGCAGGCAGGGGTTGGTTTCAGGGATACTGTTATCTATGAGTCTACTCAGAGTACCATGAGCAGAAAGCACCTTTGACTCTCAGAGGATGAGGATGGTACCAACTGGGCCATCCTTAATTCCCCATTCAGGGCTTGCAGGCACTGCCCTTTTGCAGAGTAAGGGAGAAGGTAAAAAGCTGTGCTCACCCCAGCACTGTCCTTGGCTCTGGATATGGAGCTGTGCAGCATCTGCCTCAGACAGCAGGGTCTCTCATCAGGTACAGGACAGGTTTGAAACAGAATTGGTGTAGCTGTTATTAGACCAGCACTGTGCAACTGCCCTGCCAGGGATTGGCTGTATTTTATCTGGGACCAGCAGCTCTCTGAAGCACCTACCACTTTATAGCTGGTGCACATCCATCTGAGAGCACGTTGGACAAGGTACATAGTTACTTGGAATAGATAATTTAGAAATTGCCCAAGTAATAGGCTTATAGGGTGAATTATACCTTCAGCTCACTATAATGTGGAGTAAAAGCTACAAGACTCATCAGGTGAGGTGGTGGAGCTGGGATTGCTGGTGCAACCCAAAGGTGGCTGCAGTCTGCTGTACTTTATGCAAATGGATTGCATCCTTCAGGCAACTGGAGAGTTGCCATTGTGGACCTCCATTTGGTAAAGCTTGTATCCCTCCTATTAAAGTATTCTTTTTAACTTTATTTCACCACCACCACCCCCTTTTACAATTTAGTGGCCCTAGTAGCATGATTCATTCAGTTTATCTTTTTTTTTTCCTTTTAGAAATGTGACTCTTGAAGAGGTGGAAGGAGGTTTAGAGGTTCTTCAGACCAAAATCTGGTCCCAATTACTCTTCTGTGCATTGGGGTGTAACTCCATTGGATTTGACTTGATTGATTGAACTGGGCAATTCACATGAAGCCCTGGGCTTTTAAGGATGCCTAAGAAATAGTCAGAGAAGAGGAGGAGATTGCATTTTGTTGTTGTTTTGCCGGGGGGGTTGGTGTTACAACAATAGTTGAGTTACTCATGCAGAAAGTCATCTTGCTTTTGTTACGATCAGAAGCGAGGATATTTGCTTTAAGTGTTTACCAAAGATAGCTCCAGACAGCTTGTTTTTTACTATTGGCAGTAGCACTGTTACAACCAGCAGCAGCCAGTGCTAGAGCTGATGGCTGGGTTTAGATGAGAGTGAGACATGTGTGACGTCTGGGTTTTATAGATGGTACGCTGAGGAGCTGCCAGCCTGTGATCATGCTCTGGTCATGTAACTCAGCTTGGAAAGTGGGGAATTGACTTTTTCCTATAGTGAATTGTTGTGCTTCATAATCCAGCGCCAAAGTGGTGGTAAAACTTGTTCTTCAGGGATATGTGCAGGTTTTTTCTTCTCTCCGTTGGCACTTCGCGGAAGGTATCCCTACTCGCAGCGGGTGGGCTGGAACTTTAGATGATCTTTAAGGTCCCTTCCAACCTAAAATGTGGGATTCTGAAAGAATTGAAAGAAGAGAAGTCATTGTACTGGAGAGTCAATGCTGTTGGTGGGAGAATGGGTCACTAGAGGTTTTTTTCCATTCTTTCATTTTTAATTTTAGTTTTATATAGTGCATCCAATCTTGGACTGATTTTTAAAGACACTTATTGTCCATTAAACATCAGTTTCCACAGTCCATTTGACACAGTCAGTCACAGACCACAAAGGGTCAAGAAACCTGGATATCTCTCATGACTATAAGTGAGACAGTAAAACTCAGACACAAAATAATATGCAATACTCAATATTTCCCAATTTGTTGAGGTTCACCTGGAAGTGCAAACAGGATGGAGCTGTCTGTGCATTAGTTTAGGCCTCGCCCTGCTGATTTGTTTCAGCTGAACTGTGCCCAGGCTTTCTTAGCATACCCATGATATGCCCTGCTGTGAAGGAATACGCTGAGAGCCGCACTTCCCTTCACACCCACGCAGGCGTAACAGAAATGTTTACAAAAGGAGGACTGCTCTCAGTAATCACTCCAAAGTTTTCAAGTGTAAATGCCAGCTCAGAGTGGCTGCTGCACGGGAAGGCGGGGGGGCCTTCTCCCAGGCTGTAATTTTATTTTTATATTAATGCTTTCCCTTGCTTTGGAGGTATTCCTTTAGGGAGGAATCCACATTCACTCTGCCTCAGAGCTTTAAGGTTTCTCATCTGCTCTGGGCTTTTTGTGATTGGGAAGATGTGCTGTGCCTGCAGAGCACGTGGTGCTTTGGATGACAGTGCAAAGTCCGTGGTCCACAGGGACCCTGTGGACATGTGTGGGCCCACCAACCACAGCGGATGGGGAAGTTGGTCTGTGATGTAGGAGGCCAAGGAAAATCTCTCACAAATCCACTCATAGCTTCTTCCCCAATGGTATGTGGTAAACAGTCATCCCACCCCTTCTGTGCCCAAGCGAGGAGGAGGTGACCCTCCTAAGAGGAAAGCGTTGTTGTGTTTCCCTCAGAAGCATCTGTGTGGATCTGCCCTGGAAGTGCTGTTGTGGCAGCTGGCACATCCCTGTGGTGTTCCCATCACCTTCTTTGCCCAAGGGAGTTTGGTGATGTGTGGGACCAGAAGAAATGGGCTGGCTGGGCCTCAGTGGCCAAAGTCACTGTTCCAGCATCATTGCCAGGACCATCTTCTGGTGGAACTAGAGGATGCCACGTGGGACCCAGCTGCATGTCCATCTTCAGGGACTAGATGGGGCAGCTTTGGGCTCTGTCTTATGGTATTTTTTGCTGGGGATTGGGCAATGCTGCTGAGCAGTGACGTTTGCCCTGTGGGCTAATGGGTCACCTTTGACTTGGCAAAGTCAATGGTGTTTCACCGCTCTCTTCTCTCATATCCATGTGCAAGCCTTGACCGCCATCAGTCAGCAGAGGTTGGCTTTAGGGCATTTACTCTAAGATCTGGTGAAACTTGTATCTTCACTTTTGGGTTTCCTGGCGGGCCAAAGATAACACTTGAGCCAGTCAGCCCCAGGACGAAATTCTCCAGCCTGCCTCAACCATGACCTCAGCTGCACCTTGATGTGGAGGAATCGTAGTAACCCTCTAGCCTGGGGTACTGTGACCTTCTCCTCAGTCACTGAGCTCTGATGCATCATCTGATGTTCAATTTGGTTGAGTATTTTCCT
Organism: Manacus vitellinus; assembly: GCF_001715985.3. Lineage (NCBI taxonomy): Eukaryota > Metazoa > Chordata > Aves > Passeriformes > Pipridae > Manacus > Manacus vitellinus. The sequence goes on from NW_021938895.1 coordinate 2,017,390, forward strand.
CTTCATTATTTCCTGTTCCCTGAGAAGACTGATCTATTTAAGGTAGATATTGTAAGAATGTATGATATGTTTTGGGCTCAACTCACTCCATCCAGCCTCATATCCTGCCTCTAACAGCACAGTATGAGATACTGTTTTGAAATACCACATAAGCCTTTGAAAGACAACTTTTTGCCATTCATCATTCTTTTGTCCATGCAGGCATTCACAGTTGCTGGATTAAGGACATTAAGTGTAAAACCAAGTCTTGCATGGGTGTCCAAAGTAATAAGGGTGCCAGAAATGCTCAAGAGTTTCTTGTGCCACAAGGATTACACCACCAAGAGTGTCATGAATCTCCAGAATGCAGTTCCTCTCCTAAGGTTTCCACTGTCTTAGACCAAAATGATGTAAAAACATCTTCTGCTGTGAATTTTTTAACCCAGCCTTTACCTGCTACATTATTTCCTTCCAGCATTGGAGCTGACCTAACCCCAAAACTTTTAAGAGACTTTGTTTTGGATTCAGAAGCAGAGATTGAAAAACTCTTAGAGTTTGAAGGATTTTGGATTTGAGATTGTGCTCCTAATACATCATTAATTTTAAGATTGTTTTCCCAGCAAGCCTAAGCTTTCTGTTCCCAGTTGAAGATCATTTACCATTGACTGCATGGTGGATTATTGTAGTGGAATGAGGCAGAGAAATATGTCGATATCAGATGTAACAACGAGCAGTCAGTCAGATTTGAACCTGTGCCAATCTATACAACCCTGGCCTTGAAAATGTTAAAACAAAGAAGTTCATTACATTTAATGATCAAGTGTCCTTTGCATTTCTGAGGAGTTTATATTAACCATTTATATTACTCAACTCTAATATAAATGGCAAACTCCAGGAAAATCCTCTTAAAATTAAATTGGAATGTTGTTTTTTTATATATATATCTATATAGTTATTTTGCTTCGAGGAAGTATCTGCTTTCCAGACATCTCTTTAAACAAATCATGTCTGAACAGAAATAATAAACAATGAATAGCTGAAACTACAAGGTTTTGCTGTGTGGAAGAACAGGGAAAGGAGTTTAAAAAAAAAAAAAAAAAGAAAAAAAAGTTGAATTTCCTGAAGAAGTGCCTTTGCTTATGCCATGTGGCTGTCACATTGCTGTCTGCAAAGCAGGGCTTTAGCACAGTGCTCTGATAGAGCTTGTTCTTCAAGTGGAATGAGCCTGATGTGCTTCCCTGAAAATACTGGGCAGGATTTGAAGAGGTGTGCTACAATTTCTATGAGTTGGTTCAGAGATAGTTTTCTGTTTATTGTGCAGTGCCCAAAACAAACTTTGGCGTTCAAAGTGCTTTGTTTTTATTGATGTAAAGAAACAAAAATCATAATTTATGAGGCATTCAGTGGTATCTTTATCATCAGATATTAACTGAAAGCAAAAGGTTTATAAATCCAAACACCAGTGAGTAAAACTAGGTCTCCATCTCTCTCACTTAGTTATTCCATAAGTGCTTCAGAAAACATTAAACTCTATTTATCCTTAAAATCATTTCCCCCACAGTGGACTGTCACAAGTACATCAAAAGGGATCATTAGCTTCCAATAGTTCTCCCAAACCATTTGGTTTCATATTTTGTAATTGAGGAAACTATAAGTAATTGGGCCAGTATCCAAATGTGACATTTTTGGATGGATTGCTGATAAGATTAATCACATTTTGCTCCTTGCTTAGTATTTTCAGCATTGAAAACACTACTGTGTGGTGTTTGAACTGTATAACAGCTTGACATGCATGTCAAGTGCTGTCTGTAGAGTCTCCCCACCCCTGAAGGAAACAGCCTTAGGTTGTGCCAGTGGAGATTTAGACTGGATGCTAGGAAAATTTCGTCACTGAGAGGGTGTTCAGGCATTGGAACAGGCTGCTGAGGAAGTGGTGAAGTCACCATCCCTGGGAGTGTTCAAAAAACTTATAGATGTGGTGCTTAGAGACAAGTCATGGACCTGGCAGTGCTGGATTAATGGTTGGACCTGATGATCTTAGAGGTCTTTTCCAAACTGAATGATTCTATGATTGTATGATGTCCACTTCCTAAGCTCAGACCTGGGGCTCATCCTTGCTCTCTGCTTCTGTCTGAAACCTTGAGGACTGGCCACTCTCGATATACCACTGTTGGAAGAGAGACACAGCACAGCTGCTGGATCTTTTAAAACTCTGCTCTCTGCTCTGCTCGTTTCCCCAAGAAGTTGTTCTGGGAAGGGAAAGGCACAGACCAAGGTTTGAAAGGGTTGAGCTATAGAGGAGCAAGTTGTGTTTCATTACATTCTCATTCCTCATAGCACTGATGTATGTGTGTTCAGTAACCCCACTTCTTTCAGTTAGGCTGTTGATACCCTAAAATTTTTCTTCCTTTTAAAAAAATTTTCTTTCTTTTCTTTTTCTCTTTTTTTTTTTTTTGTTTGTTTGTTTGTTTTCCCCAGACCCCAGGCAGGCGCAGTCATCCCCGCCATGGTCCTATGACCAGTCTTACCCATCCTACTTGAGCCAGATGACTTCACCGTCCATTCACTCCACAACTCCCCTGTCCTCCACTCGAGGCACGGGACTTCCAGCCATTACCGATGTGCCCAGACGCCTCTCAGGTAAAGACTGTGTTTTGCCTAAAACAATTACACAGAGAGGAACAGGACTGGCAGCGGCTGCCTCCGTGGCCTCAGACAAACCTTAGCAAGGAGAGCAAAGCTCAGCAGTGATATTAGAGTTTCTGCATGGCAGACAGGGGTCAAAGTCCCTTTTTTTTTGAGGTGGAAATGCTGCTGTGTTGTTCTGAGCATGTGTCACTTGAATGAATCAAAGTCCATTTCAGATCAGGCTATTTTTAAGTTGTAAACCTGATTCTATGAACAATTTTTTATTTTTTTTTTTTATTTCCCCTACAAGAGGATGATTATTTGCATGTAATTAGGCACTGGCACAAGTTGCCCAGAGAAGCTGTGGATGCCCCATCCCTGGAAGTGTTCAAAACAAGGTTGGATGGGGCTTTGAGCAACGTGGTCTAATGGAAGGTGTCCCTGCCCATGGCAGGGGGGTTGGAACTAGATGATCTTTAAGGTCCCTTCCAACCCAAACCATTCTGTGATTCTATGTTTTAAATTAATTGTGATATTCTCTGTTTCTTTGTGCTTTATTTTTGTGGGGTGTGTGATGTCAGGCATCCTGAGAGATAGGGACCCTTATTTCCTCAATAGTTAAAGCTGAGGCTCATTCTCCTGCATTTCAATCCAGTAGCTCAAGAAGGCCTGTTTCCTTAGTTAATGTGTATTTAAGATGCCTATCAGAAACAAGCTGAGTTACTTTAAGGTAAAGATTGGACAAATTGTCGTTTGGAATGATGCAGGAGAGAGGAAATATGTTTAGAAACATAGAAAAGACAGCAGTGAGGAACTGAGACCTTTTTTCTTTAATCAAACAAATGCACATTTACATACTGCGCAATTCATCTCTAATGGTCTCAGTGATAAAACCATCTGTGTAAAGTAATCTGATTGCCCCAAAGTAAGAGAGAGCCTGTCATGGCATACAGTCACCTTGTACATCTTGCCAAAAATGGGGAACCTTAGGGGAGGGAGGCTCAGTATTAAAAATCCAACCTTGCAAGTGTGGAAATATTAGCAGCGTATGCCAAAAAAGCATGTGTAATGTAAAGAAAGCCTTTATGATTCATTAATGAAAACCAAAGTATCAGTCTTATTACATCTATTTTTTGCATGTTTGCAAGATATTATTATAATCTTGGATGCTGCTGCCATACACCTGTTTGACTCCGAGCCAGGTGAATTTCTTGCTGTCGTGTTTTCCCCTTCCACTGAGCTCATAGCACTGGAAATGTTGATCACTCCGCTGAGCTGCATCCCTGACAAGCTGAACTGCAGCCAGCAGGCGTGTAGGATTTGATTAGCATAGACTCCTTGATTTCTTTCATCTTGGAGGAGGGAAGCTTTGTTTCTCAAACAAACAGCTGCAAAACCCTCTGCAGCCATAGTGCACTCTGCCTTGCAGAGATGCCAAAGATCTCCATGTGGTCTGAGGATGGTGGAGCAGGTTCCTGTGGGCTCTCTGTGCAACGCGCTGACTTGGGTCAAAAAACCTGATCAGCTTGATGCTGAGGAAATGCTTTGTTTAGCCCGAAACAGGTTCCCTTTGAGTCAGAGCCTCCTGATGGTCTGTGTTGTCAAATGGGTTATTTTTGCAATTGTGCCCGCAGCAATACCTGCAGGAGAGGCTCGGCTGGGACCTGGCAGCTGTACGCCGCATGCTTGCCCTGCAGCCCTTGCTTGTCTGTGTGTATTCAGACGTGAGTGCCTGGCATGTGGGCACAGGCAGAATGACTAAAAGACCTGGCTGTGTAAGTTGTGTGGCCGCAGACTGAACTTTTCTGCCGTACTCTGCAGTCAGTTCCCTTCGCGCTTCTTGTCCTTCATCTTTCTGGGGGCTCGACTGGTGCCTCTGCAATGCCCTTACCTTTTCCCAGTGTGGGGATCCTGCACCCAGTTAGATTCCAGGCTGAAAAAGGGTACTTCGATCTTCCACAAGTGCCAGAGGTTGTCTACAGTGTTTTCTGATGGAAATAGAATTTCAGAATGGAAATTCTCTCTTCGGAACTAGAGAGCGCCATTCTGGCCTGGAGGACCAGCTTGGATGCTTGGGATGCAAGGAGGCACGTTGCAGCCCCAGCTGCAAACCCTGCAGTTCCTCTCAAGAGTTTTTACCTGGCAGTGCCACAGGGATGGAGGACAGAATCTGCCCCCTCCTATGTCTAAATAGAGAGAGAAATGCAAGTTTTAAGCTGCCCTGTACAGCAACCAGTTCATCCCTCACACTCAAATAAACGTGCGGATCTCCAGTCAGTTACTTGACGCATCTTTCAGAAGAGAAGAGAGCTTTGAAGGGGGTAGAAAATGACTGCTAAGAAACACTAAAATCCTTAGAAAACTTCAGGCATCTCTGATACATGAGGGAGAAATTAGAGTTTTACAAGACCTTGAATAAAAACAAACCTTGCTTTCCGATACAGTGGCAGAAATCTGATTATCGAGGCTGTTAAAAGTATACAAGGTCATTTTAATGAGTGCCATGTTTACTGCCTGTTGCCTAACATCATGCAGGAAGAAAAATGGGTAAAACTTCTCCCTTAGGCCTTGGCTGTCACACCTACAGAACTTCCTATCTGCCACAATTTAACATCACCCACCCACAAGCTTCTACAAGCTTCCATGGCTCTGCCTGGACAACTGCTGAAGTTGTGTTCACCCACACGTTGAAAATATTCTATCTATTAAAGCAATAATGTCCTCCAGAAGGGTAGCTCCTGGTTTTATTGTCAGTGGCAACCCTCAAGAGCTACTTTTGATGGTTCTCCCTTGACCAGAAACACACCCATCCCATGGCCAAAGCAGTGGTGTTCCTCCCCATCCTGGGATTAGATACATGAGCTAGCAGTGTGCCCAGGTGGCCAAGAAGGCCAGTGGCCTCCTGGCCTGTGTCAGCAATAATGTGGCAGCAGGACCAGGGCAGTGACCGTCCCCCTGTGCTGAGCACTGCTGAGGCCTCATCTTGAATCCTGGGTTCAGTTTTGGTCCCCTCAATTCAAGAAAGACATTGAGATGCTGGAGCAAGTCCAGAGAAGGGCAACAGAGCTGGGGAAGGGTCTGGAGCACAAATCTGATGAGTAACAGCTGAGGAAGCTGTGAGGAGGTTCAGCCTGGAGAAAAGGAGGCTCTGCGGTAACCTATTGCTCTCTTCAACTCCCTAAAAGGAAATTGTAGCCAGGTAGGAGTCAGTCTGTTCTCTCAGGCAACAAGGATAGGACAAGAGGACATAATCTAAGGTTGTGCCAGGGGAGGTTTAGATTGGGTATTAGGAAAAATTTCTCCACTGAAACATTTGTCAGGCATTGGAACAGGCTGCCCAGGGCACTGGTGGAGTCACCATCCCCAGAAGTGTCGAAAAGGCATGTAGATGAGGTATTTAGGGACGTGGTTTGGTGGTGAACATGGTGGTGCTGGGTTAACAGCTGGACTCGATGGTCTTTTCCAACCATGATTCCTTGATTCTTGGTGATGAGACCACCTGTGTTTGAATCCCAGACTAGACTGAGCATCAGCAGAGGTTTGGGGCTATAGAATAGGAGGTGACAGGGAACTGCCATAGCAGTACATGCAGTTCCACGTCCCAAGGGAGAGGGGAAAAGGGCAGCAGGCTGTAACCCTGAGGAGTTATTTGGGTAGGCTGCAGTAATGTGGCTGAACTGGTCCTGTCAGTGTCTAGACTGATTTCTTTTCACAACTGACATGCTTGCATGCATGCTGCAGTCACATGTAAATGTGTGCCCGTGGCTTTCAAACTGAAAGTGTTCACCTTTTATTTTCCAGATGGGGATCAGTGCCCTGTTTGCACTGTCCTACAACTCATTATTGACGTGTTCCATGTATTAGGGCAGTATTCAACAGCACTAGTGGAAAAGCAAAGCAAAAAAAGATTATGTGACATCTTTCATGCAACTTTTGAATGAGTGATCTCTCAGTCCATAAGTCTCACGTTCATATCAAAAACAAATTAAAAAACCAAGCTCAAGAGGCCATGAAATTGCCTTACCTTATTGCACCAGCTCAGTCATAAAAAGAGTAGGATTCCCCATATTTTATTAAAATGTCTGTCTGCTCAGACTTCCCCAGAAGACAGTGAAAGTTGGTGGCCTAGCAGATTAATATTCTTAATTAAATAATATTGTAGTGGAAACCATGGGAATATATGTGAAAATGGTCATTTTAGAGAGAGTTTGCCTGAGGGATGTAGTCTTATTGCATGATTCATAGTGAATGCACTCAGTCTTTGTGTCCTATGCATAACCAAAGTGCATGTGGGATGGGGAGCATGGGTGTCTATTATGTAATTAATGTATATGATTCATATAAATATACACATCCCAGCCATTTTACATAGTGCTTTGGGGCTGATCCAGCAAGTCCTCTGAACATTGAAGGTTCAGAGCAGGGAGTACAGGTCGTGTTGTTCCTGCAGTCACAAGCAGGTTGCTCCCAGGCAGGTGAAGTGGGGAGGGGTATAGATGTCCTCAGGGAAGACATCCTCTTCTAAACACCCACCCTCAACTCCCTTTTGAGTCAGTGAGGACAAACTGGCATTTGAAGGACTTGACCAGTCTGCAGGTGAGCTGTGCTCATCCCTGGCTGTGCCTGGGAAGAGCCTGTTTGTCTCCATGAGCTCTGAAGCAAGCCTGGGTGAGTAGCTCAGGTACAGGCATGTCTGATCTGATAGTGTGCCTTTGGTGAGGTGATTTAAGAGACAATTTAACTGTCCTGTAAACATATGCATATCACAGCCTTGTTACACTCTAGTCCTGCTTTAACCCTACCTCTCCCTGACCTCGACCTGCTCTGCTGCTGCAGGGTTTGAGCTTGATTTTAATTTTGTTGAGAATCCTTAGAAGGGGAAGGTGGCGAGACTTCATCTTCCCCTACACTTTTCCTACACCTCCTCGCCCTTCTCCCTAAACACTAGTCTCTTGCTTTTTGATTCACCTTTGAGAGACTCTTGCAGAGTCAAGGTCTTTAGATGCTGGAGGACCTGTCCTGCAAGTGTACCAGAAACACATTCAATGCTGGCTGTGAAAGAGCCTGTCCTGTGCTTGACAAATGCCATATGACAAAGGAGAAAATTAAAACTGAATCTAAATAGCAGGACAAATCAGCAAACCTACCGTTTCCAGCTCTGGGCTTGCACTCTTTCTACATATTTGTCAGTTGAGGGTGTGCCACCATGCCCAGAACCTGATGTCTCATGTGCTGAAGTCCCTGCAGCATTTAGGGTGGACTTTGCTGTCTTTATATTTACTGCGTTGTTGAGAAGGGACACACTGAGATAGATGAGAGACACACTGAGATAGATGAGGGATGAGCTGGGACAGATGAGGGAGACACTGGGCTCAGTCTCTAAACAAAGGACTGCAGCCCGTCTGAATTTAAATGGCCTGAAAGTTGTGTAACAAATTACACAGTGGTAGGGCTGGACTGTAAAATACCGGTACTGTTAAATTGTCAGCAAGGTCGGTTTTGAACTGGGTTGGCCAACACTGTTGCAAGCAGGTCCCAGCTGTGGTTTGGAAATGAGCAGAGTCCCAAACCTGTTCCTGTGGGCAGCTCAGAGGCAGCCACCCCATTATGGATTCAGGATTTAATATTACATCTGTGGCCAGACCATCCTAACTAGATTTAGAGCCAGGGAATGTGCCCCGACCCTGGGCTGTTTGCTAGTTCAAGTATAGCCAAGCTTTCCCATTAATTTGTCTCGCTCTGTAGATATCACCACAACGGTTTGGGCCATCCTGGACCCTCATCAAAAACTGAATTTAGGAAACATTCCTGTTCTCACAGCTCACTGAGTGCTGGCAAGTATAAATGTAATGCCAGCCATGCCCTAATCAGTGACACTACTGTTCCTTTAGACAATTTAATTTTCATTCTTGTAAGTCTAAAAATCTTAAAATAAAAACCCACATATAATGGAAGCAGCTCCAGCTGACCCTCTGGATTTAGTGTTTTTATGTTAATGAGAAAGTGAGTGACAGTGATGGGCTTTTTTTTTTCTTGTGGTCCTGTACTGGTTGCCATTTTGGGTTTCTAACCCTGAATGTGAATTACCTTGGATTTTGCTAATGTCATGTGCTCGCATGATCTCTTTAACAAGGATTGTTCTGGGGGGAATTTGGTCTTTGAAATGTACTAACTTTGAAAGAAATGTTTATCTTCTGCTAAGTTGCTCAGAAAACTTTACAGTGAAAAAGTAGAAACTCTGGCCATGGAAGTAGCTATTCTTGCATCCCTTTCTTCCTGTTAACTTGATTAAATGTTGTGGGCAATAAGCACATTTCAGGAAGGGACTCTTAATAAGAGAAGGCGCTGTTGCTGCCTCCAAAATACAATTCTTTTCTTCTTTATGTGCTCTGGGAAGCAGAAAAACAGTTAATACTGTGCCTATTGCCAGCACGGCCTTAGCGTTAGCGGCCCCTGAAATGAATGAGTAGTTCACGCTTCAGCAATATTGTCTCAGGCTCCTGGCAAACCCAAGAAGCCAACTCGGTTTCTGGTGCTCTTGCTATGCTGTGATGTTTTTCTTGGTGACTATAACAGTTTTCACTCTGTCTTCTTTTTTTTTTTTTTTTTTTTAATTAAACGGAAGCCGAAAGACTCAAGGTTGTCTCTGTCTCCACTTCTCCTCACTAACGTTCAGTGCTTTCCCCGCGAGGTGACACTGAGTCAAGGCAAAGTAAAGACCTTGGGGGGGAGCTCAGGTCTTCAGAAACAACCCGCTCATTTTGCTACCTTCCCTAAACTTGTAACTTGCCTTCCCTTTTTTTTTTTTTTCATTATTTTTCAGTGGTTCTATTTATTTTGTTTGCCACAGGTTTTCCATTTTTAGTCTCCTGCCCACTTGGTGCCACCTGGGAATCTCAGCACCTTGGCACTTGTCTGTGGGCTTTCAGTGGCAGCCTCTCCACTGGGTTGAGCCTTTCATTGGAGCAATTGTCCAGAAGATGTGTTGCATGATCCTTACCTCAAATTTTTCTAGCGTGGGTGGCCTCAAATTAGGCACCTATGCCCATATTTAGGTGGTAAAACAAGTGGGCTGATTTTCAGATGTTTGAATGTTATAATGCCTGTCTTTAAGCCCTTCTCATTTACTTAAAACAGCTGTTGGGGGAGGAAACAAACAGGAAAAATGAAGACAGAGGGAAGGAGTTTTATTCCTGAAATAAGGGATTTAAAAAAATACCAAAAAGAAACAAGTGGAATGTTTTGAAATGGAATAAATTTGTTGCTGATACAGGCAGGAAATAGCACACTCAAATATATGTGGATGTATAGATATATTTTTATCTGAGCTTTTTTTGCAATGTGTTTTATATTTAGGACACATATCAAGATTTGCATCTGTTTCCAGAACTTGCTGCTAACAGTTAGTAATGATGCCAAAACATACTTTAGTTCCAGCTTGAGACCAAATGATATTCAGGGCTCTTTTTTTATTACTAATTTAGGGTCTGATATTAATTAAGGAAATTTTCCATAAGTGCCAGGCATTTTCTGAAGAACTCATTAAAATTATATTAACTTAAACCGGAATCACAGTCTGAGCATGTTTTGTAATGATTATTCTTACTGACTCTGCTGGGTTTTGTAAACAGAATGCTAATTGTTAATGGGGCAACCGGGCCCTCAATTCCAGACTTTCAAAGGGCCAGATTCTGAGCCATTACCTAAATGTGTGTTCCCAATAAAGTCAATAAGCTCCTAACAGGAAGGCTGTGGGATAGAACTCTTTGTTTCATCCTTGTGCAAAGGCATTTGATGATTTCTCCATTCTCTTTGTGAAATTGCTGTTAATTTTCTACCTACAATGGAGCCAGTAATGGTGGCTGATGAAGGACCACATGTGTCCTGACACAGAGAGGGAATCAGTCTCCATACGTGAAGATCTTTGGTACACCATGTTCACTTATTTTATCCCCCTCCCCTGCAGAGGCTACAAGAAAGCTGGGGAGGGACTTTTGGCAAGAGCATGGAGTGACACAACAAGGGGGGAATGGCTTTAAACTGAAGGAGAGTCAATTTAGATTGGTTTTGATGAAATTGTCACTGGGAGCGGTGAAGTACGGCCACAGATTGCCCAGAGAGGTGGTGGATGACCCATCCCTGGAAACATTCAAGGCCACATTAAGCAGGACTTTGAACAACCCGATCTAGTTGAAGGTGCCAGTGCCCACAGCGGGAGGGTTGGACTAGATGATCTTTAAAAGGTCCTTTCCAATGCAAAACATTCTGTGATTCTATGGTTTTGCCCTTAAGTCTCCATGGCCTTGGGTCTTTGTTGCGCTGAATTTAGTTTGATTAATTGCACAGTATGAGTTTATGCTTGGTTCCATAAAATGCAGGAGAATTTGGTCCTTCTCAGACCATGACTGTGTTTGGTAGAAGACAGGTAGAGGAGTATCATATGCCCTTCAGAGACTGGATGGTTTAAGAGGCCCAATTCTGCAATTCTTACATTAAAAAATACAACTCAAGAGGCAAAAACTGCTGCTGGTAGAAATAAGCTGGATTTGCCTTGATTTTCAGTGAAATTGCCTCAAATTTCTGACCATGCAGAATTTGACCACACTGAATTTGGTCAACAAGGGAGTGTTGGAGTCCAGCAGAGCCTCACAACACCTTTTTGAAATGGTTTAGCAATGGTTGTTGGTCCCATTTTACACATGACCAAATCTCCTCCCCTCTTGATGGATATTTTAGCAGAAAAAGAACCTGGTGTCCTGCCAGCTTGGCTGTCAGATTTCAAAGAGCATTGATACTGGTGATAGTGGACCGATGCTGGTGACCAAAACAGAAGGCAAGAGCCATGCAAGTGTTGAGGTTTTCTGTGGTTGTACAAAAGCAAACAATGTAGGCAGTGATGGAGAGGAAGATGACGAGATAAAATGAGGGAACGCACCTTCACGTGGCTCATGAAGGATGTTATTAAGGGAGAAGGAACTATTTCACATGCACGAAGGGAGGGTATTTGGGGACACTAATCTGGAAATCTCTTAATATTTGCTTTCAGAATGACTCAAAAGGGAGCGAGGGAAGGGATCAAAGCAGGAGATGCCTTCCTGAGCTTGGGCAGTTTCCCCATGTCCATGGGAGCAGTGTGCAGGTGGTGGAGTGTCCCCTCAGGGGGAACCCAACCCCATACCCATGCAGTGCTCAATGGTGCTTCTATGTCCAAGGAGTTTTTGTGGAGTGTGAGGATTTTTAGCCAAGGTGAAACTTCGTATATAAAGCTTTGGGAAGAATAATTTGACATAAGGAGCTCTCCACAGATTCATAGGTTATTAGTACAGTGAAACCCATGTGGATATTTGCTTTAAACCCAGGAGTAAGATTTGCCCAAATTAGCTCTCATTTGAACTTGAGGATAACTTTTGAGAAAAAAAGAAAACCCAAAAGCTCAGTTGGTCTTCATTTAAAAATTTCCAGGGAAGCAAAATCCACCACAACCTTTGGTTACAGACACTAATTAGGCTCACTTTGAAATGTGGGTCTTATTACTAGTCTGAAAATCAGTTTCCACTCATTTGAACTTGCTGTAACTTGGCTATAACTTTGTCTGCCAGATTGCAGCACAAATTTTTATTTCTGAGGTTCACATGGGTGCCTGTGGCAGTGATACATACAAGGAGGAGGTGGGTAGGACAGGTGGTGGCTGTGGTGGTCTCAAGGAGGTGGCAGAAGCCACAGGGAACTGACTGGTGCGGGATGCAGAACTGGTTTGAATTGAGAGGAGGCTGGAGGGGCACCATGCAAAAATATTTTGGTCATTTTAGTTTGCTGTGGTTTCACTATAGTCTATCAAACAGTGGAAGTTCCTTTCCCTGTTCAGCCAAACTCCTACAGTATCCATTTAAAAGGTGTTGTTTTTAGTTGAATTGCTGGTGGCACTCTACTTTTCTAACCCACCTGAAAAAACTTACGGAAAAAGCATTTTTCACTGACTTCGTGGACTTCTACAATTCCTTTAGGAATCTTTTTGCCTTTGTATTTGCCAGTTGTAGTCTCTCCCTTTTTTCTAACAAAATGAATTTAATTCCTCTCCCACTACCCTAGATGGAGATACAGGAATAGGACAAGGGGGTATGCATTCTCCCCTCATTTTCATACATCATTTAACCTTTTATTTTAAGAAACACAACTGGTCACAGTGGCTTTTTCCTCCAAATTTAGTTAGCATTTGCACTGTCAAAAGCAAAGCTCAGAGCTGAGGCTGTGGCCCCATCGGGGAGCAAACACCCAGCCAGAGTAGCCTCCTTGCTCTCCACAGTTCTAAGGATTCCACAGGCAAATTTGCAAATATAGAGTTGAAACTGTCTTAAACCCTTGGGATTACTTGGACCACGCAACGCTCTCATTGTGTGAAGAAGTTTAATTCTAAAAATAGGAGTATCGTACACTTAATGCAGGGGATTTTGTGGTGGTTTGAAGGTGCCTTTGGAGGAGGAGAGGAGTCAATGTGCTGCATATTCAGACCTGACTGGGCCACATCACCTCCAAATTTCCTGGTGGCTGTTCCCAGAGGTCTATCTAACCACCCATTTGACTTTTTATCCTGTGGTAGCCATGAGTGTTTGCTGTAATACGTTAATTTGTAATTTAGAAGTGCTGGGATAGGCAGCTGGAGGAAGCCTCTTTGGGCTTGTGTAAGAAAGAGGAGCAATCGTGCTGAGAGAAGGGGAGCACCAGCAGAGAAAACAGCCCAGAGGATTTAAAACAAGGCTCAATTCTGAAAGCAAAATGGAGGGGTAGGGCATCTCACAGTCTCTTAACATCGCATTTCTCTGGCAGTGAGCAGTGGAAGGTGGTGTGCTCAAATTAGGATCAGTACCCACAAAGCCTCTTTCATTTCACTGAGATGAAAAGTCGCTACACAAGCTCTAGCGATGCCACATGTGTGGTTTCCACTCGTTATTTTTAATGTCTAACTGGGCTATCTCTGTCTGATCCATAGACATCATTGCTTTTTAATGCCCTTTTCTATTAAACAAGCACTGTTTAGAATTGGCAGAATATTATAAAGCCAGTAGCTAAAGGTATGTCCACCTTGGTTTAGTTTACGTAATTAGGCTGCACAATGAGCTTGCTTGGAAAACCAGTTTGCAGCACAGGTACAGGACCAAATCTGCAGGGCACATCATTTTTATTGGATAGATGTCTGTAAAAACACAGCTTGCCGTATTTAATTTTGTGCTGAAATGATGTTCTGTGTTGTGCTGAAAGCTGAATGTGGGATTGAAAGATTTCCACAAACTGGAGATCAGTCCCCTTGTCAAGGCATCAGTTGAGGTTTTGGCTTTAGCTGGGGCACCCAAATTTGGCTCCTGCAGGCGGTGAAGTTCAGTGATCAAAGCAATAGTTGTATTTGTGAATAGCTAATGGACCTTTGCTGGAATCACCGCCGGCCATGCGGCTGCTAATAGTGTTTGCATTGTGGCAGTGTCTGGAGGTCTGATCCCCTTGTGCTAAGGACTGTACAGTAAAAGAAGAGGAGGAAAAAAGAGAGATCAGCCTGTCCCCTATGAATTTGCACCCTTGAATACAGCACAGCTGGGTACAAGATGTACAGTGGAAAACAAGAGGGGATTGTAGCATAAAGAGAGCCAGAGAGGTGGTAGCAGTGGCTTTAATCTCACTAGAGCTGGCAGGTGGTGAGTGTGGGTCAGAAGGGAGTGCAAGGATGATGTTTGAGGGTGCTCGTCTCAGGTTTTAGGGCTAGCAGGAAGGAAAGGACAAAGCTGCTGGTTACAGCTTGTAGTAAGAGGCAAGTGGTGTCTGTCAGCATCATCACTGAAAAAGCTGAGTGGGGCAGAAGATCAGCCACACCAGGTTTGATGAAGGGTCCATTCAGGACCTGTCACCTTGTCAGCATGGAGTGCAAGATGAGAATATTTACATATTCCCAAGCTCTAGGCATTGCCAAAGCTGGATTATTCTGTCTGCATCATTATATTTAATAGTTCTTAATAGAGACTGGTGAATCTGCTTTCCCCTAGGTGAGCGAGAATAGTCCCAGAGTATCTGCTGGATCAATTCTTCCATTTCCTATAGGTCTGTAGTGTCGTAATCATATAGGACTGACAGGAACCTTGTGAGATCATATGATCTGTGCCGCTCTGTGCAGAAATAGGATCAAACATCTGCAGATCATTCCAGTTCAGTGGAGCCAGCTAGTTATGTGTGTTGTTGCCACTGAAAACAAAAATAAAACTATGTCCCAAAGAAGGAATCCCAGCCAAAAAAACTTCATTAAAGTTGAAATAGATAATTTGGGTGCAGTTAAAAGACTAGAGATGCATAGAGTTTGTTAACCTTGACAGAGGGAAGGTATAGAGACCTCAGTGAGAAATAGCATAAACATTTAGATATCCTCTAGGGTGCAGATTGAAAGGGCTGGGATCTGGACTAGGGACTGAGGATTGAAAAACAGACCATCTGCAAAGGTGACTGGCTTGCCAAATAGGAAGGGAGGCAAGTGCCTCAGGAACACCAGGAGGGCTGCTGACCCGAAATCTCTGCAACATAAACCCAAGATGAAATGGCTCATTGGAAGAGGTGTCTCGCAGAAGCTGCTCAGAGGAAGTCCCCGGGAACTGTGATGTGGATGCTGGCATGGCCAGAGGAGCCACAGAGGAATCCTGGCAATGGGAAAAAGGCACCTCTCTTTCCCCTTTCTTCCCTCTTCCTCTCTCAAATATCTCCCTCTAAAGGGATTTTTTGTTTGTTTTTGTTTTCATTTTGATTCCTGCTGAAAGCCAACCCATGTTGTTTTCTTTTTTATGGGTGAAAAGGAGCACAGGGGAGGATCTAAGCACCACCAGAGCCGAATTGGGAGCCATCGTATTAGATTCCAAAATTAGATAGGAAGCTGGGTTTAAGGTTAGTCCAAACCCAACCAGTTCCTCGTTTGGCCTGGCCCACGTAGGTGGGCCAGACTGGTTTGGAGCTGTTTTGAGGACAGGCTGCTTGCCCATGGAGGAAGCCATTCCAGCCGCAGTGGAGCTGGAGCCCGGCGGCTGGTGCTCAGCCGGCCCAGCTCCTGCTCTCTCCGGTCTGCGCTGCAGATGCGCTGGAAGTTTGGTTTAAAGCCATTTTTGCTGCTGCTTTCTCAAGCAGATGAGGACAACTGAAGGCGATAACTCAGGCTGACTTTGTACGCATCTTTTTTATTTCAGAAAAAGGGATCGTGTATGAAAGTTTATTTTAAGTCAAGTTTTCTCTTTGCTCTGTCTGACTTCCACTTTTTCTGTGTCTTCCCTGTTGAAGAGCTTAAAAAAAAAGTCTGTTGGGTTTTGCCTTTAATCTTTGTAATTTTACAACATTTCCCAACACAAGATTTCATAGTATTTTTCAAACTGTAGAACTGGCCTTTGTCACTTGGCTTATAAGAAGTATTAAAATATTCATCCTATAGTAAGGAAAATTTACCCAGGAAAATCAAATTATATGCCCTAATTCACAAAACAAAGCAGTAGCGAGAGCCAGAAAGCAACGCATCACATTTCCCCTGGTAACAGCTTTAATGGATAAGTGGGCTTTCTATTTCTAGTCACTATTGATGATCTGAACTTAAAATTCAAGATACCATGTCCCAGATAAATCACCGTTGGTGACCTAAAGAGCTGCTAGTAGTATAGCCTAAGGTACATCAAACAGCCTAAAGCATGTTTGTGATGTGAGCTATTACAGACCAAAGTCTGTTTCTCTTTCTCATCACCAGCTTCCTGGGAGGATAAAACCTATATTCAGACTTTACACTATGGAGAAGAAGCATTTATTTAGAGGTGTTCAAAGTTAGGCTGGTTTAAGCTTCAGTACGGCTGATGAATGGAGATGCTGTGTGGACAAGCTTATAACGGATTGAAACTTTGCTTTGAGTAGTTTGCCTTAACTTAGTAAAAAAATTCGGTTAGGTCTGAAAGGAATGAAAAAAATATACAGAGGGATTTACAGGGCTTCTACTAAATGGGATTGAAAATCGTATATTGTTAACGCGAATATAAGAAGGAATACAGTTCCCTCTAGCCCTGCTCTACAACCATGTTTAGCTGTCTGTGCCCTGCTGAATTTCATGGCAGTCTGGTGTCTAAACTGGGCTGAAACCTCTGTAGGTCTTTGAAATGCTCAGAGTTTTCTACTCTTAGCTATGAGAGCAGAAGCTCCAGTGAAAACAGCCCAGTGGTTGCGTGCAAAGTTTTCCTCTGTCTCCCTGAAGCTCGTGGTGACGGTGGCAAGTCCTGCTCTGTGGCTTGAGAGCCTCCACTTTGCTCTTGCTATGCCGAGGGTCGCGACATCCCCGAGCTGCTCTTGCTCTGCCTCATGAGATGAGAGCAGCGTTTTGGCTCCATGTTCACCCACACAGGGCTCCTTCTCACCTGAGCCTCCCAGAATTCATTTGGACGGTGGGCCTTGAGTCATGCTGACGTGTTTGACAATTTTATCACAATGTTACCATTGTTTGTGTTACTTGGGGGAAATGTGTTCTCACTGTAAGGGAAAAAACTCTGGCCGTCGCTGGGTGAGTTATTTTCCACTGTTTTCACTCCAACAGCGTTATTGCGCCTGCTGTTAAAATCCTTAACCTAAGATGGAAATGCCTCCCTGGTATCTCCCCTCTTCTTTCTCCAGTAGCCAGAAGCTCCATGGGCTAAGTGCCCTCATCCCCTCGGAGCGGCTGCTCCTGCAGGATCCTGTGCAGCCCCGGCTCCGAACACAAGCAGCCGCTTTCAGCTGCCTCCAGGATGAGGTGCGGCTGTTTACCCTCCGGGGACACGGGACTTCATGCCGGGGAGGATTAAAAATCAACATCATGGCCCTGCATGTGGACAGGGACCGAGGCTGAAAATGTCCTTTGAAAGGAGAAGTTATTTTGGAGGGGAGAAATGTGGTTTTAATTGTTTAGATGAGGGGGGGGGTTCGTGTTTTATGGATGTCTAGGGGCTGGGGAGGTGCTTTTCTTCCTCTGTGTATGATATTGTTCAGGGAAAAAAAATGGACTATCTACATTTGTGAATTTAAGCTTTTTTGGCCAGAAGGGTAACAATTTGTAGGGTTTGATTTTTCTCTGGAAAAAAAACCCCAACAACAGAGCTTTTTGAGAACAAGGCCGAGTAACCAAAATATGTTTGTTTTTGTTTAAATTGCTCAGTAGAGAAATCGTCTCTTGTCTATTGTTAGGAGCGAGGTTTAAATCAAAGGCAAGTTCTACATATTCTAAAATATACAGACAACTCTTTGAAAGCAAAGCCAAGCCAAACTTTAAAAGAGACCTTCTCCTTGATGCAGAAGTTTTCAGTTAGTTATTGTGCCGGAGCTTGAGTGGAAAGAACCAGCCTGAGAAACAAATGGCAAATCCTCATTTTGGTGGCAGAAGCCAGGGAGAGCATCGTATTAATAGCACACGAGACCTTTCCACAGCCGTTCTAGTCCAGGGCTTTTCCAGCAGCAGCAAGGAAAAGCCTTTGCAGTTCGTGGGTATTTTTTTGCGTTCGGATTTGGCTGTGGAAGGTTGAAGCGAGCGGCGGAGTGAGGGAGTGGAGGGCCTGATCCTCTCGTGTTGGGTGGTCCCTCCTACCGCAAATAACCCTATTGGAAACAGAGGGACTATTTGTGGAGTCATTTGTTTGTCAGGAAAAGTAGGGTTTGTAGGATACAGCCCCAATTAGCAGCCAAATTCCTGGTTATTTTCTCGTGATAAAAAGGCGGGTAGCTGTCACAGAGATGCACGTAGCATCCCTTCAGTTCCCACTTGAACTCCTGCCACTTGCTCCATGCTTCTTCCCACTTCCTCAGCTACGCAAAAGTTATTCCGGCACCACACTAGCTCAGATGAGCTGCCTGCTTCCCTCCTGCCCGACACTGACGTGGCCTCCAGCCCTTTTCTGTGCTGTTTAGGATCGTCAGGGCACTCCTGGCTCCTGCTCGCTGGTACCTTGGGGTTGTTCTTGAGCTTTGGCTCCAAGCACATCTGGCAGGTGATATCCACCCCCTGCCTGGCCTTACGGCCCAAACCCAAACACATCATCCCACCATAAACTCTGCTTTTAGCATGGCCCAGATACAGCCAACCCCATCCAGGGGATGTCCCCTTCTGAATCCGTCCTTTCTTGGGAGATTTACTTAACGTACAGTTTATCACCAAGCTGCAGTTTTTGCAAGGGCAGGAAGGAAAGGAAAGGAAGGAAAATTTGTAAGGGGAGGAAAAAATTGCCTGCACAGGTTACCAGACAGTGGGCACCTGCCCAACCCACCCAGGCTGGTGCAGGCAGGGCCATGGCTATGCGGACCCTGTGTGAGCTTGGCAGATGCCAGGAGAGCTGTCTGGGAGCTGCAGGAATGCTGATAGCAGTGTCCTTAGTTCGGGGAGGAGGAGTGCTCTTGTTAATTGTATTTTTTTGTGACTCCCTGTTTTGGTAGCCATAAGTCATTAGTGGGTTTTAGGTTGTTTTTTTTTTTTTAACTTTTTTCCCCCCCTTGAAACTGAAATGAGGGCTGAAAGGGTAGATTTGTCCTTCTTTTTTATTTCTTTCCTTTTTTCCCCTCTATTTTTTCTTTTTCTTTCTTTTTTTTTATTTTTTTTTTTGGCTAATCTGAGGCACACTGCCACATCTGAAGCCACTTGGCTTATTATGGATTTCATGGAAACTGATTCCCTGAAAGTGTTTCCATATGTGTGTTCCCAATATATCCCATCCTTTTCTAAATGGGAGTACAAACTCGCACACGAGCTGGAAATGGCTTCAGGATGTGACAGAGAAGTCATATGACTGGAGTGGCACTGTGTGTGGCCCTCTCTGAAAGACATGGTGTCCTGTGTGCTGGCTCCCATCCTACAGTAGATCCAGTTTCAAAGAACATCTTCCTTCCCGGCTTCTTAAAAACTCTTAATCAAGAACCAGCAAGGAATCCTCTGTCCTCGGGAGAGATGTGTATTAGTTGAATAAGATTTGAAAGGAAAATTTGGATAGGAAGGGAAAAAGAGGGGTTTAAAGGGTGAAATAACAGAGCAATGCCAAGGGCTTCCCCCCACCCTCCCTGTCCCTGCAAAACATAGTTCCTTTGTGTCTGCCTCAGGATCAGATGGTATTTCTGAGTTAGTAGCATGCAGTGGAAAAGTACAATTCATGACAACATTGGAAACAAATATTTATACTGGATAGTTAAGGCACATTTTTCTGAAAAGAAATAAAAAAAAAAAGGAGGAATAAAGTAGCCTGTGAGCCATGATGTATATTATCTTCTCATTCACTGAATTTATTCAGGATTGCTGTCCCAACGCTTGCCTTCGCTGTGCCTGCACCACAGTGCTCAGCCCTGCGGTTTCACCCCCTTGCTGTATACAACACGCTGAGGTTGCTCTCCAAGAAAAGCCTCAAGTGTTCCTGCTGATGCCTTTCGGCTGGAGGAAAACAGCAGTGGCTGAATTTCAGGCAGGAAAAATTGAGGAAAACCAAATGGAGAGCGCTATGCGCCTGTGTGCGTGTTCGTGCCGTGCCATGGTGCAGAGCTCCTAGACTTATTTCCAGGAAGCATTATTTACTTTTTGGTTCCAGCATAGTGTATAGATGGCCTGAGACTTTAAACAAGCAGGGGGCTTTTGATATACTGCCAGTTCTTTTCCACCTGAATCACCTGTGACAGCTCCAGACTGGAGCTGCTGAGATGAGATGGCAAAGGCTGAGGAGTTAGAGGCTCCCCATCACAATAGGTCAACAGGCAGCCACGGGTGGCAGGTCACAACCACCAGCTGAGGACCTGTTTCTGTAATGTGACCATTTGTCCCCCTCCTGTGGTTCTCATTAGGAAGGTTTACAAGTCCTGTGTGAGGCAGCATCTGTAAATGAGACGGTGATGACTGATGCTTCCATAGCTTCATTTCCGCTTCCAACAGTCCATCTATGAGGGGCTGATTGTTGCACTTTTCTACCTATTGATGTTCCCTAAATTTTAGATGAGCTAACTCTGGGGGTGCAGTGAGAAGCCACCTGTGTTTTGATGTGTAGTGTCACCCAGCAAGACTTGGGTGCCTGAAGGAAACGAGCTTCATCCGGAAGAAAAGTCCTATTGAGGGAACAGGACAGGTAATGATGGAACCTGGGCTGAAGAAGTGCAAAGAGACTCCTATTTTGCTCTTAAGCAATATAGCATCTCTTCTTGGGAAATCCTCTTCTTTATCTGCTTGGGAAACATTCTCCTTTATTTGCAAGAGTGGTACTTTAATGGTCGCAGCTAACTGTTATTTATGAGGTGTTTCTCCCCGCAAAGGGCTTAGGTGCAGCATCATAAATTCAGTGAAAACATCTATCTCCAAATTAATCCATGGTATTCGAGGTGCCAAAGTCCTGATACCTAAATACCAGGAGTCATAAATGTGCAGTTTACCGGGTGAAATGGGGTACTGAAGGACGACAGAAGGGATGCACTGCAATTAGGGTGCATCACACTGTTAAATGTGAGGCTCTGAAGGGGTTAAAGTGTTCCTTCCTCCCTCTGACTTTTGTGAGACTGCTGTGCTTAATAATGTTGCAGTTTAAAGGGTCCCAACTAGGCCTTGAAGTTAACACCTTGTTGAGGTGAAGAAAAGAGGAGGGGGGTGCCAGTTCACACCTTTTCTGCAGCTATTGTTTGCCGGGAGACCTGCTTGGGGTGACCTGGATGGAAAGAAATGAGAAAAAAAATTATGCTTTTTTGCTTTTTTTCTTTTTTTTTCCCCTCCTGAATTAAAGAGAGGGGAAAAGGCATTTGAAAACATACAATTTCCTATGATAAATGGCTCCAAATATCCAGATGACGCATGCTCATCCCAAAAGTGAATCGGGAAGGGAGAAGCCCTGTGCATTATTTCTGCTTAACCCTCACCCTCACAGCGTGTAGACACACATTCAGTGGCAGATGCATGGGAGGAATGTCCCTGAGCTTGGCAAGAAGCTGAGTACCAACCTAGGTTTCTGGGATCACGACCTAATGGCTACAGCAAGGAGTAGATACAGGAGGAGGTGGTTTGGGATCCCTGGGAATTGCATTCCCGGCTGCATCCTACAGTGGTGTATAGAGGGAAGGTGGTACAGCACTTTTGGAGAGCCAAAGGCCTGCCTGGAAGGAGACAGAAAGATCATGCTGTGTGTGATTCACTAAACACTTATTAGCAGAAGGAGGGAACAAAAATTTAACAAAATGAAGAGCAAAATAACATTGTCTCCCTGATACAGAAGGATGCTTGGGAAAGACCCAAAGAGATGCAGCTAGGAAATAACTAATCTTCCATCCAAACACATTGCAAAGAATCCTTAAGATTGCAAAACGAAGTGCTCAGAAATTGAGAAATCTCAGTACTTACATTGCCTGTGCAACTCTACATTAGCCTCATTTTGCTTATGCATTATATTAGAGATTTTAATTACAGGATCACATGATACTTTTCCCACGGGATTCCTGTCTCATTCAGTGCACAAGATGGACAGTGCTAACTTAATGAGCAGCTCTTGTTTTCTTCTTGTTCTTTGCATTTCCTCAGGCCTTGCTTATTGCAGAGCATTAAATGCTGCTCTGAAGAAGGAATCCCTAATTTCTTGCTGGGCTTTGCTCTAATATTTCTGCCATAGCATTTGTATACAGCTCACTGTAGTGCAATATTCCCAAGAAAGAAAGAACCTGCTTTACATAGAGAACTGAGGCTCTCGTGTCATTCAGTGCACCTTCTCTGTGTCACCTACAGCACAATTTCTGTTCTGTCTGTAGCCTTATGTTCAGACCTGTGATCCCAATGGTTTCAGCTGCAGCTGGGAACATTTAGCGCACGTGCAAATCAGAAGCCAACATCTTTGCTGCACACAGAAAATGAGAGAAGTGAAAATGGGATTTGGAGAGATTTCAACTGAGTCATGTAGGAGCCATGTGGCAAAAACACATATAAAATCCAGTTAACTCAGGAAATAATTGGGTCTCTCTCACCTCGTTCACTTCACCCCTTCTGATTTCTTGGAGCAGTGGATTTTGGGGATCTATAGACAACAGTCTTCTCTGTTCTTCAGCTGAGATACATCTCCAAAGGTGGTCAGCTTGGGAGGGTTCATGGAAAAGGAATAGCGTCTTGTGTAGTTGAATGCTGTGTTGTGCATATGGAGAAGTAACTTAAATGCTGGTGTTTCCTAACTTTCTCACTCTTCACGTGGTAACCTCAATAACATCCTTTTGTTTGTCCCTAGTTGTGTTTATAGTTTCTCAGATTTCTAAAAAAAGCAAACCCCAAATAACCTTGCCTTTCCAAATTTTTCTTTGCAATACTATACAAACACCCATGGACTCCTTTCACTCAGGCTCTGCCATTCCAATGAGTGGAGCCATTGATGGACCAATCCTTCATGGGGCTGGCATGGGGATGGGTGGCAACGTCCCTGTGTTTCAGCAATATTTGCAGAAAAAGGGCTGAGATTTGGGACTCTGGTATTTCATTCCAGTCTCTAGACAAGTGTCTTTGTAGGGGCACAGACTCTTCTGCCCATTTTTAGTCAGAATGCTTATGATTTGTTCATATTTGGCTGGATTTTCATGGCAACATCTCTCATACAAAAACCACTCCTATTCCAAAGTTCAAGTCCTTACTTCAAAGCATGGAACTGGTACAGCTTTTCAAAGGAAGGCTCCTCAGAGTTTAAGATTAGTAAAACAATATATTTTTCCCAGCAGAAGAGTTTCAGCTGAAATTTTAAAAACAAATAAATGCATAAATCACAATTTAGACCGAGACAGACGCCCAGCATGGACAATTTCAGCCAGAACATTTAAAGTTTAGCAAAGCTGTAAGAGACTGAAAATGGTCTCATCATGTGAAGTGTGTGGCATGCTCCATCCGAGGAGATATTATCAGCTGTAAGCAATCCAGGCTGCACATATAATTCATAGATGTAGATGTTTAGGAAGGAAAAAACAATTTTAATGGGTCCATTGCTACAATGTCCCAGCCTGAATTGAACTATTGAACAAAAAATCAACAAAATCTAGTATCAACTTCAGTGAATGTCTTAACACTGAAGCTCCCCAAAACACAAGTGAATAATTTAGCTACTGATAAATATATTTAACCATATATAGATGAATTTCCTTTTCAGTGAGTCTTGAACACAGCATCACTATTTTCGTGCATCCAATGGTTATGCATTGATGGGCTAGAAATTTCCCTATGAAACATATGCAGTAAGCCAAGGGGGCTTTTTTTTTTGGTAGTCACCTTATAGTGACTTATAGCCACCTTATATGACAAAGCAAATTGCAATATTTGTAACTTATAAAATTATCCTGTAGCCCTTTAGAGTAGATATCAGCTTGCTGTACCCACAAGGA
Source organism: Manacus vitellinus (assembly GCF_001715985.3). Lineage (NCBI taxonomy): Eukaryota > Metazoa > Chordata > Aves > Passeriformes > Pipridae > Manacus > Manacus vitellinus. Next base: position 2,041,369 of record NW_021938895.1, read on the forward strand.
GTTAATCTGTCTGCAGTACATTATGATCTGTAATAACTGGAAGCGATTGGCCGAAATGCTGTAAACCTGACAGAAATTTTTTGCCCGATTTTCTGCAAACCACGAGCACAGCTTATTAGTTGAGACCTGAGCATTAATTGGCATTAGCTGGCATTTGTAAACTGCAGAAGAGAAACGACCACGGCACGCATGCAGCTGTGAATGGTAGAGCTGCAAAGCTGCAACAGGTAAAACTGTGTCCTAAGTGCGAACGCAAAACCGTTTGAGTTGGCTGCTGGCAAATGCCCATGTCTAGGGATTTTAATGAGTGCATCAAAATCAAAATAAGTGAAACCACATGGAATTTTAATTGTTCTTATTCTAAATACGAAACACACTGAAGCAGTATTCTTGAATCTGGGATGTTAGCATATATATTGGCATGTTAACATGACCACTTTTCTGTTCTAAACGTATAGCTCTCAGAAAACTGGAGTGCCAGGTTACATTAGGGAGGAATCAGCTTGGAAGATTTAAAAATAGTTTAACTTGGACTCATTCAGATGTAAAATGGTTTGCTTTTTTCAAAAATATGCCTTTTTAATTTTATTTTTTTTATTGCTAAGCAAAACAGCCAGCTGATGACACTATGTAGCAAAAGATCACTTGCTGTGCTTCTTGCCGTGTCTCTCTTTCTGGAGGCATAATATAAAGTCTTTCCTCTTTACACAAGTGTGGTTTCATCATGTTGTGGCCACGATGTAGGGCAGAGGGTCTGTGCTTCATCCATTTAATGCAAGCTATCATGAGAGTGGGAATTCACAGATGCAAATGGTTTTCTTGCTCTGACAGCAGAAAAATTAGCATAAATCTTTAATCCTGCTGGGGAGAGGAATAAATAAGTTATTATAATATTATAATTATTATATTATGAGTTATATACTTGCACTGTCATGTTACTGTATTGCTGATCAACATCGCTGTTTGTGCACAACTAGATACAAAGATGGGTGCCATACCCAGTAGAACTATTTATCATTCCAGTCCAGCATAGAGCTAAACATGTATAGATGAATAGTCATCCGGGGTTTCCAAGTTAGAGCCAAAATCAACCTTAACATGAGGAGTTAGCACAGAGAAAGGAGGTGGAGGGTGAAAATGCATCAGCAGGATTGCATAGCAGTGAGGATGGCAAGAACCTGAGGTGTAGAGCTGGCTTTTTTGTAAGTTTCACTTAGAAATGAGACTTTCAAACAGGCATCTCAGAGAACTTCTCCTGATCTCCAAAAATATCTTTGCCCAGTGGAGGTACATAAGGCTGGGAACAAGTGGCAGCCTTATGCAGGGAGTTATGGAGACAGCAAAAGGTGTTTGGGCAAGAGGGGAGTTGGAGAAGTGAGTGTGCAGGAGCTGTGCAGACACAACCATGGGTGAGATAAGACAGGGTTATGGTTATTTGGCCTTTGGGTAAATAGGATTGTGCTTTACAAGCAACAGTAAAAACAAACAAGTGTGGATTTACTATGGTATGTAACGAGGTCTGTAGCCCCACATTCGAAATGCCTACGTGTGATGTGCACGTTCCCAGTGATTCGATGCAGACATGATCTCTTGGCAACACCCATACAGATAATATTTGGATCTAGCCCTGAGAGGGAGATTGCCTTTTAATGTGTAAAACTGCTTGGAGAGTTTGTTACTAAGAAAAAAAAGGTATTGATTGCAAAGAAACTGAAAATAGTGATGTTCTTCTACACCCTTACACTCATACCTTTGGTTGTAAAAATCCTGTTTAGCTTCTATCAGGGTAAACTAAGAGCAATTCTGTTCATGTTGGGAGAGTTGCAACAACAATAATAAAAAAAAAGGAGTATAAGCAGCAGCAGATTGAAACTCAGTATTTTGAGCAGCTGGGGAAATTATGTTCTAACCTTATATATCCAGATACATATCAGACCTGTTCACAATATAAAGGATAGTGTTCCAAAATTACAGCTTTGAATCTGGGTGGTATTGCCTCTGGCTATTGTTTGCAGTTGGGAACGAAAGGAGTTGCATCAAGTAGTAGAGTGTTTGCTGTAAAGGTACAAGTTATATTACATTCCATGGCGCTGTGGTTGGAGGGGTTGATGATGGAGACAGACCCATTCACCCGTAGGTCACTGATTCAGTCCCTGATAAAGATAATAGTAATCACATTGTCATCAGAGTTTAGAATGGGCTTTTACTGCCCATTTAAAGCTCTGTACTCAATATCTTTTGAGATGGTAGATTATAAACCCCCAGGTTTCGGGGTGATTTGGATACTTAGCTGGCTGTGGCCTGGGTCCTCCAGCCTGAACCCAAACTGTGCTTGAGCTTTACCCCGCTTCTGCTTTTAAATGTCATTGTAGGCATGGGTTCAATGAGCTGGGAGAACAGGAGAGAATATAGTGATCTAAATCCCAAAATGTGCCACACAAGCTGACAGGGGCTGTTGAGTCTGTGGCTTGTGGCAGCAACAACCATTGTGGATGCTATAGGAGGCCAAGGGCAGAAGGGCTGTAGGGACTTTCTTTCTACACAGCAGTATCATCAAGTCAGATCTGAAGCCTGTCCACAAGGAAAATAAGTGCTTCATTTTAAACTGAAGATACACAGAGTTTTTCAGTGTTTAGCACATTAATTTGGCATCTAGAAGATGCTGTATTTTCCTTTTAGTTAAATCAGGTTCAGTAGGTTGAAAAAGAGGTGAGTGAACCCCTGGATCTGTAGGACTGTAAAGCTGTAGAAGTTTAGGTGGGAAGTGCAAGGAGGGTCCATTTGATTTCATAATTTTCCCCTTTTAGTTACACCCTGCTCTTTCCATCTCTTTATAAATATGTGTATATGTGTCTGCTGCATACTGGCCCATGCATTTGCCTCCTCCTGCTCTGTGCTTCTGCATTAGGCTTTCCCTCTTTCCCCCTGTCCCTTTTCCCACACCCTCTTTGTTTTCCACTTTTCTGGCTCCCAGTACGAGCTTTCACCATCTTTTTCTTCTGCTCCTGTCCATCCCACGGTCTCCCAAGCACATCACCCAACTACTAACGTTTGCTTTCCAGTTCTGCTCCAAAGCTTTGGATGTTTGATGTGGGATTAGAAATTAGCCAAAATGAGTTTACCCATCCCTGTTTTGCGTTAGACTCCAATTCACAGCGTTACCATCCAGACATGCACAGTAGCCATAAACTGTGTGGTCTTTTTTTTTTTTTTCAACCAGACTGCAGTGACTACATATGAAAACAACTTTTTTCAATGGCAAAAAGAGTGTCGGGCTTGTAATTTTCCATCAACTGCTCTGAAAAGTAAAATCTGCATCTTTGCTATCAGCGCAGTGGCTTTGCCCGTCCTTCAGATGCAGCAAACAGCATTTTTCAGCCAAAGGAAGCAGCTGAACACATTCTCACCTAAATAAATTATTTAAGGCAAGAAGTGGGTCTTAATCACCTCCAGTTTAACTCTCCTGGTGTCAGTGGTACAGTTAACTCGGTGTTGCCAGCTCTTGTAGCTTTATTACAAGTTGCATGATAATTTCTGCTTTTCTGGAAATGCCAGCTCCTGACAGCCTGTGCTGAATCTCAGCTTTTGTGTGCAACCAGACTTGAGTTTCTTGAGAGGCTCTAGCAAAAATCCAGAGATATGTAACCCTCAAAGCTCCGAAACCAGAAGGCAAATCAACTCCAAATCCACCTTTCTATTTTTGGCTCTATTTCAATCCCTTGATTTCAGAGAATTTTTTTCCCCCTTTCTTTTTTTGGCTCTTTTTCAATCTCTTGATATTAGAGGTTTTTTTTTCCCTGACCTGACTCGTGGCCTTTGAACACTTCAGGTTGGCAATGCTGCTCCCTCCATTGGCATCAGTGGAGTTAGACCACGGATGAGTTTGGCCCAGCGCTTGTAGAAGACAGATGTATGACTCTGTTCCTTGCAATGTATTGCTTGATGTGATCTGCTGTTCTCTTGGGGGCCAAAAGAAGTGGGTTATCTTAGAAAAATAAAATTCTATCATCACTTGATACAAAAAATGGTATTTACAGAATTGTTTTCCCCCGTCTTTTGTTATAATTTTTTAGGTGCTTCAGAGCTGGGCCCATTTTCAGATCCCAGGCAGTTCACAAGCATTTCATCCCTCACTGAGAGCCGCTTCTCCAACCCACGAATGCACTATCCAGCCACCTTTACCTATACACCGCCAGTCACCTCAGGCATGTCACTGGGTATGTCCGCAACCACTCACTACCACACCTACCTACCACCACCCTACCCCGGCTCTTCCCAAAACCAAAGTGGACCTTTCCAGACCAGCAGCACTCCATATCTCTACTATGGCACTTCGTCAGGATCATACCAGTTCCCCATGGTGCCGGGAGGGGACCGCTCCCCTTCCAGGATGCTCCCGCCGTGCACCACCACGTCCAACGGCAGCACGCTGCTAAACCCTAACTTGCCCACCCAGAGTGACGGGGTGGAGGCGGATGGCAGCCACAGCAGCTCCCCAACCGTCTTGAATTCTAGTGGCAGGATGGATGAGTCCGTTTGGAGGCCGTACTGAGATTTCTTCCATAGCCGGCCCGACCTCCGCAAGCCAAAAAAAAAAAACAAAACAAACACCAAACGGTCGACTAACTACGAAGTGCCTGTTTTTGGGGTTTTTTTCTTTTTCTTTAAAAAACAAAAAAATTTTACCAATATGTGCAACTGTGTAGACGGGATGATAATGGCCATAAATAACACAAGAGTTACCAACACACCACAACCCATGTTTCAGATTATGTGAATCAAAGCACATATTTTCTTTTTTTCCCCCTTGGAACCATTTTATATTTAAAATGTACTTTCTCCACACACAAAATCACCCCCTCCTTTTTTTTTTTCTTTTTTTTCCCCCTTCCTTTTCCCCTCCCCCCCAAGAGTTTTGTAATAACTAGTGAGTTACTTTTGCCAACGAGGAGAGAACGGACTCCCCGGCTATCAGGAGAAACATGGTGATGCAAGGCAAAGGCTGCATTCCCTTTTATTTTAATAAAAAAACCCCAAACTAACCATGAACTCCAGATACAGTTGCAATCATACAACGTATGGGACCCTCTCCACACCCGTAGTGCAATTCACCTGGCTTGTATTGGTGCACATAAAAAGGAAAGCAAGGAGCGAGTTGCTTCCATTTTGCCATGATCCATTCAGACGAAAACAGCTGTCCCAAAAAACTCTGCCCAAGCCTTGCTGCGGATAACGGTTGGAACTTCTCTTTGTTCACTGCTTTTTTGGTTTGTTTTCGGGTACTTAAAGAGAATGAGTTTTCAAGTTAGGTGAGCCAACCCCAGGGTTTCCTTTTTGCTTTTGTATCCCCTCATTTTGCCTTTGATTAGCCAAAAACCAAAAATAACAACCAAAACCTTGAAAAACGAAAAAACAAAATGTTATTACTTATGCAAAATATGAGAATGGCAATATATATTACTAGAGCCAAAATGGTATACATAGTATTTGTGTTCAGCTATGTTCTCTTTTTATTTTCTTTTTTAAATTATAAATGTGTAAAATTTGAGGTTGTTTGCTAACGTGAATCATCATATAACTTTAAAAGAATATTTATAATTATTTAATGACATTTGGACCCTTTAAACATTTCTTAATGTAATGATATATTGACTTCGGTCTCTAAAAGTGTTTTTTGTTTTTTTGGTTTTTTTACTTATTACATTTCTGTGATGGTGTAAACCTCAAACCTTTACCCAACTCTGAAAAGCAGTTCCAGTGTGAACCAGTTTACAATGTGACTTAAAAATGACAAACCCAACCCAAATGCATCCACATCAAATGATTTTGGATGTAGGATCTTTTTATATAACTTATGAAGGAAATATTGTGTTTAAAATATTTTTATTAGCTGTCTGGTTGCCTTCAACACAGTCTTGCCTTTTAATCAGTAGTTGTGGAGACACTGGAAAAATGGTAGGAAGGATGAAATATTTTCCACCCTTCCCCTAATTTCTTCTTCTCCTAGGATTTTTCTCAGAACTTCAAAATTTGAAAAGATTCATATTTAAAATGGTCTATTTTGACAGCATAATTTGGATTTCAGAAGGGTTGTTGTCTTTTTTTTCCCCAAAGAAAAATTAAAACTGTTCAAGGACCGTATTTTTGCAAATAATGAATTGTTAAATATCTCAAGAAATGGGATTAAGGGAGAAATGGTGAAACATTTTCCCCTCCCCTTGCAATTTCAGCCCACTCAGTGGAATGAAAAGATTCCAAACTTGAGACAGAAGCTGCCTGGTAGCGAGTCACCGCCCGTTAGCATTAAATGCGGGAGCCATACGGATGATGTGGTGGCTCTGAAGCTGGTGTGGCTGTTGCTGTGTTAGAGGGACAAGCCCAAGGGCAGCAGTACTTACCTCTGCAGAAGCTGAAAATCTAAACTCACCTTAAAAGCTGCTCTAGTGCTCCCAGACGTGATACAGGGAGAACAGATTGCACCCAAAACCCTTGGCCAGCCTGCTGCCAAACTGTCCTGCGGAGGGGCCCAAATTTTGTCCAGCCCAGGGCAGCAATATCAAACAGGGAGGTGACATGGCAACAGCTGGATGTGGTGGGAGCTGAACCACCTGCCCCACGCTCTCCCCAAACAGGTGATGTTAAGCCTGGTTTAGTGGGATGTTTGGCACGTGCTGGTGGGCTTGGCTGGTGCCTCCTCCTTCTAGTCCTTTAGTCACTGCTCTCTGCAGCCCCCTCAGGGGCTGGAGGCCTCCAAGCTGCTCCTTGGGTGTTCTTTGGCTCCCTCCAAAGTATTGCAATAAACCAACAGTGGGCACAGCCATTACAAAGCCAGACACCACCCCTACTGCTCGTTAATAGCGAAGCTGTTGAACGAGTTTCCATTAGCATGGTACATCCCTCCAATCTGCGTGACGACGTGCTCTTAAAAACAATAAATTAATAAAAAGTCTTTGCCTTCTAAAGGTTGTATACCAAGTATGCTTAAAGTATAAGTAAGACACTTTGTTTTTCTTCTAATACTTAGTTTTCCTTCAAAGATGGAAGCTGTAATTGATTCTATTTATTGTTGGTTTGTGGTAGCTTGAAGCATACCACTGTCCATTTATTTGTAACTGTAAAGTAACGTTTGTTAGTCTCAGCAGCACTTAAAAAGCCAGTGTCTGGTTACACATTTCAGTTTTGTTTTTTGTTTAGTAAGCAAGAGAAAAAGAGATGTACTGCCAGTGCAAGCTGTTTCCTATTTAATAAAAGGTACTATATTTGTACATTATTTGTTATTGCTGAGAAGGGCTTTTTAAGGTTTACTGTATGCATATTAAGTAATTTTTAGGGTGCTTTTGTGTTGAAATGTTGTTAAGAGTGGCTGCAGGCAGCAACCCAGATTTTCTTTTTTTTTTTTCTCTCTCTTTTTCTTTTTTTTTTTTTTTTTCAGACTTTGTTGTAAAATTCAAGCACTTGGTTTTTGTTTCTGGATAAATCCAGCACAGACCAGATTTTTTTGTTTTGCCCAATACCGACAGGACTCTGTTTGTGTCCCCGCGGTTTTTCAACTGGACCATTAGGGACAGACGTTGAAAACGTTTTCTCCGCCCGGTCGAGGCACGAGTGCCTGATCCAACTGATCCGTGCCCTCGGCTGACCCGACTCTGCCTGCTTGAGATAGGAAGGAAAGGATTTTCTAAGTACCTGCAGACAGAGGAGCACCAGCCTCTTGACTTTCAGTAGCTCCTGAACCCTCCCGGTGCCTTTGGAAAATCTCTCCTCGTACATCAGGCTGGTCGTGGAGGGAGCTTGTACAAGCTGAGGCAGAGATGCTCACCAAAGCTTTCAGAAAATGCTTTTGAGTTCACTTGGAAATGCTCTTGAAACAGGATGTCAGACAAAAAACCCCAACCACCTGGTGCTATGTAGTGAATCCTATCAGTTTATTGGAGCTTTTGTGAGGTACTTGGCATTGCAGGAGTTTTCCCAAAGGTACGACAGCCCTTCCCTCGGGGCAGTGGCAATCTTTGGCACCAGTCATAGATTTAAAGATAAAAAATGGCCTTTTTCTACAGTTCAGTTCTCTTATCCTACCAAAGATTTACTTCCAGCACAAAAGGCACGATGTCCCTTTTGCCAAATGGAGGATTAAAGCCTCCTCTCCCTCCTCCTAAGGGTAACCAGATCGGGGGCAGCCGGTAGGGACGGATGAGTAAAGCAAATTATTTACCCCACAGCATCACTTGTGTGGCATTTGTTGTTTACTTTAAAAGACCAGCTGCTGTGTCTTTCTTAGCATTGAACTTTTTTTGCCAGCAGTCCCCTGAGCAAAGATTGACCAGTTTCCGCAGGTACCATCTGGAGTGGGGAGAATTTTGCACTTTCACCCTGAGCAAAGCGAGGCTCAGCCCCTCACCGGGCTGCAGCGCCAGCAAGCCATGAGCAAAAGCAATAATTAAACCTGGATCAGCCATGAGCTGAAAGAAGCCCCATTCTCTGCCCCCCTGAATTTCTTCTTGTTTTTAAATAGAATGCATTTCAGTTTAACATTTTCTGAGAACTTTTTTAGATGTTTGTTTACTTCCATGTTTACAGGTAACTCTTTGCTTTTTTTTTAATGCAATACTTTTAAGTATATCAGCCAAAACCATACTTTTACAGTAACTTTAGGTAATATGAGTGACATTCCAATTTTTTTTTGTTGTTAATATGCTTTACCAATCTTGAACTTCTGCTGGAACAAAATATTTGTAGCATTTTGTGTAAATACAAGCTTTAATTTTTTATTTTTTCAAATGCTGTCACCCGAGATTTGCTTTTCATGCACATATTGTACAAACACACTCTGCTTTATGCCACAGACGATGATTGTGGATCAGTTTACTTCAACTTCAAAGGGACTATTTGTATTGTATGTTGCAACTGTAAATTGAATTGTTTGGCATTTTCTCATGATTGTAATATTAATTTGAAGTTTTAATTTCATTTTCAATAAAATGGCTTTTTTTTTTGTTAATGTTCTTCTACGCTTCTTTTTCTTCCTTGTCTCCTCTTGGCACCAGGCAGGGTAAAGCAAGCACAGGGTAGGACACGGTACTGGCCCCATCAATTAAATATAACAAGCAAGTTTCCAGGCCTTTGTGTGGTAAAGAACATCTTCTAAAACTGATCTCAAATGTTGCTTCTTTTTCTGAGCCTGCAAACTATCAAAACCTGTGTTTCTTAGAGAAGTGCAAACTGCTCTTTCTTGCTGCATCATTAACTCTGAAACCTATCAGTTGACATTAGCTATGACATTCTGGTGCTAAGAGGGCTGTGGGCAGAGTTTGAAGTACAGGGAAAACCAGGATTTCCAAACTGGGAGGGAGGGATTGGGATTTATGACACTTTTCCAGGATGAGGCTTGATCCATCCCCACCTCTTCCTGGTCAGACCTGAGGAATGTAGTTACAGATAATCTTGTGATTTGCATGGCCTGAGGAAAGAATAGTTTTCAAGCAGCAAAAAATATATGGATTGGGAGGGGACTGAGGGAGGAGGCTATTTTTCCTCCAGCTTAGTGTCAGGGGTAGGAGGAGATGCATCTAATGAAGGTGAGGTTAAGTTCACCTGAGGCTGCCTGCAGGAGGAGAGGACAGGAATTGTTTGCAAGCTTGTTCCTGATCTCATATTAAGTTCTTGTCCTTCTTAGCTATTTCTTGAGTCTACAAAAGAGAAATAGTAGCAAAGAGAGGTGTGAGGTTCTGATCATTTCAAGAAACCTTTGTCTCTGGAGTCTAAATGTCAGTGACACTGATTTTGGGAGCTCTGTTGGTTTTACCATGGACCTACACATTCGTTATGTGGTGTTTTAACCTTGCAATAATATTTGAGGATCTTCAAGAGTGTTTTCATTCCAATTCATAATCTGAGTCCTGATTTTAGGGAAGCTTGATCCAAGAGTGAGGAACCAAGCAAACCAATCAACACTTGGTGATGTAGTTACTCTATAATTTTTTTCTGGGGGACTTGTGCTACAAACATTAGTGCTAAGACTTTCTGTTTCCCTCTGGCACACAGATTAATTTAGCTATTCTTCCTTTCACGATCACTTAATCCAGATTCTCATCTATGAAAAGAAACAATTTTCCTTCATTTTGTGTGATGGAGTGATGGAACAGGGGCCTTGAGAGATTGTGACACTTCTGTCCTTGGAAGTTTACAGGACCCAACTGCATAAAACATGGAGCAACCTGGTCTGACCCCAGGAATTGAGGATGCTTGAGCAGGAGATTGGGCTGGAGACCTCCCATGGTTCCTTCCTAATTATCCCATGGCCCTGTAAGGCAGGCTGGGAGCTGCCTGCTACAGGTTGCTGTCTGAGATAAAAAGTGCTTGCGTGACTGTATGGAGAGCAAATATTCAGTTAAATGCAATCTGAATAAAGTGGTTGGACAGGATTAAATTTGTGTATAGGCAGGTTATTGAGGAGTTACAGTGATCCCTCTGTCTTTTCACAGAATCATAGAATGGTTTGGGTTGAAAGGGACCTTAAAGATCAATTTTTGTTGGTTTCTGGCACATTTCTCTGGGATGTCTACAGCAGTCATAGTCCGAAAAAGGGCTGGAAGAGCCAAACCATCCCTCTGATCCAGTACAGCAGTTCCTGGTCAAGTATCATACTGGGAATGTTGCTTTTGATTTTTTGCTTCATTTACCCTTCTGTAGCTTGTGAAGGTGACTCTCTTGCCTTAGCCAGAAATCAAACACTCGAGGCAAAATGACCACCACTGGCCAACACGGAGGACAGCCCCTTACAGAGATATGTGGAGCAGTGGGGGGAGATAAAACTCAAAGCACTTTAGGAGAGAAGATTTAGAGACATTTCCTGCAAGTGGTGATGACTGTTCTCTTCCCCATCTTTTTGGTGTCAGTAAATATCTTCTGTGTTTTGGGTTGTGAGTGCTGAACATCAGCTTTGGATGACTGGAGTCAGACCTTGCTGGTCCCACACAGTCCTGCACTGCCTCTCTCTGCTGGCCTTGGTTTTAACTTTCTAATTTCCTGTGGCTGTGAGCAACACCAGAGGGACTCAGAGCAGGCCTGTTTTTGTGCCTAAAGCAAGCTCTTGGGGAGAGGTGGGGGTGAGAAGGAGCAGGGTCTGACCAAGCCCTATGCTGGCACCAATTAAAAATTTCATCAAGCAGTTTACTGGGGAAAAGGAGGAAATAACTTCAGTTATATATCTAAGGATTGATATGAACTATCTAGTTACCTTCTGCCTGGTCAGGAGGAAATGAATCAATATTTTGGGGTGAAATCCCTCCCTTGAGTTACTGCTCATGGATGGACAATATTCTGCCTAAGTCACAGCAGCTCTGCAGCATGGGGGAGGACACACTGGTCATATATTTGGGTAGGGGTGTAGTGAGGGTGTCCAGCTCAGGCACTCACCACTCAGCTGAATGCTTGCAGAGGACCGACTAAGATTGTTATTCCTCAGAAACATTTGTTAGGTGGGTTAAAAGTAATAAGCAAATCCACTAGAAACCCATAATCCTTGGACAGGTGATGTAGACGACCATGGAAGTTAAAATACTGGGAGCAGGTTGAGAATTTCTGCTCAACATCTTCAACAAAAGTTTTAGCACAAGCTTAAAGCAAAAAAAAAATTAAATATTTAACTTGGGCCTTCTGTGATTATCTTTTCCCTGTAGATCTTCTGGTGCAATGTCAGTCTGGGATGAATGGAGCTGTTCCCAGGAGGATTCTTTGTGATACTTGTATGTCTTTGGAGGGGGGGACCTCAGCATTTACCCCACTGGGAATAGGAAACTGTTGGCCTCACTAGTGGATAAGGCTGTGAGATACAAAGAGAGCAAAGCCCAAACTTCCAAAAGCTTCTGATGATCTGATGTAGTAACTTGGGACCCACAACATAATTTAAAATTGAAGTTCTCAGGCCTGCCTTGCTACTCTCATGCACATTTATTGCATATTTTACTTAGGGTAAATGCAACCTACATTTCTTGTGTTGACTGTGTTACCTAAATAACAAGCAGACTTGAATTTCCCTACTGCAGTTATGTGAGAGAATAAAAAAAAATCCCTATAGGTATATTTTAAGAACTTGTAAAGATGAAACAAATTAGTAGCTGGGAAATTGCAGCATCATCTATGATTCTCCAAATGACTTGGGACTCCTTATGCCTCAGTTTCCCTAAATATAGATCAGGGAATTTATTATTTCCCTACTTTGTCAGGGTGTCCCGTGGACTCAGTGTTTACAGAGAGCTTTGGACTTTTGTTGTTGTTGTTGTTTAGCTTTTTTTCACTACAAATCCAATGTTTGGTCTCACGCCATTGGATAGTGTCCTTTGAAACAGCACATTTCTAAACCACATGTTTAGAAAAATTGACCCAGTTTCCAGACTGCTGATCTGGTCAAATAACAATGTGGAGTTAAGGCCAAGTTGTGCTGTCTCAACAGATTTACTCTGAATTTGTGGTGGGGCAGGAAAAAAAGCAGAGATCGCTGCAATCCGTGGAGGCAGCCCTTGGCCGCTCCCTCCCAGCAGCTCGCTCGGGACAAGCAGCTGGAGCTTTGTGGGATGTCCCAACACTTAGAGAAAAGCAAACAACCCATGTTAAAGCTGATATGCTGCAGCAACTTGCCAGTGATTAATGTTTACCACGAGGCCAAATTCAGCTGGTGATTACGCCAGTGGAGATCAGCTGAAGTCCCTCTATTAATAGCCCCGCGGTTTTGGACGCCAGCATTTTCCTACCCGTAAGTGTGGGTGTTATCAATGAAGGGTCACTGAAGTGCTGGTTGGAAGGAGTCTCAGTTGGTCTCCCAGTTCAAGGGAGGCTCAATGCAGTACCACTGGCACCAGATCCTCTCAGCAAGGCTGTGCCCAGCAAGTCTTGGTATCTTCTAAGTGTGGAGATGGAGCCGGGATTTCAGCATCCCCAACCTTCCCCTGATATCCACCCCCCGGCCCTTCAAAGTGCAGAAGGTAACTTTTTCCCCAACTTCTGGTTTAGGGATTGGGTTTGTTCCTGCCTCTGGCTTTGGACACAAAAGGTGCAATAAGGGTTTAAAACCTTGTTGCACATCTATAGGACTCCAGTGCTAGGTGACCTCTCCTTTCTCCTTCATTTGTATTCAGAGAATCACAGAATGGTTTAGATAGGAAGAGGCCTTAAAGACCATCTTGTTCCAAACCCCTGCCATGGGTAGGGACACCTTCTGCTAGATCATGTTGCTCCAAGCCCTGCCCAGCCCGGCCTTGAACATTTCCAGGGATGGGGCAGCCACAGTTTCTCTGGGCAACCTGTGCCAGGGCCTCACCACCCTCACAGGGAAGAATTTCTTCCTAATATCTAATCTATCCTGCCTTCTTTCAATTTAAAGCCATCCCCCCTTGTTCTGTCTCTCCAGGCCCTTGTCAAAAGTCCCTCTCCAGCCCTCTAATAGCCCCTTTAGGTGCTGGAAGGCTGTAGCTGTTCCTCCAGACTGTGACTTTAGAGCACTATTAAAAATAAAGTCGAACCCTAAACACAAAGGCAGCTCCTCAACCCCCCTCCCACTCCCCTCACCCCCTCCGCCCCCCCAGCTTGTTTACTTTTTGATTTCCGCAGCTGGAAAAAGAAGTCCTTGGTAGCTGAAAATGATGCTGTTACTTCCAAATGCTGTGAGACAGCTTCTCCCAGGAAAGCACAATTTTTATTCCTGCTCCAGGGTGTGCGAGGCTGGTTAGCAAATATGAGGAAACAGGAAAGAAAGACTGCAACAGAAGGGATAAAAAACCCAAATAATCCAGACTGATCTTGGGAAACCTGGATGCAAAGGATCTTTGTCCGTTTATTACCAGTAGTGGTGTTCTCCTTAAAGAGCAAGATGTTCTCATCTTTTAATAATAGCCAGGCCAGATGCTGAAGTCTCTCCTGCAAATACTGTATAAGTGAGAAGGAGAACAGCTGATTTCTGTTAAGATGAATACACCAGGAGGATAAGCCAAAAAAAGTATGAGAAACCTCCAGAGGTCTGTCTTTGCAACACCGCTTGGCAGCTGCATCTCAAAGTCGGGACTGAAAATCCAGCCTGTGCTTCTGTCCCTCCGCTGATCTGTCGCTGTGAGTGGAGCAGCAATTCCTGCACCACATGGGAGTTTGGAGCAGTGCTGGAAGGGATTTCCCCCTCTGTTTTAAAGAACTGCAAAATTCACAGCTTTTGTGGAGCTGTAGAAAGTATCAGGCGACCAGGAATTTGCTTGACTTACTCCTTGCCATAGAAAATGGTTCCATGCTGAGTTGGGGCCAGTGGTATAAAATGGCATTTTTGTTCCATCTTTTTTTGTACTTTCCCTTCTGCCCTGTTTTTGTTCTCAGTCTTTTTTATTAGTCTGGAAGAGACTAATTCAAAGTCCTAGATAAAGACGGGATTGGAGTTTTATAAGGCATTATATTGGGCATTAAGGAAGATGCTTCTGCCTCTCCCCACACTACCCCTTCAATCATCTTTTCCTTATGTTCAACCCAGAAACTGTATTTCCGTTGGGGCAGGGATCTTTGAACTCAAAGTAAGATCACTCATGTTTGTAGTATGTTTATAGGTATTGGATGGAAAGTGTTAGAGAAAAGGAGGGTACATGGTGATGTGATATTGCATTTGTGTAATGGGGCAATGCCCAAGAAAAAAAGAAACTGTGTATCATGGCCACACATTTTTCTCATATGCTGAATGGCAGTCCTCGAAAACAGTTCCTAGAAACCAGAAAAAAACCCATTGTGAAACATCGAGGGAGAACTCATCCAATGTTTAGGATTGCTGGCTAATGACTGCAGATAAAGATGTTTATGGAGAACTTGTGTAACCCTTTTCCTTGCCAACGAGAGAAGGTTTGGTACGTGCTGTTTCAAACCTCCCTGTCTCCGCCTGACCAAGAGAATCCCCCCAATTGCTATTTTCATAAGTTTACAACTAGGAACTCATTTTGGTTGCTCCATTTAACAGGGCACAGGGTCATATATTTTTTCTGTGCAGTGCATTTGTTTATAAAAGATACTTTTTGGGGCATGGTCATGTTAAGACTGGCATTTTGTTTATTGTGGGCATCTGTCCTGGAGCAGCTCACCAGCTCCTCCATGATGGAAAATACCAACAGATAATGTGCTGATGAACTGCAGCATTACCTGGTTACCGTGGATTTACAGATCCAGGTGTGTGTGGCATAGAGGGACAGACCCTGCTCCCACTATGTGTTGGCAGTGCCTGTGATGAAGGATGGACATAGAATCTTCTACCTATGGCATGTTCTCCATGCTGGGGCAATGGGCAACTCAGAGACACCTGCCTGTATCAGGTCTCACCATCTGGAGAAAAGAAAAAATACAGAGAGAATTTAGGTCATCTGCAGCGTGACAACCTAGAGACAGGAAAACACAAACTGCTGGTGCTTGAACAGACTGAGGTTCACATGAGATAGCACTTCCCTGAGGCTGTTCAGGTGAAGTCAGTGGGGGCTTGTGCCCATCCCAGAGGGGCTGAGGGCTGAAACCCTGGTGAAGATGGATAAATGCACACGATAAACACAAGTCCTCTCAGAGGCAAATCTCCATGCTCAGATCCTGGCTTTCCACTGGAAGTAGTAGGGCCCTGAAGTCACCCCCTCTTCCAGTTCCCCCAGAAGGTGTGAACACCTAAGGTCAGTGTTCAGATCTTACATTTGAGTCTTGCTTTCTGTCAAAAAGCAAGTTAAAATCAGATCCGGTTTGTGCTTTGAGGAACTGTAGATGTGCTGAAGTCGCTGCCAGATTTAATGTCATTGTTGGCCCTTTGGCATTTCAGTTACTGCTGTGTTAAAGTATTTCAATTACAAACCAAAACCTGACCCATGAGAGCTGATCCATCCCTTCCCCAGGAGTGTAACTGAGTTAATCACTGGTACATGTAGGGCTTCTCCGCCCCCATCGTGTCCTTTCAGCCCCATACTGGTGTTGTGGACCAAAATGAGGGGAAATTGTAGCAACTTGCCTAGTGCCCCTTGTCCCTCAAGACATGTGAAAATGTGCACCCAACAGAGAAAAGGATAATACTGAATTTGCAAAGGTCCTGTGTTAGAGATGAGAATGACCACAGACCTGAGGTCTTGCAGATGAAGTGTCAAAGTCATTTCTTCAGTTCTTCTTTGCCACAACAACTGCAAATAAAAAACCAAACCTCAGAGAAGGAAGATGTGAAGCTCAGAAACACACCCACGCCCACATGCAATACGAGAAAGGGGGCAACAAAATTTGCAGCTGCCTCCCAAAATGAGAAGTTCACTTCTGAGAATGTTTTCTTAAACCTATTCTCCTCTCAAGTGTCCAGAATAGATGAATGCTTAATAAAAGTTATGTAATTCTTTAGAAAGACACTGGTGAAAATATGGGATATGAATGTGAATATGATTATGAATTGGCATCTGCATTTACCCCCTTGTTAAGTCAATGTTGTTCAATAAGAAGTATTATCAGGAATGGGTAAAAATATATATGGAACAGGGGAATTGATCTTACTATGAATCTCGCAGTTCCCGGTATATTTAGTTGCTTCTTTTAGCTTAAAATGCAGTTGCTGTTTTTCTTTCAAGGGTTTTTGGCTGCTTTACAGCTTTTGTTAAGAAATCAGTATTTCTTCATAAAATACGTACACATTTGTTAATATCTGTGATGAGGAAAATCTCAAAGAATTCAAAGGCTGTGATGCCATTTCTGTGGAAAAGGCAAGTACCTTGTCAGTAGATACATTTCTCCTTAACAAGTCAATCCCAATCCCAATATAATCACAGTCACAATCCCAATTAAAAAGAAAAGAAAGGTTGCAGTCTGAGAATTATTTTTTTGCCACAGTTGCTACAGTTGTTAACTCTACTTTTCCCTCCTTGGGTTCACAGTAAGGGTTTGAAAACATTATTAGCAGGATATACAAAGGAATGATTTTCTTCAGGTGATAAATGGTAGAATTGAATCCTGCTGGTTTTCCTTTTGTAGCCACTTGATGTTTTAGGCAAAGGTAACAGTGGGAAGCAGAGCCTTGAATGCCCTTGCCTCCTAGCGCATCTAACTCATTCCTAAAGCAGGATTTTAATCCCTAAATTGCCATAAAAAAGGTTTCACAGACTATATAAGAAGTGTTACACAGACTGTTAAATCAGAAACTGAAGCTGGATGTTGGAAGGGATATCCTCCACCGTATATTTAAAGATGAGAGCCAGTAGCTTATTGAGCTTTTCCCCCCAATATATGTATTTATACACTATTGTAGTACTTACATGATACTTGAATACTTAAAAATGTAACATAAAAAAATTCCAGCTTCCTTTCTCGGAGAAGCAACCTAAAATGCACCTTTAGGCTTTGGGGATTTTTGTTTTCTGTGCATGTGAGTGGATCAGCACCTCGTACCTGGGGGTATTTGTGAATGTGTGTGTGTGACCAGGGCAGATTGGCCCTCCCAGGATAAACAGAAAGTGAAGAGAATACTGATGAAAAGGTGGGATTGGCCTATGCTTTTGCATAGGAAAACCCATTCTCTGTGCAGAGAGGATTTCTGTTTCCTAGGAAAACCAAGAATTTTGGCCTCTAGATCCATGGATTTGAAGGTCATCTGGATAATTAAGTAGTGGCGATGCCGACAGTACTTACTGTTATACTCTTTGTTGCTGCAGTGCTTTGGGATGCCCCTGTGTCCAGAATCCCAGCTAGACCTTACTCCCTGGCCCCAAAATTGTGTGCATGATTGGACTGGAGGTTTCCATATAGTTTTGAAGACTTCAGAAGATGGGGGGAAGGCTTATTCTTCTTTGGTCAGTGGTTTGGTCATTCAGACTCTGACATAACCCACTGCCCCTCTGTAAACTCCAGTGCCTGATACTCCTGGTGTTAGAGATCAGTTTTCTGGATAAAAGTGAGATGAAGCAATATCTTTGCTAGACTGTTCAACATAGCTGGAAAAAACGACAAGTTCTTGGCTAAGTAATTTTAAGACTATAAATAAAAAAAAAAAAGAAACTGGAGAAACTGGGTAAAATTGCTCCAAATTCACTGTAATCTTATAAATTATCTGACAGATAGTGGAGCAGAGAGGGACCTTGCAGTGGGAGGGATGAGGGAAAAGATTAAGTGCCATAAAAGCAATATTTCTATTGTATCCATGATTGCCCTCCAGTACAATTATGAATTTCAGTTCTCAGAGGCATCTTCCATTGGTCTTCATCTCACAAGGACATAACTGGTGCATTGATCCTTATTGACAAGTGCTTTGTTAAAGTTTTATTTTGTGTTGTTGTTTTTTCTTTTTTTTTTTTTTTTCCTGGAGTGAAAGAAATGGTACATAAGCTGTTGCTCAAGGCAGAAAAGCAGACCATCCAGGGAAAATGAGGTGTCCCAGGCTTTGAAACACACTAACGGATGCGATACGTCCTTGTACAGACGTTGTGCAGCCAGCACCTCTTAGTCACACCTGAGCAATGTTTAGCCACTCACAAGGTTGGGCTAAGTCATGAGAAAGCTGGGAAATGTTTCTTTTCATATTTAATGCAAAGAAAACAACCCCTGTTTTCTTGACACTTTGATCCTCTGTTTTCTCATCAGCCATCACCGCGGTGTTGCAAAAGTGCCGAAGATAGCAGAGGAAAAGGGCTAAACCACATGAATCTAGTTTCATTATTTGCATTTTATTTGCTCTGATTTCATCTGTGCTGTCGCATCCTGACTGCAGTGTGCCCAGGTGGCCAAGAAGCCCAATGGCACCTGGCCTGTGTCAGCAATAGTGTGCCAGCAGGACTAGGGCAGTGACTGTCCCCCTGTGCTGGGCACTGCTGAGGCCTCACCTCGAATCCTGAGTTCAGTTTTGGTCTCCTCAATTCAAGAAAGACATTAAGATGCTGGAGCGAGTCCAGAGAAGGGCAACAGAGCTGGGCAAGAGTCTGGAGCACAAATCTGATGAGGAGCAGCTGAGGGAGCTGGAGGGGCTCAGCCTGGAGAAAAGGAGGCTCCAGGGGGAACCTTGTCACTCTCTACAACTCCCTCACAGGAGATTGTAGACAGGTGGGGGTTGGTCCCTTCTCCCATGTAACAGGTGACAGAACAAGAAGAAATGTCTTCAAGTTGTGTCAGAGAAGTTTTAGATTGGATATTAGGAATATTTTCTTCACATAAAGGGTGTTTAGGCACTGGGACAGACTGCCCAGAGAAGTGGTTGGGTCACCATCCCTAGAGGTATTTAAAAGACATGTAGGTGTGGCACCTGAGGACATGGTTTAGTGGTGGTCTTGGCAGTGCTGAGTTAATGGTTGGACTTAATGATCTTGGGGGCCTTTTCCAACCTTAATGATTCTGTGATTCTGTGACTACTTTGTTTGATGTGTTTGGAAGCAACTCCTACGAACAGCTGCTGCCGCTTTGAGCTGTTCCATGAATAAGGGAGCTCAATGAACATGAAGCCAAGGTAGATAAAATGAGTGACTTTTTAAGTGTGCCCTTCTTTCAGTATAAGGATGTAACTTAGACTTTTGGGGATGTTTGATTTTCAGCCCCCGTTGGAATGAGATGGAACTGCTGGGACTGTGCCCTATGTGTGCACCAGGGCAATGTCTGTCTATCTGTCTGCCTGTAGCTTTTTACTCACGTGGTCAGTCAGTGAAACTCAGTAATTTCAGAACTCCTGTCTCTCCAGATAGCAAAGATGTTTCTGTCCAAGCCTAAGTTTGGATGCCACCTTTATTGTGCAGCAGAGGACAATCAAGACATGCTGTACTACAGCCCCTTTTAAATACTTCTAGAAATATTCTTGTGTAGAAAACTATGAGCTTGTGATGAGCCTTTGCTCTCACAAACACTGAAATTCTGGAACTCAAGTGGTAGCTGTTGTTAAATGTAAGGTAAAGTACATTTGCAGAAAACCCAGTGAAAGAGGTTTCAAGCTGATGTGTTTGGCCTCACCTTTGGGGCTCAGTGTTCATGGACTGTTGGTGTGGTGAAGCTGACGTGTTGTCACTCATTGAGCTGCAGTGACACAATCATGTACCTGAGCCCTCTGAGTCTGCAGAGCAAAGGACAAATGTTTATCAGATTTGACCTAGATTTGGCCTTGATTTTGAAAGGCAGGCTTGTTGCTCTATGAATAAACTCAGGATGTTGAACATAAACATCTAAAAAAAAAGGAGAGAATGACTCTTCTCAGTCAAGCCCTAGAAACCAGAAAAGGAGATAATAGAGATTTAAAGAGAAAAGTCCTAGCAGTGTGGAAGCAAGATGGGAAGATGCTCCATTTAAAACAATTTGAGTTCCCATTTTCCATATCCTTGGAAATGTGATATTCCTGGACCATCAACAACCACATTGTGCATCCATGCACTACCTGCCCTACTCCTGAGGTTATTCCTCACATCTTCTGTAGGCTAAAGTTGGAGTCATACACCAGCCTGAGCCCTCAGTAAGAGGCAGCCACTGTAGAAACCAGAGACTTCAGCCTCTTCCAGGAACCTCGGGTGGGGTGTTTTCAGAGAAAAGGGTTCTCTCTTTCCATCCACAAAAAACAACTGTAACATAGGTTTTGCTGTTTTCTAAAGGGTTTTGCTGTAGCCAAGGCTCCTAGATAGCAAAAATAATACAGAGTGAGAGTAAATCTTTCCTCCTGGCTCTGCTGGTTGTTTGCAGAAGATTTTTCCCTTATCAGGATTACTTGTCTGGGTGTTTGAACACTTTGGGGTCCTTTTGGCCTGTCCTTTGCACTTCTGGCTTCTACCCCTACACCCACCCTCGTGCACTGACCTCCTAACTCACAGAGTTCATTTGCCTTAGCAAAGCTGAGCTTGTGGGAATCTGAGTTATCCCTTCTGGTAGAGCAAATGGGAGAATTCACATGTCCTGATGCTGGGCTACAGAAAGGAGAGTGAAATTTATGAAGCCTGGAAGAAAATAAAGCAGAAAGGGAGCTAGTGTAGCAACAGTGATGTGCCCTTGGGAGGAGACAGGAGTGCATTTCCATCTTGGTTTTGCCAAGTGTGAATTTTTCCAGGACCTGACTAATTAATGCTTACACATAGCAGCCATCCCCCTCAAAACCCAGGCCAAAGTGGGGATGAGCTGTTTGGGAAGAACAGTTGCAAATGGACCAGAGCTGGAGCCCAAAGTGGCAAGATAGGGATTACTTCACCTAAACCAGGACAACTTCCACATACAGGTTAGTTACACTGTGTTCACTCCCTTTATAGTCAGGAGAGGGAAATCTGTGCTTTGATCTGAACCAGATTAGTTGCCCACTTTAGGATGAGATACTTTAAAAGCATATTTCTCCTCCCTGACTGCAAAGAAAGCCCAGAAGCATCTGCCCTGGGACCTGGGTCATGAAGAGGTGCAAAACACTGTGGCTCTAGAGCCAATCTACCAACAGATTTCATGTACCTCATGTCCTGGTGTTGAAGTCCAAATTATTTTTCGGTTCATTGAACTGATGGCTGTCCTCAAAAATAGTGAGACAGCTGTATTTTTTAATAGAAGGGTCATATTTTTACAAAAAATTGTTATTTCCATGCACTACTACAGAAGTTAATCTCACTATTAATATTGAAAGACTTTGAATTGGTGTCAGTGACTGACAGGAGTAAGCAAGACCTGAAACCTGACCCATTAGCTGCTGGGCGTTGGGTTGAGTTTCATAGTTTTCCTCTTAGGGGCAAACAAAAAAATGCTCCAAGAATCAAATAAGAAAGAAGGAGAAGGCCATTCCTCCTGTGTTTTAGAGGGGTGGTAATCTTGTTTTTCTGGTACATAAATCAGATGCAAATTCACTAATATCACCACACAAATGGTGACTGAGATGGGGAGACAATCTGACCTTGAAAAAGCTTCAAGGCTCCTTCAGGCAAGCAGTCATAGACTTGGATACTTTCCCAAGGTGTAGCTAAACATTTTGCCTTTTCAAAAAAAAAAAAAAGTTGGAAACCACCCAGCAAGTTTTTCTGAAGAGGTGTCCTGCTCCCACGGGGCTAAAATTCCTCCAGGACTTTAACCCTCACTCATGTTGGGGCAGTTGGAGGGGATCCAATGGCAGGTGGAAGTGAGGTTTGAACAGAGACAAAAACAGTCTGAGGATGGGCCTTCTGCATTTCAGCCACATCATTCACAGAGTCAGAGAACCTAAAAAGTAATGAGGGAAATGTGCTGGCAATACCAAGAACCGTGGCGTGGGTGCAGGTGGCACCCAACCAAGGTCTCTGGCCAGGCTGCACGTTTCCATAAACAGTGTGAGGAAAAACATTAATCAGCTGCACAAAGAGACGCTCTGGATGTGGGGTAATGACTGCCTAGAGGCTCTGCTGTCCCCAGCTGTGCCGTGCAGTCGGCACCTTGATGCCAAGCAGCGATCTGTGCTGCACACCCGGGTCCCCATCATCCAAGGCAGCGCATGTGCCTTCCAGAAAAAGCTTCTTCTCCATCTGTGCTCAGAAATGAGCTGGGGCAGTGCTGGTGGAGATGCTGGAAGGGGAAACTCTGATTTTGGGGAACCAGTGATTCCTCACAGCTGGTTCTGCATCCAGGCTGACCTTGCATTTGCTCCAACCTCCAAATGCTGCAGACACTGATCCCTGCAGCACCCAGGAAAAATTGGCTTATTTTACTGGCAGATTTTTATTTTTTTTAATATTGTTGTCCTGATTTCCCTCTGGGCTAAGAACCCAGCAGGGGACACATAGGCTCTGGCATTCCTCTCCCATTGCACACAGAGCAGCTGTCCCCTCTGTGAAAGCAGGTTGGCCCCTGAGGAGCAGGTTGCTCCAGCCCCCTCACTGGGAGGTTGTGGGGCTTTGACTCCTTGATGAATAAATGATCATCAAAGTGACCAAGAGTTTGGTCCCATTGTGATCATAGCAATCAAGTGACAGCTAGTAAAATGTTGTCCCTGAGATATCTTTGCCCATGGCTGTGGGAGGCTTGATCACTGTAATAGCATGAACCAAACAGTGCCTGGGCTCAGACTCCGGTCCTGAAGCCACTTGGCTTTTTTTTCATTAGATCCACAATACCCTTAGCCCCTGCAAAGGAACAGCCACCTCCAAAATGCCTATTCAGTGTTCCTTGGCTTTAGTAACATGTGATCTCTGCCCAGAAATGGCTTGGGAGAGTGCTACTTGATTGTGCCCATGCTGAAATTTTTGCAGCACGGATATGATTTTGTGCCCATTTCTGCATGCCAGGACTGTTTAATATACTATATATAGTCACAGCATATGTGTACTGGAACATATTCTCTCCCCAGCCTGGTTCAGTGTAGAGGTTTCATGTAGCATACACTATAAAAGTTTCTTTTTCAGATTTTCATCTTGACATGAAAGTGCATTACAACATTTACCATCAATAAAACACAATTCCTTCCATGTGAAAAGCATTACAGCCACAGTATGGTTATTGAGTGATGATACCTGGATGACGGAAATACATGAACAGGAAAGTGTACATAGGGAAACTTCAGAAATGATGCCAAGTTTTTTAAGAAAGCAATGTCTGATAGCAATGCAGATGAGTTTGGAGAATTTAGTTCATTTGTACTCAAAAAAAAAAAAAAAAAAAAAGAGAAAAAGGCTGAGCTGAAAGAGAAATAAAAGCAAGTCAGGGAGAAGCTTCACACATGAGTCACTGAGGAGGCTGGCCAGGCAGTGAAGGCACTTGTAAAGAACAGATTACTTGCCTCTTGCTCTGTGATTCAGTCTTGGGCCAAGCCAGCCATGACCAGGCATCAGGATTCTCAGGAGCTCCTTCTGCTCTCAGCCTGTTGCTCATGCCCATCATTCAGTGCTGGGATGATGCGTACTGAAGGTACCAGTAACATAGTCTTTGACTTTGAATCCTAGAGACAGACTCTCCAGGTCAGGCTTGATGACACTTGGGACCCTAAGTGGGAGATTGCCCTCTCTTCTACAGACACTTGGGACCCTAAGTGGGAGATTGCCCTCTCTTCTACAGTTCACACCTAAATTGAGCAGCTGACTCCAAACTTGCTGAAACAGAGGGAAAAATTCCTGTGACTTTGTAAAGAGCCTTGCATCAAGCCCTTCTCCTGAAAATGTGCTGAGCAAGGATCCTTCTACTGGCTCTAAATTTTGGGTTTTATGAAAATGTTCCCATTAACACCAAAAGAAATGCTAGTTGTGTTTTGATTTTAGCAAAAGTTTAGCTTTGAAGAAAAAAAAACAAAAACATGCTAATTAACTTGTTAACTGAGTCCATTAAATACACATCTCCAAATCTTGAAAGTCACACAAATCCCCAGCGCTGGGTTCCCAAGATGCAAGGCAAGTCACTTGACTTTGGAATGCATAAACATTTAGTGGAAGAAATTGCGACTTAAGAGAAAGTCCAAACAGAGCAGCCTGTTTGTTTGTGTGGCTGCTTTTTCGCGGGAGAACAACTGAGAAGCATGGAAAGGCTGGAGTGTCCTCCATGGGCCGTGTTTGTAGCTGTGATCCAAAAGGGCCAGAACAAAGACTTCCCTATTTATAGCCAAGAGACTGAGAGCAAAAGCGCTCGAGTGATGAAAAGGCACAGTTTACCATTGTCGAGGCTTCTGACAAGAGCACAAATCATGGTTTATCAAAGAGCAGTAACAAAAAGGATTCTTCTGGGTGGAAAATAAATTATGATTTTCTAGTGATTCCACCATCCCACGTCGTATTTTTCTTCTGGATTGGTCACACTTCATCAGAGCAGTGATTACAGACAGTGGGGAGGTGGGAGGAGAAACACGTGTCTACGTGTGTGTGGAGGAAGTGCTCAGCAAAACCCACGCTCCTATTATTTCCATTTAGCAGGAAATGCCAATAAGACATGTCAGAGTCAAACTGTTATATGACATCATCAAAAGGGTAGAGTCTGATTTAAGGAATAAGATAAGTTCTGCTGTTTGCGCTAACAACTGCTTTTAATGTTTTGGGGTTTTTTTAAATGAAATTATGTACAATAAATAAATAGCCTATTTCATCTGCTTCTACCAGATCTTATTCAACATCTTGCCACAGTATCAAATGACTTCATTTCTCTGCTGTGTTATATTTACACTACTACTGAGACATTAGGAAATTAGAGTTACCCAAATACATTACAAAGAATAGAGCAGTTGCAGTGTGACACAAAATTATTTTTCTTTTCCTGTCTGAAAGAGTTCTTCTGACAGAAATTCTTTTGTTTCAGTAAAGTGTCTTTTTTCATCAAAGCCTTGTCAGGAGAGAAAAAAGAAGAAAAGTGAAAATCTATTTGAATCACAGTTTCTGATAGGAAGACATTTTCATGGGATTTTTTCTCAGTTCTAGCTCTGCTTCTGCCTTAGGGTTTCCTGGTACTGTAACAAAACTGATGACCAACACCACCCCATGCAAGAAATCAATTGAAAATGCTTCCAAAACCAACATTTACACCAGAGAGTCTGGAACAAGCAGCATAAAGTCTGATCAGGACTTGGCTCCCCTTATAACTACTCAATTTATGCATATTGATGTTACAACCTGCTATAGGGACACATCTGCTCCTCCTCCTCCTTAACACAACATAGCTGTTAACAACCTGCACTGGTTTCTGGCCTCATGTGAGGGTTTTCATGGGCATGTAACTCAGGTGTGTGCTACTGAGTTGTGTTGCTGAAAGCTGGGAATGCAGGATAAGCCAAAGGTACCATAGATGAGGGGGATTTCAGGAGGCAGGCTGGGTCTTGACAGTAAGGAGAGGCAGGATGGGAGCAGAGAATGCAGAAAAAGGGCTCAGCAGGTGATGGGACTTCGGCAGGAAAAATCTGAGATGCTTGAAATGTCCCACTCATGGATGGCCTACCTCAACAGAGCTGTTTTTGTGAATTTGACTTTCCACCTAGAAGATGGGACTTGATGCAGTCCCTGAAGAGGAAGGTCTTGCCAATGCCAGCTTAGGGAGAAAAATCAAGTTTGGGATAGGATCTTTCAGAAAATCCCACCCAGGCATCTCTATTTGAGCTGAGATTGTCAAAAAGGGTTGTTTACATTTGCAATCAAATATAAAAAAAAAAAAAAGTAAACAGCTTGCAGGGAGAGAGGGAAGAACTGTATAAATATATAAATCCATATGAAAGAGGCAGCTTGATGCTGGGACAAGGCAACCTACTCAGTGGTCGATGCTCCCTCTGCTTGCACAGCATCCCAACCTCTACCCTCACTGCAATTTCACAAAAACTGAAGCAAACCAGGTTAAAATTTGCCTCATCCCTCCCCAGGCCACTTGTTCATCTGGGGTTAGTGAGAATGATATGGATGGTCAGGTGTGAAGGATCTGGCTTGCTCTGGGCTGGGAGCTGAGGCTCCCAAAATCAGATGGGCAGAGTTAAAGCTCCTCACCACTGCCTAGGGCCAGCATGCCACAGACTTTTGCTATGCCCTAAGGCATCCCTCAATTCTTCTGGTTTTACACCCACCCCTCTGGGATCAGGTGGATCGAGGGTGAACTTGTACACAGGGGCAGGAGGTTTTCAGATCCTCTAATGAAAATCACTCTTCTTTTCCTTAGATTAAGGAAGGAGGTGGGGAGAAGGGGAAAAGAGGTGCCCCATCTGGGAGACAAGGCAGAGATTACACGAAATAATTGATGCCATATGAGCACAAAGTTGCATTTTCTTGCGAATGTTCACAGCACAGAGCTGTGATGGGCAATGAAAAGATGACAATGAAGATGGTTATCCAAAGAAAAGGAATTCAATAGTGAAAGCCAGTCTGAAAGGGGACATTTATACTAATAAATTAAACAGTTCAATGGACACATTGATTGTTGTTGTTAGCATGGACTTGCCCTAACGGAATTGTTAGGAGAGGCCTGGGCAAGCTTTTGGCTGGGGCCCTCCCATAAAATGCCTGGCACAGCTCAGGAGTGAGCACAGGCCAGAGACCATTCCCAGTGGACAGTTTGGACATGATCACCCTGATCTGGAGGCTAAATTGAATGCGGTGGACATGGCCAAGCCATGCTTGTTGGCCTTTTGTCCAAAGAATGGGCCCTGGTCCTTTTTCTTTTTTTTTTTATGTGGCCAAGTGTATTCATTTTGTTATCTTTCCAAAGCATTTAGCTGCCCCCTGTTATCCGTGTGTCTGCGTGCTACTCAATATGTGATGTATTTATCTTTGCAACTCATCTGGCAGGGAGGAGAGAGCTATTAACCTTATTTAAGGGAGAGGAACGGAGGTGGATGAAAGTGTCTGCACACCAACACACATCAACAGGGTTGGACCAAACCGGCTCCAGGAAAGTTAACAAAGTTAAACATTGTAAAGATTGAAAATGTAGTATATTTTTTGAATCAGGTCTTGCTTCTCAGCTTGGCAGCTGTGGTGCCACATCTTCACTGTGGGTTCAACCTGTGCTAAGCAGTGGGCACGCACCTACCAGTGCTACTACCACACCAGTGCTCGTCTGGGAGTGTGAGGACATGAAAAATTGCTGCAGGGTGAACAAGGGTGTGAACTTTCTGCTCCACATCTGCTCCCATGTGTACCCAGGTACCGACAGCAAGTGTTGGGTACCATGTGCCCATCCCATCTGTTCTGGACGAACAGCCTGCTCCCAGAGAATTGGGGGGCTGAAGAAACACACTTGCCATGACAAAGGTGACTCAGTTGGAGCTTCCCCCATAGCTCACCCTGTGGGGACTTGTTTATACAAAGTGATGACCCCCAAATCAACCCAGGAGTCCGTGGCAAAGGTGGAACTGGTCTCTATTGAACCGCCCACCGCCCACCTTAACCACTGAGCTGCCTTCAACGCTCATCAGTTATTAACCAGTACATTTCTTAAGCACCAGCAGGGTGTTCATAGCTATTAAAAATATAAAGGAGCCAAAAGCTTTGCCCTGCCCTCTGTTCCACCCGTGTCAGATAGCCACTGAAATGAAGAGGTGTTTATTTGACTGGAAGTGTGGAGTCTTATGTCAGCTTCCAGTGTAGGAAGTAATTTTGCTGGGGGTCTGATCCTGCCACAGAGGAAAGGGCTGGTGCTTTTGTTTCTGTTTTACTCTGAGTGTGGTGCCTGCGCTCTTGACATACCTGGAAAATTATCTTACTTCACAGCCAGCACCAGTTCCTGGCCACCCCTGCTACATGTCAGGCTAAATTGGGAAACTAAACTTTTTTTTTTTCCCCCAGTGTACAGCTGGCCTCCCCACCTTGCCACTCATGAATGCCTTGCTGAGCTAGCTGTGATTTGGAAAATTAATTGACTCAGAGCCTACTGCTGAAGCAGCCTCAGACACAGAACACCCAAGACGCAGCGGTAGCAAGGTCAGAGGAGGTGGGAAATTTTGCGAGAGAGGTAGCAAGCAATAAGTAGAGCAGAATATGGGCAGTGGTGGGGAAGTGTAAAAGGAAACCATTCAGATCAGACACAGCCATGGGACGCAAGGCAATGGGACTTTGGGAGGCTTTGGTATTTATTGGGGGAGCTGGCAATGCCTGTGGCGGGGAATGCCCCCGGCTCACTGTGGGAGGTGGAGGATCTCCAGAGACCCCTTGCCTCAAGCCAGGATTTGCAAAGAGCACCCTAAGGACCATCTCCTGTGACTGCAGAGAGCAGTGTCTGCTGTGCAAAGAAATCTTAAATAATGTAGTTTATCTCAGGCATGCCATCTGCTTGGGAGTCAGTCCCTCGAGATAAAATGGAACAAGGGCTGGGTTCAGCTCCATCAGGGCTTTCCTCCTATGGCTTCAATGATTTTGCTCTCATTTTATGAATCTTCACAGAAAACGGAGCTCTCAGAATGTGCCTATTGTCAGAGTATGCCAAAACTTCATCCTGCACTGATATATCAAGGTTCATCTCTTCAGAAGTATCTGGGGACTGACACGTCATGGCCAGTTACTGAAACACCTCTGTAGAGCTGCTCTTCAGGGCCTGTCTGTGTGTGTAACCCTGCAGGTTGTGCAGATGGGATGGTCAGACATGCAGTCAAATGCTGGCAGCATAACCCTTCCTATTCACATCTGGCTGACGGACGGGAATGATCCACGAGCGCTTCCAATCCACCTTGGCTTGTACAGCAAGACGACACAGCCTCAAACCCCAGTGAATTAATTGACTAAATTAATTCACATTAATTCATGTTAACACGCTAAATCCCATTCATTCCCCTCCGAGGTGGCCTGGGGGCACATGCACAGACAGTTACAGAGGCTCAGCTGACAGAGAGGTGATTTGTTCAGCCACCGTCACTGCCCTACATGTTTGAAACTCCTCCGCCTGCACCACGGGCAGGATGCTGATGTTCCTGAGTGGAAAAGCATTTCTGGCGGCTGAGCAGCAGATATTTGTGATATTGGTTAGCCCATGCTGCGGGCACTAAGAGAAGGGGAGAAGCACATGATGTGCAAAAGCTGGTGTCTTATTAGTTTATTTGGAACCAGGAGCAAGAGTTTCCCCATTTTGCCCAGCGGGAAAAAAGGGGTCCCCATAAGATCTGAGTTAGTGACAGTTTTGTATGGCTTTGTCACTGAGCAAGAGTCAAACAGCTTGTCCTTAAAACACCTTGCCATGGGGAATGACACAACTCTCCCTCCAGGGCAGGAATACCAAACCAACCTACTTTAGATAATCCTGAGAATATGCAGCAAAGAAGGGAACAACCCTCTCTCTCCCCAGGTCAGAAAGGCTGAGCCAGAAGGTGGTCTGAGATGGGTCTGAGCAGTGAGGAAAAGCAACATTTCCACTCATCATCACTTTGTCTGGGTTGTCTTCTCCTTGTTTCTCAGATGTGGGGGAAACTGAGGCACGGGATGCATGTCAGTGCCTCAGTTGGCAATTTTTGCTGATGTTCACCTTGTCTCTGCCTGGAGCTTTGTGGCATGTTGTAAAGTTAAATTGTGCAAATGAGTTTGGTCATTATTATCATGCAAAAAAAGATTATTTGTATACAGCTACCAGCTTCTGAACCCCAGCAGCGTGAGGTCACGGAGCAAGACCGTGACAATGCTGGCAGTCCAGCCCCACTGCTTGGCTCCCCACCTAGTTCCTATTCATTGCTTGTTTAGGGTAATGAAGAGCAGACTGAGGGAATTGGGGTTGTTTGCTTCGAGAGGCTGTTTAAAAAAGAAAAAAATCTACTGCAATCTAATTCTGTCCTGGGCAGTGAAGAGCAAGTTTCCTGAGCATCCTCGCCTTGCAATTGTCCCCAAATCCACAGTGTTATACAGGTTCCTATTTTATGTCTAATTTTTAAAGCAATTAATATCAAGCAAATAACCATTCCACACATTTTGCCCAGCTGTTGTGCCTGTGATATCCACAGCAGATCTCATCCTCACGAATCTGAAGGGGCAGGCTGGGACAAAAACTCTCTCAAATGCTCAGGAGCATCATCCTCTTCCCTTTCCCAATTGATTTCCTCATAAAAAGCCTATGCCAAAGCCTTTATGAAATTCAAGTCCAGCTTCACATTTCATTGAAAAACCTTTAAGAAAAGCCATTTTTCATACTTAAGACTTTTTCAAATCTCCTCTAACCAGTTACACTCTGCATTGTATCTTTTGAATCTGGCCATTGTCCAACTACAATCCTTAAAATCCCTTTACAGTTTTAAATGAAAATACAAGCCTTCATTTACCACTGGATCCAGCCTGAAAATAAAAGCTTAATGCCTTGACAGGCCTGGATATTTTTTTGGGTCCTAAGTCTGATTTATGGTGGTAGCCAGCAAACCAGGCTGGTGAAATATTTGCTGCTGCTCGCAGGGATCTGGAAAAATGAAGTGTGAAGTTCTGAAGAGAGCAGGCAACAGTTCTCCAGTCACTAAACACTTCCAACGAGTTGGCAGCGGAACAGAGCTGTGGTCTGAAAGATGAACCTCAAAGGAATAGGGGAGGGGAGCAATACTGTGCACAGTGTCAAAATACTGCTGCAGCCTAAAGCTTTCCATACATTCCTGACATCGAGAGGGAAAGAGAAACATTTTCTTCATTATTTATTTATTCTCTCTCTCTCTCTCTTTTTCTTTTTTTTTTTCCTTCATCCCCCTGCAGGGGTTTCACCCGAAATAATGAAAAAAATTAAAAGCAACAACTGGAGCATAGGAAGCTGCTTAAGCCCACCGTAAAAATGCACTGGTTAAAAAAAATATATGTGATCTGGTTAGGGGAAAGTGTTGCTGGTGCTTTGCTTGTTGCAGAGCAATCTCAGTGAGTGAGGCTGTGGAGAAGGATCTCTTGCCTTTCGAAGTGCCAAAGCCCTGCAATCTGTGGGCGTGGGAGCTGCGATTTTCATTCCCATGAAAAGGGAATTTCCTAGAGGTAAAAGTGAGGTGGGGATTTTTCAGTGCGTTATTGGAATGAATCACCCCTGCATACGTTTGCCAGGTAAAACATGTGGCTGCTTCGCTTTAGTTTCTTCAAAGGAAGTTAATATTCACCTCTATCGTGTAGATCATACGCAGACAGAGATAGGCTGATAAATGAGACGTATTTCAGCGCTCGAGGTTTCAGTGATCTGTGTTAGCTCCTATGAATTAACTCGATTTCCCAGTGTTATGATGAATAAAGTAGCCAGCATCGGGAGTGCTTACTGGGGATAAGCATCCCTGAAAAGCTGGCTTTGCCTACTTGCAGCTCAGAGGTTGCCCCCTTTTTTATCCATCTTACTCCTGTCCCAACACCTGGGCACACTATGAAATGAAAGATCCCCTCCCTTTCCCTCTTCTCCCTTACCCAACAAAGCCCGCAGAGGTTCTATTGCCCCCAGGCCCAGGAGAAGCGAGGTTGACTTCACCCATCAGTCACACTGATGCACATCCAAGGAACCCTCTTGGCTTTGACATTTACATGAAAATGACAGCGGCAAAAGTGGGGAAAATTTATTCTTCTTCACGTTCATGGAAATGAGGATGGGATGATTTTTATTTATTTGGGGTTTTATCTCTAAAAAAAGAAAAAAGGTCCACTAACTGTTTTGCTTTTAAGCTATCTGAGGTCAGAAGCTGAGATGATATAACAATACGCTGCTTGTTTCCAAACACAAGCTTTTGGTTTGGGGAGGAACAACTGCACGTTCTGGTTATCCTTATAGCTGGGGAATGTTCTGCCTCTGCAGCAGCACGGTCTGGGCTGGGGAGCACCCTTGTACCAGCCTGCAGCCGCCCGCCCCAACAGACAATGCATATTATTATTATTTTTATTTTTTTTCTCGTTGTTATGAATTAGTTCCCTTTAACAGTAGAAGCATTTACGGGACATGCTCGCAGACGAACCCGTCCATGCCACAGCCGCACGGCCCCAAACCCACACTGTCTGTCACACACAGGCTCTCTGTGCCACCCACGCTCCGGCACAGCCGCGACGCGAGCAGGGCTCGGCATCGCCCGGGCTCACACACAACGAAACCGGCGGCCGCCGCCGGGCGCCCACGCGAACGCAGCCAAAACAGGTCCCTTCGGTCTCACACGTCCTCCCCTCGCCACCGCGACCTGCAAACATCCCGGCATCAAAGCGGGGAAAAGCACGACCTGAGCTGCTCAGGGTTTTGCAGTGCTGGGCTCGTCCAGGGGCTGCTGTCACCTCTGTCTGCAGATCGGTTGTTTTTGTTTCACAAAAGCTCAGCAAAATGCGGAATAAATCTCACTCCGTGAAGTCTGGGATCTTCTGGGCCTCTCACCTTCCCTGTACTGTTAAAATGCTGGTGGTCACCCTTTGCTCTTTTAGCAGCTGGATAAAGAGGCTGTTTTTAAAGCCAACCTTAGGTACACCACTCGTGGCAGTAAAAATTGCCCCGGCTCGTTTTGGAGGGATGCTTGTTGCAGATTCTGCAGGGCATGGGTGCAGATGAGGGATGTGGTGCAGCAATGCTGTCCTGTTTTGTGGCCACACTGCCCTTTCCTTGTGATAGTCCAATCCTCTTCCAGCAGCTTCACTTAGAAAGCAGTGGCTGGTGCCGAGCAGAGCACTGTGGGGGTGGTGGTGTCTTTGAGGGAGCATGCCTGGAGGTAGCATGGAGTCTTTGAATCCCTGTGGATGCATCCCTACTGCCACCCACTCCGAGGAGGCACACCAGGGCACGGCATTGCCACAGCCCCAGGAATACCTCCAGGCTGTAGGGTGCCCTTATCCCACCAGCATTGCCTGCCTGAGACATTTCTCAGGAAACCTGCTCACTTACCCCAATCCTCACATACACACTGGGTTTCACTTTCAGTTTTGCTTTTTTCTCCTCTCTCCCCTTCCCAGGGCTTTGGGGCCCCTTTAACTCCCCCATTTATAGCTTCTGAGCTGTGGTGTGGTGGTTCCTGGCTCTGGGAGGGCTCCAGCAGATGGTTCACCTTGTGGTTAGTGAGCTTCCCACAGCAGTGGGAACAGGAACCCACTTCCCTCAGGCTGGCCTCAGAACCCAGTATTAGTGGAGGTAGGGCACTAAATCGAGTGGCATCAAAGGGAGCCAGGTGCTTTCTGTACTAGTCAACCTCAGCAGGCACCTAAACA
The DNA here is from genome assembly GCF_001715985.3 of Manacus vitellinus. Lineage (NCBI taxonomy): Eukaryota > Metazoa > Chordata > Aves > Passeriformes > Pipridae > Manacus > Manacus vitellinus. The sequence continues at coordinate 2,074,839 of NW_021938895.1, forward strand.
CCTCCAAAAGTGTAATTCTGGGTTTCAGCAAAGTAGCAATTATAGCTGAAAGGGTGCTGCAAACACCCAGGAGGTTGTGCAGTGCCTCAGTGTGTGGGGAATGGGGACACATCCATCCCTTAACTAGAGAGGATTCATCTCTGAGCCATCCACTTCCCACACCATCACATTCCTGCAAAGTATTTCTGGAGCACTTTATGGGCACCAAATGCCTGGTGAGAATAGCCCTCTGAAGTTCATGCCCCAAATGGCAAAAAACACACAAAAAAAAACCTGTCACATGTGCTTTAGTTGCCCCTTTTCACTGGCACTTTCCAAGGTGCCTCATAAAGTTTGTAAATCAAGTTTAACTTCTTTTTCCTCCTCCAGAGGGGTGCTTATCATGGGGGCAGAATGTGGCCAAAGCTGATGAGTACTTAATGACATTACTCAGTGTCCTTTTCTTTGGAAACAAAGTTTCTACATTGAATTAAGTCTGGATGGAAATTCAGATATGAAGACTACTGACTGTGTGGTTCAGCCTTGTAGCTCCGATTGTATTTTTATCGGGACTGATTTGGGATTATTTCTCAGTCACTTTAAATGTTGGGGTGACACTCTCTACCCACTGTGCTAAGGTTAACCTGGATTTAGATTGGAATACAGAGATGATAGGCTGATAACACCTGATAGTGATATAATATATGATATGATATGATATGATTGATATGATATGATGATATGAGTTGGCAGTGCATGGCAGCCCTGAAAGTCAGTTGTATCCTGGGCTGCATCAGAAGAAGTGTGGCCAGCAGGTCAAAGCAGGGGATTCTTTCTCTCTATTCTGCTGTAATGAGACCCCACCTGGAGTTCTGTGTCCATCTTTGGGGTCCACAACATAACAAAATCATGGATGAAGATGATCAGAGGGCTGGAGCACCTCTGCTATGGAGACAGGCTGGGAGAGTTTGATATATTCAGCCTGGAGAATAGAAGGCTCCAAGGAGACCTTTTTGGGGCCTTTCAGTACTTAAGGTGACTTATAAGGAAGATATGGACAAACTTTTTAGCAGAGCCTGTAGTGATAGGACAAGGGATAATGGTTTTAAACAGAAAGAGAGTTGATCCAGACTAGATATGAGGAAGACATTTTTTTATTATGAGTGTGTTGAGTAAGTTGCCCAGAGAAGTTGTGGATGCCCCAACCCTGTAAGTGTTCAAGGTCGTGTTGGATGACACTCTGAGCAACCTCGTCTGCCCATGGCAGGGAGGTTGGACAACATGACCTTTTAAAAGGTCTCTTCCAACCCAAATCATTCAGTGATTCTATGATTGTCTGTTAGCTCATACCGTGCCTGGGTGATACAAGTGCAACTATGCTGCTTTTTAGTAGAATTGCTCTATTTTAATTCATAGTAATGAATTTTGGTAATTTTGGTAATGGATTTGGTAATGAATTTAGTAATGAATCATGGTAATTTTAATTGATGGTAAAAATATCAGCAGGTTAGAAGAACTGCTTTTCTGTGCATCTACTCAGCACACACTGTCACCACATGCACGATAACCTCAGTAAACCACTCAACTTTGTGGTGGGGAAGAACACCAGGTCACATTTTCCTCATGGAGACCTTGGGGCTGTCAGGCCTCTGAGCTACCTGGCTCTGAGTGGATGGGAAGTTAAATGCTGTGCTTGAGTTTGGGTTGAGGGTTTTTTCTGAGAAGTTTGAAGGGAACTTTTTTTTTTGCTGTGAAAAGTCTGGAAAAGGTCTTTTTCCTGTAAACAATTTCCGGTGGAAGTGCTCCTGGCCTTGCTTCGTTGGGACGTCCATTCTGAGCCTCACCCCAAAGAAAGACCCCTTTGTTGAGCAGAACAATGCGGCCACACGAAGAAGCAGGATCAGCTCCCACTTGCAGGGTAGGGTTTCTCTCACCTAACTTGAGCTGTCTAAAACCTTAGGTGTCTGGTCTAAACCCGTCATTCAGCCTTCCACTAATGACCCCAGGGAGATGGAGGCACCTTCTCGGGGGCGTTCGCTCCGTCTTCGGGCAAAACAAATCGCTCTCGGGAGGTGACCGGCTCTCCCGTGGCTGGGGGGGAGCCCACAAGATGGGGTCTGTGCAGACCACTGGCATGGTGATGGCTAATTAGGTGAGATGAATCCCACCCTGAGGAAATCGAGGTAGCCGCTGAGTTTCTGGAGTATGTGTTTGCAGAGAGCGTGACAGCACGGGGGGGCTCTTTGGGTAGCTATAAAAGATGAGGACTGAAAAGCTCAGCATTGCTAGGAAGTTGTTTATTATTATTACTACTATTATTATTATTACTATTATTATTATTATAGCCATACTATGCAGCTTTGCTGATGGTCATCCGCTGAATCAGCTTGTTGCATCTTGTTTTACGCCTGAATGGTAATATATTGGAGAACTTCAGCATATGTGAGAAATCAACTTGTGCTCTAACTGGGTTTTTCAGCTCGTGCTCTAACTTGTTTTTTTGCTGTCACTATGATGAAAATTAAGAAATAACCCTGTTTTCTTCCAAATTCCTGCAGAGAATAAGAATTATGTATCTAATCTCAAATAAAATAAAGTTTTGCTAATGGCACGAATAGGAGAAAACCTCATTGTAAGTACAAAATGACTTGATTGAGGCTTTTTTGAAAAATTTCATCTAAATTCACATAATCCCACTACTTCTTGTTGAAATGGAATTTAAGACTTCGGGAGAGATATGTTTCTTCATTATCTTTTATTGTGTTCTTCACAAATGAGTGTTAATCTTACCTAACACATGCACTGGCCTCAAACGGATGTCTCTGCTCTCAGCATATCAGAAGCTTTGTCTTTTGGGTCTGGGGGCGTGCAGGATTTAACAGGCAGCTTGTTGAGCATTTGTTAGTTCTTCTAGAAGGTGATCATTGCCAACTGCAGATTCTCAGTGGCTCATTAAATGCCTTCACATGACAAATCCATGCAGTGTTTTGTGTGGATGAACCCGAGGCTGTCACCATTTAGAACAAAATGCTAAATATTTACTGGCAAGGCAAGCTAAAAGTATAAATATTTATACCAGCATACAATAAAAAAGTACCATTAAACCAATATGTTATAAAGAATTTATGTGTTCAAATGGCCAAGGCCATTACAAAAGATGTGCTATTTCACTGTTGTATTGCATGCAGAGATCACAGTGTTTAGGTGTTTAATTTACTGCTATCTGGCCTTTGCTGTTTGACTCGTTAATCTGTCAGGTGAAGGAGTCCTAATTATATTTCTTGTAACCTGGCAAACTACAGAGAATTGTGCTCATACAGGGAATAGATCTTGTAGATTTACTGGTCTGTTGCTAATGGTCCCACAGGGAAAAAAAATATACACAAGAGCAGAAAATGTTTACAGGGGAAATTTGTCTTCCTGATTATTGCACTGGATGTATCCTATTGTTCTGAGATAAGAGGAGAATAAGCACCAGTTTATGTAAAACTACTCACACGACCCTTTTGAGGCAGTAATTGATTTGGCTTTGTGCATGAGGCTGCACACATTCTGAAATTCAATGTCTAATCAAGGTGATGGAGCCTCTCTCATCTTGCTGCTGTCCCGTACTGCACTGCTGCCCTCACCTGCATCCTGCCAGGTTCCGGCCAGTTCCTTCAGTAGGATCTGGTCTAGTGGAAGGTGTCCCTGCCCATAGCAGGGGGGTTGGAACTGGGTGATTTTTAAGGTCCCTGCCAGCCTAAACCATTCTGTGATACTGTGATTGTGGTTTCAGAGATAACAGACATAGCAGGGACATAGATATCCTCTTAGATGAGATGGCATGAAAGTAAGCACGACTGAAAAAAGCAATTCCTATCTGTTGTCGGTACTTCAGCATCCTCTCATCTTTTATTTTCTTCCTGTTGTTGCATTGCACTTGTGGTTTTTATTCTATATTTTAGGCTTTGGGGAAATGCCCTGTGATCTGGGACAGCCAGGAGTGGTGGGAACAGCTGCTGGGTGAACACAGGTGCTTTTGAGCCGGTGAGGTCAGCAAAATTTCGGGTGATCCTCGAAGTAGACCATGCCACTTACCACAAAACAATAGAAGAAAAATACCATCATTGTGACCTCTGGGAAATTCCTCCCTCTCTGCATCTCTGATGCACAGTTTCGCTCTGAGGAGCCCCAGAGTCACATTTTTACGGTCAGCGATGAGCACATCGCGCTGAGACTGCGATGGAAAACAGGTGCAGGGTCTCATGTCTTCAGCAAGAATGACCCTTTTAGGGGTGGGAAAACCTCCTTCTCGAAGCTATGGATATGTTCACACAGCCTGTTGTAGGCAGCTGGGGAAATCTTTGCCTCAAAGAACTTGCTGTCCAAATCTTTTACTACAACGTGAATAGGAAAGTGAAAATACAGCGTGTCTTATACATGGATTTTTTCAAAAGTGCTGTCAGCATAGAGCTTGTGGACTAGACATTCGGCCAATATAAACTGAGATAGAGATACTGAATTATTCCTTTTTACACCAGTGAAGGGTCTGACTCTATTATTCTATATAACAGTTTGATCAATGTTTTCCTCTGGCTCAGCTTTTGATTAATATCATGGACTAGCCCATAAAGCAGACTTTGGGAACTGCAAGATGTGATCCGTTTAATCAGTTTGTCAGTTTTATTTTTGAGACTTAATGGAAAAACAAAACCCTCTGCATAGCTATTGAGTTAATAGGCTTTGCCTTATATTCCCATGAAGGCAAATGAATAAATATTTCTGATGCATAAAGTGCTGGAAGAGCATTATCACTGTGTTCGGGAACAATTCATGTGGGAGGACTGTAATGTGCACTATCAGTATATCGTTAAGTCCTTTTGAATGCTAGCAGTGAAATAGATACTAAAATAACATTAATATGAAAGCAAATGCAGAAACATATGCTTACATTTACACAAACATACCTCTGGGAGCCTTTTGTTTGTTTTTGGAGCTATTTAAAGATATCGTCGCTCCCCCAAAACCAGTTTTTCTGTCTTGGGTTGATATGAAACTGGAAATGTTAGGTTGAGGCTTATCTAAAGAAGCATCTACTTGGTCCCAGGTGCTTCCAATGATTTTGGAGGAGAAAAAAGTGAACCTGCCAGACAGCAGAGGAAAGCTCTGTGAACCCAATTCAGAATTGCACAGAGTATCCCCCTGGAAATGGGAAAATTTTAAACACACTGATGAATAGAATAGCCATGTTGATTTAAAGGCTGAGCTGGACTTCAGGGAGATTTATCTCACCAACTTTATACTCTGTAGACATTTAGATCTCTGCTACACCTGATACAGTCCCAACAGAGAAACTGAGGCTGTGGCTTGAATTGAAGACTGTTTTTTTTAGGTGAGATGAATTACACTGCTGACATGCCTGGGGCAAGTCAGAGCCCAGGAAGGTGCCCAGCACCTACATTTGATAAGAGAGCATTACTTCTTCTGGATGGAAGGCTATGAAGAAATAAATCAGAGAGAGAAAATTAATGAAACCAGTTGGCAAGGTACAGAAGCACCAACACTAAAAACATAAGCTGTGGAAATTTCTTACAGTTTATTCTACCTTCATATAAGGTGCTTGGGGGTGAATTTTTACATTTCCCTCAGAAAACTGATTTATAATTCCTTTTGATATAGTCCTATTAGGCTACCTAAACACAAATAAGAGTTTCCATTCGGGTTCATTCTGATTTAGTGAAATCTGTCAAAGAATGCTAGTTCAGATGGAAATTGTTCAGTCAAAATTGTTGCATATGAACAAAAACTTTGTTGATTATTGAAGGTAAGTGCAGAAAGTTTTGCTTAAATATTATTTCTCTTTTGTCCCATAGCTTAGTTTATTGCCTCTGCTGTCCCTGGGCTGTGTCTCACTGGCAGATCCTCCAAACCTTGCCCATGAGACTCATTTTAATTTATCAGCACCTACCAAAGATCAGGAAAGAGCTACAGGGAATGAGGATGGCAGGAGTGAACAGGCTTCGACCTCTGTTAATTTTAGATGTCTGCCAGGTAGGCACAGCTGAGCTGGTGACTCCTGGCTGCCTGTATACTATGTGGAATAGAGCAATCACTCTGGAAGGCATTTTCTACCTAATGTAGGTATCTGTTTTAGGATAAGGTGGGTTGGGCATTGCCACTTCACTATCTGACAAAATGGTCTAAGATGTCTGGGATAAAGAGTGCACTGCAGTGAGACGACATTTAAACTTACCAGTGTGTCCAGAGAAGGGCAACAGAGCTGGTGAAGGGCCTGGAGCACAAGTCTGATGAGGAGCAGCTGAGGGAGCTGGGAGGGGCTCAGCCTGGAGAAAAGGAGGCTCTGGGGAGACCTTATTGCTCTCTACAGCTGCTTGAAAGGAGGTTGTAGTGAGGTGGGGGTCAGCCTTTTCTACCAGGTAACAAGCAATAGGATATGAGAAAATAGCTTTAAGTTGCACCAGGAGAGGTTTAAATTGGATATTAGGAAAAATGTGTTCATGGAAAGGATAGTGAGGCACTGGAACAGGCTGCCCAGGGAAGTGGATGAGTCACTATCTTCAGAGGTATTTAAAAGGCAGATGTGGCACTGGGGGACATGGTTTACTGTTGGACTTGGCAGTGCTCAATTAATGGTCAAATTTGATGATTTTAGAGGGCTTTTCCAACTTAAATGACTCTCTGATTCTGTGATTCTATGATTTGTTACTACAGAATTCATAATGCTACTGTTAAAGCTCGTACCTTAGTAGCAGCCACAGCGGTATCAATTGTGATCTAAATAGGAATTAGATGCCCACGTAATTCTGGATCTGCTCCTGTGCAGCTTCTGAAACTTCAAAGGCAGTATATCTTAAGATTAGAAATTATAATGTGTATTTGTAAATAACCTTGTGTAACTCTTTCTGAAACATGCTGGAGCAAACACCATACACAGTAGCCAGATCTCGCATCTTATGCATGGTTAATGTATTTTCCCGAGCAGTCACAGTGAATTCAATGTGAACTGTGCAAATGAGAATTTGTATGCCCACTAGTGCAAGCCAGCTGCAGCTAAACAGTCGCTCAAGGTTTTGGCGTGTCTCAGTTTGTAACCTTAACCCTGTCTTTTGCCAAAAGGAGTCAGGAATTAAAAAAAAAGAACAGGAAGTTCTGTATTAGACTATGTTTTCACACCCTTCCTTACATTTCCTAACACTAAGAGGAGGTCCAGGCAGCTTTCTGCATTAAAGAAATCCAATTTCCTCTTGTTGGGCTGCTGATTGGACACCCTTCTTCCTGAACAACTTCTTCATTCTGGATTGGTAGGGTGTCCCTGGATTCTCTGCTGCCAACAAGGACATGACACAGTTGTTGGAGGAAAACACCGATTTTCTTGTGGCTTTAAGAAATGCTATTTTACCTTCTCTCCTCTTCACTCAACTGCACAGGTCCTTTCACACACATCTGTATCCCACTTTGCATGGCCTGAATTAAGAAGTGGACTCATCCCTGATGCCCTGCACAAAGCACTCATGTTTTGCAAACACTTTTGAATGGAAGAAAACCAGATCCCTGGTAGATGGGCAGCAGGAGGTGGTTCCTTTTACCAGTGGCTAAAACACTGTTGTTTGTCACACCTGTGTGTTGGCCTGTTTAAACAGAGAAAAACACCAGAAAACACAGGAAGCTCTTACTCATTTTGCCCTGCCTGCCCAGCCCTGTTGTCTGTCCTAATGCAAACAAATACTTTTGCATCTAAATTCCACAGTGGTTTCACTCCTGAAGAGATGGTGTTGCCCCCATCACCGGTAACAGCACCAAGTAACCATAGCCACAACCCCAAATTATGCAAAAACAAGACAAAAGTTTTCTCTGTGCTCTTGACATTTGATGTTTCAGCATTCTAGGGTGGGCTAAGTGAGTGGCTTGCTGTCTTGGCATGTTTAATCATCAGTCAATTGTAAACAGTTGTCAGGCAGAGGGAGGACCCAGGTTGGAGTACAGGGTTGCTGTGAGGTGTCGCAGGGAAGAAACCTCATGCATGAGCATCTCCAAGTCCAGATACGTACAGAAAGAGAGCAAATTCTTCTCTCCTGATGGCTTTACCCCCTTGTCTAGCTTACATGAGAAATAAAATGAGAAAATGCACATGGTGCCACCAGGTTCATCATCGTGTTTGGTTACACTGGGAGGATGCACTCACACCTGCCATCACCCAGGTGTTTGCCCTGCTGACACTCCATACCTTCTAAAATACTTGCTGTTGTCAGTGCCCCTCACCAGAGCAGGGTCTTCTTGTTGTCACAAGAGCTGTTTCCTTGCAGGGCAGTTCAATTTTTCCTACCACATCATCATCACAGGCATCGTGGCTGTCGTTATCACCTGTGTGTCGAGCGGTTGCAGTGGATAGGGGAGATGGACCACGAGGAGATTGGCTTTCTTAGGGGGTGGTCTGCACGAAGGACAGGATGAAGTATGCCTTAGATCAGAAGGATCAGTCCTCCAGAGTCCCAGACAGTGAGCAGCTATTAGTACATGAAAGCAACACTGACATGGTTTAGGACAGAAAGTGAAATTTATTGCCCTATTAGATTAAATGAAATAGGAATATAAAATAGTTCAAATGTAAGCTGGAACTCAGGCAGCACATCAGACTTAACACCCTTTTCTCACAGGCAGTCTCAATCCTAAAATTATGAAAGAAAAACCAATTTCTTTTTTTAAATTGTTGCTCAGCTTTGGGAGCAAAGAAAATATTTAAAGATAAAAATTATTATTTGGTTTTTAAGACATCACGCCCAATCCAACAGCACCGAGCCATCAGATGCACCATTCTGAGGTGCACAAATGCTCCATTCAGACTCCAGAGGATGAATGCCACTTCATACATATGTGGGATAAACATTTCCAGTGAAGTGTTGGTAGTGAGGCACACCAGTCTGTAAGACCTGATATGATCACAGCATATGATCTGCAAACAGTCAGATCACCTGAGCACCAGCAAAGAAACAGAGGCTGGTTCAAGCAGTCCTGTGTGGATTCAGGAGTCTGACCTTCTGCAGAGAACTTTGTGATAAATTATCTATTTCTTTGAAATTGTTGTACTAAAATTAATTATATTCACTCTAGTCTCTGTAGCACTGTGCTTAGCAATTCTGATGTTTCAGTGAAGAAATTGTCTCATTCTTTGTCTGAAATCATATACTCTATAGCTCATATTTTTATTATCCCCTTTTCAACCTTAAGCTCGGCTACCTATCCTGCTCTTTTGTTTTTCTGTTCAGACTTGTTTATTATAACCATAATTACAATATCTGAGCTGTGAAGTGTTTGTTCAAACTGCTATTTTTAATTAAAACACACACAATAATTGCAATATTTTCCCTCCTATTTCCACCTACGAATGTCCTATAGCTTCTCTTTCCCATAGCTGTCAAAACTGAACTCCCACTGCTTTTGTAAGCTGCTGAGCCAATTCCTTTAAAATTCATCAGTATATTCAACTTAGAGATAAAGATACGTGTACATTCAAGTATATTTTCACTTGATATTCTCTTGAAGTGTTTTTTGCTACCTGCTGTCCAGACAAAGTGAAACTCCATTACCTAATTCCATGCTTCTTTCTTTCACTTGCATTTGTTAAATGATCATGAGTAAAACGGGTTTGGTGACACAGAAATTGCTACAGGAGCAGGTTTGGGTATTTCAGAGTAAAACAGATGCTTACTTTTCTTTGTTTCTACTGCATTTGATGAAACAGGGCTTTTAAAGCCTATTTCTTAAACAGGATTACACTCAAGAAACAGAAAAGTTCCTTCTAATAGAAATAGATCTGCAGGAGTCCAGATACCAAATAACTTGTCAGGCCAGAGCAGCCATCCCAGTTTACATGTGTTGTCTGTCATTGGATGCAAGTTTCTCACTTGCTTAACTCCCATAGTTCCCAATAATTCTGTTGGGAATTCTGGGGGGGTTGTTATGCTTCAGATGAGGTTGAGACATTTCTGTGGTTTACCCAGTGAATCCACAGCTCTCACAGCTGTATCAAAGTTTGAAAAACTATTACACTTCCTGCTTCAGGGATTAAAATAGTGTTTCCTTTTTGAAGCCTCTTGGATCCCTGCAAGGAAGACTGGGGCAGCTCACAGGGGTTGTGCCAGCTCCATACGCTTCAGGAGAGCTTCACCTGTCCCAGAGGTGCATGATGCTGAGTTTGTTGGACTTCAGATCTTTAATTTGGTGTGGCAACATTTATGTTCCTGTACATGCCACACATCTAGGCAAGTGCATAGGGAATATGTAGCTATCCTAAAGAGGAAGCCTGGATGGAAAAAAAATCTCTCCTGCCTTTCTGCCAACCTCCTCGGTGTTGATGCCCAGAAATGACAGAAGTCCCCAGTTAATTGCCTGCTCCAGCCCAGGATTTTTTGATATTCAGCTTTACCAGCTGATCCCTCATCACAGACCCCAGCAGTAAGCAGAGTGGCAACTTCTCCTTCTTTGATTTTAGTTCATGTCTGGATATGTGATTATTTCTCACCGGAAATAGTTATGTGGGAACAAACAGTATCTCCCTTCTGCCAATGACTGCTATTCCTGCTGTCCGCTGGCTGGTGGAGCAACTCTTGGGATAATACACAGTTCCTCCCTCAGGTATGTGGTCTCTGGTAGTGCCAGACCAGTACCTCAGGGAAACCTCTGCTACAGGACATGGTAGGATGCAGAGAGGGATTACATTTGTCTCAGTTGGTCCATTTGTATTCCTTGATGAGGAGTGGCTTTGAGGGATATCATCATCCCTTGTTCTACCTCCTTCCACCACTAACACTTGACATTTCTTCCCTTTTTGACTCAACCAGAGCTAGTGATGTAATTCAAACAGAAAAGCTTTAGTTTGCATAGTCTGTTTGCCGGTGATAAATGGTGCACATGATGGATGGCTGTGGTCTTGAAGATGATGGAGGTGAACAGCAGGGTGCTTCATGGATTTGTGCTAGCAGCAACATTATTTAATACTTTTATTAATGGTCTGGAAGGAGGTGTAACCAAGTACATTAACTAGATCTGCACATGACGCTGCACTGGAAAGAACTGTAAACCAAGTGAAGACAGAGAAATAACATTAATGGAACCAGGGGTTAGAAATATGAGCAGGAAACAGAATGAGATTCTGTCTGGAAAAAGGCAAACTAATAATTCTGAGAAGAATAATCCAAAACACAGATATTTAATAGGAGGGTGAGAGATCTGAAAAAAATACTGATGTCCTAAAAGAGTGAATAATGACGGCTATGAGTGTTTAGGCAATGCCTGTGCAATGTGAAATGGTGCAAAAAGGCAATTTTGGTTTGTAGATTAAATCCAAAGATATCTTGCCCTTGTACAAGAGATTGTCCCCCTCTGTGGGTATGACTTTCCACAGCACTTTGATCCCTCACCTCCAGGCTTTGTCTTTGCGTAAAGCCCACCAGTAGAAAAATGTCTTTACGTCTGACTTTACAGAAACACAAATCTGGATGGCACCTTTTGGACCACTCAGAACTGAGTCTGCTTATTGTGGGAACAATACTGGTCCATGTTGCTCTCCTGTCCTCTCTTCTCAGCCCTTCTACACCCAAAGCTTCTCTGACAGTAATTTTGACACTTGACTATTTTGACAACAAGAGCAGAAAAATGGGGAGGAGAAAAATTCCAACAAAATTATATGGGTAAGGAGACAGAGGATGGATTTTTCACACAGAAAAATCCAAACAAGGTATGGGGACCATTCCTACTCATTTCACTCAATGCAATTAAGTTGTAGGTACCATTTCTGACACCTGTAATGTTTGTGTTAATTCCATGGCATAAATTGAAATCAATAGGCAGTGACATATGGAAATGGATATTTGCCAAAGGACGACTTAGAAACACTGTAGGAATCCTCAGGTGGAATTAACCAAACAAAACATTACTAAATATCAAGATTTCTCCTAAAATGATTTGTGCTGAAGGGTCTTAAAAGTGTGTGGCCATTGCACTCCCCCACTCAGCAGCACGCTGACATGTGTGCAGACCTCAAGGGTGTGATGAATGATAAAGGGAGTAGTGGCAAGCTGGAAATCTGTCCCACATGTACTCACTCGAGGGCAGCCATCCCTCTCCGGTCAGGACTGTTATTCCCGTGGGGAAGGGATGCTGCGGAAGCACTCACTGGGATTCCAAGCGCAGTGCAAGCACAGAACTCACTGCCTGCTGTTCCTGAGGAATGCTTCATGCTGTGCAGCCCTGAAAATGGGAGTGAAATTATTTAAAGTGGCACTTATTCTTGGTATCGATTATAAGATGGGTAAGATGTGTGTGCAGGAAATACGGCTGCTACGAGCTACCTCTCCAAAGGAATTCTCTGTCAGTGTGCAGAGCTGAGACTGCCACAATCCAGGAGTTCCTGCTTTTTGTGGTGAAAAAAGGGGCCTACTCCAGGCCCTAGTTAGCAGGAGAACTGGTTGTACACTTAGTCAGCAGCATTATTCCTGGTGGAAAGATTGTCTTCTTGTGCTGAAGCCCATCTAGGTTCTTCTCAACTGTCCAGCAACCCGAGGCATAAGGAAAGGGAGCAATGGGGTCTGTGAACTCAAACCCTTCACTTTTACAAACACCCCTCAGATACTGTAGTATCTCAGAGATTTTTGGTTTATTTTATTTCACTTTGCTTTTAAATGTGTACCATTAAGCAAACTCTGAGAATAAGAGGATGGGTACATTTAACTTATGAACAGCTCACATCTCTTGTCAATCCCCTCAACATCTTGAGGACTGAGGAAGAATTAGGAAAATATCTTGTTTAGCAGAGTAACAGAAGGGCCAAGCTGCAACATATATACATATTTATCTATATAGAGATATAAAAATTATATGTGTTCACTGAGTCAAGGAAAAAGTCCTTCACCCACTGTGAGCCACTTACTATCCTGTAGTCTCTGGTACCTCCACTGCAGGCTGGGGAATTACTCTGACATTCATTGTAAGAGTAAAAAATACACCCATCTAGCCCTGAGTGTGTATCATCCACTAGTCACTGAGTGGAAATGCAGGTACCTCCAGGGTGGAACAGAGAAACCACCCTGTGAGCTTCCCTGCAATATTAGTTCTCCAGGCTGGAGCTTTCCATAGCTGTGCTCGCAAACCCATCATTAAAAATGTTAAGTTACAAGGAGCTGTGTTAGTGTCAGAGGGCAACTGCCTGTACAGGAAAACCTTTGTTAGAATATTTTCCTTCAGTCAAATATCTTTATTCCTCAAAGTTCTCTGATACAGATATTCAACCATTTTGTGCTGTTTGTAGTAACATAATAATTACAGGCAGAAAATAATATGACCACTGTATGAAACACCTGGGTATATCATATGTTACTAATTCTGATTAACTATTTCAGTCTGTTGTGAACAAGAAGGCCAGTGAGAAACAAGCAATGCAAAAGGTCCAGTATTGGAGCTCAGTTGTTAAAATAATCTCATATCTGCTTGTCCCTGGATGATCTTTCAAAAAGAAAAAATATTCTAAATGAGAATGTGAAACTTAAGAGGAAAGTGAGTAGGACCTTGTATTATTTTCTCCTGGCATGAATAGGGAGGGTGAAGTGATTGGCAGGACTGTGTTTGTAGCTCCAACATGGGAACCACTAATCCCTGTTAAATCTCCTGAGAAACAGCCCATACTCATGGCATCACACAGGTCAATGGAAACTGGGAAGCTGCAGGATACGAAAATCTTGAATGATGTGCTGTTAACTAAAAATCCTGATTTGGGCATTCCCCCCGAACTCCATTTTTGCTACTGAAAAAGGGATATACCTGAGGCACAGCTCTCTGACTGGTTATCTGATCCAAGTACACCCATGACCACCAGTCACTTCATGTGTGGTGAGATCAGGAGTGTCCTGTCCCTGCTGCAGCCCATGGGAACTGGAGCAGCCCGCTCAGAGCACTGTAGGAGGACTGTTAAGTGCACATAATTATGCATGTGAGCATGTATTTTCAGGATCAAGGCTTGGCCTTTTAGCTACTGGGCATTCCTCCTTATTCTTATTCTTATTTAAAGCAATGATCTTATTAAAGGAGCATTCTGGCACCTGTTGTACCAGACATCTACAATTATCTGACCATGGTGTAGTCCCATATGGGGAAAGACCCTGATGTGCACCAGCCACCTCCCTGTTCCAACCCAGCCCAGAAGCCAGCTGGGGCTGTTCTGACAGGTCCCAAGGATGGCAAAGTGGGGGACCAGTATGCCATAAAGCACTCACTTTTCAGAATAAAAGTAGCCTAGAGATAAAAATCCCATCCCTGAGCTTTTGAACAGAAATGAGTGTAGAAGGTCAGGCTGAGGCACATGGAATTAATGCTTCCTACAAACCATGAAAACTACACAAAATCTGTGTTATTTTAGGCATTTCTTTTAGGAAGGATGAGTTGTTCCTGTTTCTCTTCACTGACTGTAAACCTGTACTAGAGTCCACTACAACTGCACTGCAAATCTCCACTGTTCACTGCATTAAGCTCACTGGCTGTTAGAAGCAGTGCCTGAAACATCCTGAACAGAATCACAGAATCACTAAATCATCAAGATTGGAAGAAACCTTAAAGATCATGCACTCCAACTGTCAACCCAGCACCACCACGATCACCCCAAGTGCTACATCCAGATGTCTCTTGAACACTTTCAGAGATGGTGATTCCACCACCTCCCTGGTCAACCTATTCCAATGCCCAATCACTCTTCCACAGAATTTTTTTTCTAATATCTTATCTGAACCTCCCCAGCACAACTTAAGTCCATTTTCTCTTGTTCTTTCACTTGAGACATGGTAGAAGAGACCAATACCCACCTGGCTGCAACCTCATTTCAAGTAGTTGAGGGGAGTGCTTAGGTCCCTCCTGAGACTTCTTTATTCCCCGTTAAAATCCCCCAGCTCCCTCAGCTGCTCATGATAAGATTTGTTTTCTAGATCCTTCCCCAGTTCTGTTGCCCTTCCCTAGACATACTCCAGCACCTCAATGTCCTTTATAAAGTGAGGGGCACAAAACTGAGCACAGTTCTTGAGGTGTGGCCTCACTAGTGCCGAGTACAATGGGATGATCACTTCCCTGGTTCTACTGGCCACACTATTCTTGATACATGCCAAGATGCCATTGGCCTTCATGGCCACCTGGAAACAGACAATAGTAGTCAGCAAAACACTCAGGACAGCAGCTAATGGGACAGCAACTAGAATTATCACAGGTCTCAGAGGTGAGCTGAGAACATAACTCAGCTCCTCTAAGCCATGCTTAAGCAAGCCACAAACTGCTGATGCCCTGCCAATTTTATGGAATGGTGCCTCTCACTCATTAGCAATAGAAGAGATGGAGAAGGGCAGAAAATGGAGAAGTCAGACAGTTTTCTAATGCTGGAGACCTGGAGTGTAGCAGTGACTCCCAGACCCCCTGCAGAGGGGTCCAGCTTGGCTGTGATTAGAAGCTTCACAGTGTGTCTGAGCTGGTGGCCAAACCACTGTCACAGGGCCCCCAGGGCACAGGGCTCATCCCATCTATCTCAAGGACTTGAGTCTGATTGAGCTGCCTGGTCTCCAGTAGTGGAGCAAGGAGCTGCTTTTTCTGACACCTTCAGAATTTGTGTTCAGAAGTCCTTTAGGATGCTGCCCCCCCACTCCCCGTGGGTTACTGAGGGTTCATCGTGGAGACAAAGCTTTTCATTTCTGGGGTCTAAGGCTGAGGTTGAGCTGGGCTCTTCTGCTTTTGGGCTTCTGCATAATTTAAAAATTATCACAGGTATCAGTGCAGACGAGGTTATTCTACAATGTGCTAAAATGTGACATAACTCATGGCTGGTGCATGGATTGAACTCAGCCTCTTGCTCCTGCTGCACATCATAGAATCACAGAATGGTCTGGGTTGGAAGGGACCTTAAAGATCATCCAGTTCCAAATAGTGCTGTGTCCTTCCCACATCATGCAGCCCAACACACACTTCAATACAATGTGATAGTAACAATTTCCAGCCTGCCTATAGTACAAAATGATCCTTGGTAACAATTACTGTAAAAACAACATCCGAAATTTTGTCTTGCTGGTCTCTGCTTGTAATCTGCCTCCTGCCTCTGTCCAAAGAAAATCTGTTTCCCTGACTCTCAGACTTAAACTACTTGTTTCCTGGAACTCGTTTGAATATTCAGCAGCTACGTCTAAAATAAGTATACTCGTGGCTTGAAAATGGGAAAATCCTGGCCAAAATCAATTGGCATTTGCTAAATCATACTGCAATTTATGATAGCAGAATTTGGCCTTGCTCAGAGGCACAATAGTCCACATCTCAAGGACCACCAAAATAGCCATTTCTCAAGGCAGGTCTTACATTTTCCCTATATTCCCAGACATGCCAGATGGCTTGCAAATCTGTTTGGCATCAGGGCACGTATATAGCTCTTAAATGATCCACACCCAGGTCATACAGGTTACAGAAACCCAGGATTGATTGTCTACTGCCCCCAGCAGCTGCAGGGAAAAATAACATCTGCATCCACAGTTCCAAGCAGAAACTCTGGGAAGACACAGGCCGTACTTCCCAAGAGTTTCCCTTGGCACCGTGTGACCCATCACTGTTTGAGAGGGACTAAATATTAAGAGCCCACTGTTGTGAACACACAGAAAATAAAAGCTGAGCGCATCAGTGACATTTGTAAACTTGGATCTTCTCTTTCTAAAATTTCCCTTCCGCTGCTCCATTTGATATGCAAGTGCAGAGGAGTCACCTCTTGCTTCCCACGGAGATGGCTGTGTCGGGAAGGATCTTTGTAGCTTGCCATCAAAGGGGGCAGACAGACAGCTGGGGAACACCCACATCTGGGTGTGCTGGTGTTTTATTGCATGTTGCATTCCATATAAATTCCATATGGAGTCAAAATCATTTTGGACTTGGTACCTCCTCCGAGCCAATAGCTTAATTAGGAGTGTTTTGTTTTGCTGTTTTCCTAAAGGAGAGCTGCAGTCCAAGCGCATTATTATGGGTTTACACATCGCTGTGCTCTTAATATCAAAGCTTTCGTTTGGCTGGAGGCTTCCTTCCCTGTGGGGGGGGGGAGGGGGGTTACTGGGTGAGTGTTGGAAGTTACACAATCTTTTCCCAACAGAAAAGCAAAGTGCTGAGTTGGAGTCTGTTGTGATAATGCATGGGGAGAAGTCAAAAGAAGTCTGTGTGTCAAAGGGAGCCTACAAGTGAGATAACATGCAGAGTCTCATGTAACCTGTGTAAGATTGCAGCCTGATGGCAAATTCCTGTAAGTCTCTTAGAGCAAGAAGTGGGAAATCAGGTAAAACAGAAACATTTGCAAGATGTCCATTTACAGTTACAAAATGGCCACTTCAATGATAGAAGTATTCTTGGCCAGATTACCCAGACAGCTTGTGGAGTCTCCAACACTAGAGATACTCCAGAACCATCTGGACACAACCCTGTGCCATGTGCTCTGGGATGACCCTGCTGGGCAGGGAGGTTGGACCAGATGACCCACTGTGGTCTCTTCCAACCTTACCCCTTCTGTGATCCCATGCTTCTGTGACCACTTTGGATTGGTTGCATGCCCCTGAGTTGCATTGAGCAGTCTGAACTGGGTGTTATACCTGCACGTGGTCAAAAGACTCTGTCCAGAAACAATGGCAACCCAAGTAAACAAGACTGATACAAAATGGAGAATAAATTAATATTTTTGTTGTCCTGGTTGGAGATGGTAAAGATAAACTGAGTGCCTGTCTTGGTTATGTAAAGCTGGTAAATAAATCCAACTTGTCCCAGTTTCAGCTCGCTGTATTATCCTTCTTGTTTGGAAAGTGAGGGCACCTATGAGCAGAAGGTCCTTGACAGTGGTTTTAATTAGCTGGTGGAATAGTTTCTCAAAGGAAGTAGCAATCCAATTGCAGGGAATCCTCCTGTTAACTCAAAACATTGTTTTCCCCCATACAATGCAATGAGACTGACACCAAATTCTATTTTTGGTCTAATATTACTTATGCTGAGTGGGGATATAATAAATATTGTTAGGACGGATTATTTGCATGAAGCAGTTGTAACGATCAGTTACGAGCAGTGGAAGAAATTTTTCCCCTTTCTCTTACTCTCTCATCACCAGCACAAGACTCTTGCACCTACCCACATCTTTGCCTTTGTTCTGTGGGACAGAAAAGGGATGCAAGGAAATCTGGCAAAACAAGCAAACATCCTCCACCAAGGAAGCCGTGCTGAGCTATTGATTGCACTCTCGTTTAAATGCACCATGCACACGTTCTGCACCACACATTTCCTTACCACCGTCTTCACAGGAGTGGAAAATATGACAAGTAATTTTCTGTGGGGACATAAAAATGCAGGATGGAAACCTCTAAACTGCGTGGTCTTTAAGGAGCATTCATCCATTGAACTAAAGCTATATCCAGTATTACAGTATCTTGCTGATAGATGACATAAACCAAATTTGTTACTTAGAGAGGCATGTTGATTGGCTTCACGCTGGGCGCGCATGGAGAAAGACATCTAGGCTCTCTTTTATCCAGATGGAATTCCTAAGTCAATCAAATAAACTTAATAATAATAAGGTTAATCTGGTCTTTAGTCATTCAATAGAGAAAAGCAGAGATGTGGATCTAATTATGTAAATACTGTGAAATCAGTTTGCATTTATCTCTTTCCACATCTCCTTGGTACAGCCCTGGTTCAGCATGCTTAACACGGTCCTTTTTGGTCTCAATGATTTAATTCTCGGGCTAAAACCATTCAAGATTTGTTTGAACAGGAAAATCTTGTTTTCTTTGGAGCATTTTGAAGTAGGCATAATTACAGTGTTGCAAATGCGATGCTCTGCTTCAGGAGCTGTCAGCATTTCCATATTAAACCACTATTTTCGGGGGTTAACAGAATTGCCAGAAAAATAAAAAAAAAAAAAAAAGAGAAGAGTGGAAAAAAAGGGTCCATTAAGGCCTGAAACTTGGTGTTTAGGTTTTTAATCCAGGAGGGAGGTTTCGAAATCAAATTGTGCAAAATTAATTTACACTGTATGCTTGCAAAACTGCTCATGTCACTTTTTTTAATGATTTAAAAAAAAATAAAAAATCAGCCCACAATAAAGCCCACTTATTTTCCTTGCTTCTACTGTACACTGTCCTTTAAAGTTAATGTCATTTCCATACAATACCTCCAATGCAATATGCCTTAGAGGCAGCATAGATTGAATAAGTGACTTGGAGCCAGGGACTCCCAAGTTTATAATTTAGCCGCTGACTCACTGTGTGGCCTCGGGCAAACCACGTAACTCCTATGTCCTCATCTATGGTATGGTCTCAATTTTCCATTGTGTTGCACAACATGTAAGGAGCTCTGCTCATGTTCAATAGGAGCTTAACCCGGTGGTGAGTGGGTTACTGGAGCCATGTCAATGATATGAAACTCAACACAACTCCCACTTAGCAGGTTTTGACTGTGCAGATAATCTGCAGATCAGTCTTCAGTGATCTGGTCCAGGTGGGCATTTGGTGGAGGCATCTCCACCTGTGATGTCTGTGTCGTGGAGAGCAGTCTGTCTTGGTGCTGGCACTGAAATAAATAATGTTCTTCAAAAATGAGTAGAGTAACTGGGCAGTTGTTTTGACTGAATATGTAGGCTGCTTTGTGCTGGACCTGCAGGAGACTTGGCTGATGTTGACCCTTTCTGTACATCTTCAGCTTTCCTCAGCTCTTTATGTGTTTCTACACTGTCCCTTTATGGTTGAGACTTTCCTCTATTATCATAAAGCCTGTTTGCTTTTGCATACAGTAGAGTTAAATTTCTACTATATATTATTCAAGTCACATGGAGAGGAATACACGGATAGATTGTGTAGACAGTGAATAAGGGAACAAAAAGATTTTTTCCTGAAAAACAACTCCTAAGAAGTAGGTCCTTCAGCATTTACCAGGGCCCTTTTTCAGTAAGTACTGTCCTGATGTGGGCCTCTGTGAATGATACTGCATTTGTGGGGTCATGAGAGTAGAAATGTAAATTTAGAAGAGACTGTTTTGGTCATCACTTTGAGTCCTCCATATCACAGGTCACTGGGGTGAGTTCAGATGTGTCTGCAGAATGTTTGCTACCCAGGCCACAACACATCCCATCTCCCAGTCCCCTACAGCTGTCTACAGACCGGTAATAAAAGATCAAGAGTAGCTGCTGAAATGTGTCACAGAAGGAGAACAAGAAAGACTCGATGGGCTCCCAGTGGCCTGGGTCAAGAACAGCACAAACATGGGGAGACTGGGCAGATTTGGAGAGATGGGATTCACAAACAGCCTTCCCCTCTGTGAAGGGATCTCTGTTCGGCCAAAGAGGGTCACAAAGGAAACCTTGGTTTCGAAAAACGTCCCCCCTCTTCTTCATCCCCTTGCTACACAAGCTGCCAATAGCTGATCTCTTTTTGACATTGTGCAAATCTTTCTCTTGTACAATATCTTGCTGCACAGGCCCCACAGACTGATCACACATTTTGTGAAGAACCATGTCTTTCCTTTTTTTTTTTTTTTTTTAATCTTCCACTTCACAGTTTCATGTGGTGCCTTTGTGGTCTTGTCCTGGAAGACAGCTTACCTCAAAGGGAGTTTTCTTGATAAGTTGATAGTTTTAATAGCTAGAGACCCTCCAATGTCCTTGAACTCTTTTCTGTATTGCTCATGTAGCAGTGCTCATGCAGTCCCAGTTCCCTATGTATGGAATGGGAATGATAGTGTATATTAGTCATATTATATGATATGTATCACATAATACATATGGAATTATGAAACAGAGCAAATCCCACCACGATCCAGTTTTCCCTGCCAGTTAACAAAATAGTTTTGTGACTCTGAGCAGACATGTCCCTACAAAGATCTGTATTTGTGTCCTGCCTTTAAGCATTCGTTTTCATCTTTGATTTGGGTCCCAAACTGAGCTGCTGGGAACTTATAGTAGAGTGAGACAGTTGAAGAAAAATCTTTTATTGTGAATGTGGGAAGTATTTTGAAATATTTTGTTTGTTTGGGCTGTTTCAACACTCAGCTGTACTTGCAGTTGTTCTCCATTCACCTTGTGAAGTTGTTCTCTTGTTGTTTTATTTTCTGGCTGGGCTTCCTGGTTGGAGTGAATCTCCATTGCTTCACAACAGATATGCGGATCCCAACATGTATGTGTAACTCCAGCTAAAGCAGATTCATGTCAGGCTGACTTGACCTACAATAGTTTTAGTTTGTTTAGACCTGACCTGAACAATTTTCAGATCGGGTTGACCCTGAGTTAAATGCTTTCCTTCAGCTCTCCTGAGGGAAAATGGACACATTTCAGGAAAATCGAGCTTTGTACAAAAACAACTAAATATTAAAAAAGAAACAAATAAAATGGAAATTTCTGAATGCTCTACTTGCCTGTTCTCTTGATTTGATGTGAATGCTGTGGAGCTCTATCTAAAAGGATATGATTTCAATCCACGAGAAACAGCAGTGTTTGAATTCAGTGTTACAATGAAGAGGCTTGTCTTCCACCATCTAGTCAGCATTAGCCAGCTGCCAGCTAGTCTGGTATGGTGTGAGACAAACCTTGTAAAATTGGAGTGCTTTTACAAAAATCAGAGTGAGTGATGACCCTTAAAATGAATACCTACAAGGCACTGTACCTTGGTAAGGCCAGTGGAAACAAAAGCCATGATCTTTTCTGCTGGAAAACATGTAAAATTGACACTGTGTGATTTTATAGTGGTTTGTAGGATTTACAAGATATTCTGCAAGTAATGCTTGCTAAAACTACAGCTCAAGATGTCTGGAAAGAAAAATATCTGCAGGAATGGGGAAGAGCAGAGTCAGCTGTTTAGGAATGGCTCTCTGGGATGCCTCGGTGGGGTGAATAAGTGGTGGTGTGGTTTGGTCGTCAAACGCAGCAGTAGAGGCACAAGGTTGGGGTGGTTTACAACAATTCATCTTTGGTTTGGAGGAGAAAGGCTTTACTTTTATACTTGAAGAATGGATTTAATATTAAGAAGAGCTGAATGTCTGTAAAGCTCAGAGACTGTCTTTCTGAAGTGTCAGCTAGGATGATCTGTACCTCACAGAAGGGACTGCAATGTTTGTGCACTGCTGAGTGGCTTTCATTGGTGACCTCTGCAATGTCAGTAGAGCTGAGCAGACGTTTCAAATATGACATTTTTTAATGTATTCCTTTTGTCAAAGGCTTTTCCAGAGAGGACCTCAAACCTTCCCACAAAGTCATTGCACACAATTAAATTCAATCTTCCCTCCCCTGCAGACGTGGGGAGACATGGTACTCTTTGGGCACCAGCTGGCAGATGATTCTGGTACTGGAAGAAATAATACTCCACCACCACTTTTCTATGGTTCTGCCCTTTGTTATGTCCAGATCCCACCAACCCAGTGGTGTGAAGGACCAGAAGTGCTGCTGGACCAGAGCTCCACTCATGGTCACATGGGTGTCTTCAAGCTACCTGGCCCACTAGGTAGAAGACAACTTTTTCTTTAATAACAGATGGTGGTAGTGAGACATGAAAATTAGGACATATTTTCATTTGATATTGGAATATCATGAGCATCAGTTATTTTGGGAAGGAGTCCAAAAAATACTTGGATAGAGTCTAAAACTGCAGATGAATCCACAGGTTTATTTTATTGGGTGATTTCAGTTCTGCCAAATATTTGTAGTGTAAAGAAATCATAAAAATTGCTGGTGGTCCTCGCCTGGCAGGTACTTCTCACATATTTGAGACAGTTGTACGAACTGTGACAAGAATGTTTGATCTATTAGCTTAAAAACAAATTAGAGTCTTCAAGAGAAATAAATGAAGTATAGATGGTAGAAATACATTTCTCTTATCTTAGAGAGACCAGGAATTTTTGCCCCCAGGCTTTATTTGCATTTAATTATCACAGTTTGGATTTCCTCTACTGCATGCATGGAGGTTTAGTCTGTCTCGTTCTGTCCTCTGTTCTGAAATAACATTAGTACCTGTTAATGATTATCATTGTCAATTATGTATTCTGGTTACATGCACATTATAAGAAATATCAGTTTGTTTTAATAAATCTTCAAAAGGCAGTCTAAACCTGTGCCTTATCTCCTTTCTGCTTTGTAACTTATTTATTTTTATGGTTATGATATATGAAAGACTCTGCATGCTCCCAGGGACTGTGAGAGGGTATCTGCTCAGCACTTGAATTCTGGGATGACAGACAGAAAAGTTTTTATTTAACATAACTTTCCAAATGAAGTGAGAGGGTCATGTATCTGAAAGATACACAGAGAAAGAAGTGAGGAGTATAGGTCTAGAAATCCAAAGACTTTGTTACATGCATAAAAGAGAGGAAACTGGTTGTATAGTGAACCCACAGGTGGTTTAATTTGACAAGTACTAAGGTGCAGAATAGCTGATGCTCACCTTGTAGCAATTATTCCTTTTCTAACTTAAATTATTTTTGCTAGAATAATAATTTCACTGTAGTCCTGACCTGGAAAAGCAATGATTGTCTCACTCCCTATTGATATGTAGGGACAAGGACAGTTCTGTATAGAAAGATTTTCACTGTGTTTTTAAGGAGAATTTTTTTTTAATTGTGCAAACTTGATGTTTATGCCATTTGCCCGTGCAGATTTTCAGGATTATTTTCGTTCGCTGGACCAGCACTGAAATGTCCACTCCAAAAGGAACACTTTAACCAAGCATTCTTTATGTGGTCTTCAATTAATAAACAGGAATACGCCTTTCTGAACCTGTGGGTAACGATTTTTCTGTTTGCTGCTACTGTAGTCACCTAAATGAATGGGGCATTTATATACTGCCCTTTCATCTGGGATATCAAAGTATTTTATAAATATGGACCAATGGGTCTGATGTGCAACCACTGAGCTGTGGCTGCCTCAGAGGTGGCATGCGGTTGACATTTTGGCTGGCAAAACACATTTGAACATCAGAAACTGTTGGTTTCCACAGAAAGGATTGGAGGTGTGGGGGGTTGAGAGTATCTGAATTAATCTCTAACACATACCTGCCCCAACACAGGAAAGCAACACCACGGCCTACTTTCCAGAGAGGTAAAATATGGTCTTGGCTAAGAGCATGACAAAAGCAGCTTCTATCACTGGATCACTAATTTTGTTCCAGCCTGAAAACGTGACTGTCAAAAATTATTACCATATGGTAAGCTGGTAAATTGCCACTAGAAAATGAGCTTGGTGGTCCCAGATTGGTTTCACATGGACAGGTGTCTGCACCACAAAACCACCATCATAACTGCTGCTGGCTGCGGGTGGGTTTCAGAAGGGAGGTCCAGGACTGAGTGGGCAATGGTAACACAAGTGGTGCTTCAAGAGGTGGGAGCTCCAGGGCAGAGAGATGAGGCTGTTTGCGTCTGTTGAGGTGTTTTTTGACTACTTCCATTTCCTGAGCTGTAAGCAAGCTTGTATGGTGCTCTCCATAGTTGCTGTGGGAAGTGCTTTCTCTTACCTTTACACAGAGGCCCAGTCCCTTCTCTATTTCTATCTTGCTAAATGGATGCAACAAAAAATTCCAATGGGGAGTGTGTGTTGAAGGTGTTAAGTTCAGACCACACAAGTAGTCTTTAACATCTTTGGTATGACTTGAAAAAACCTCCAGGAACCTGGAAGGACCTTCTGGGTCACTAATCCCAACCTCCTGCTGCTGCAGGCTTTCACTTTGCATAATCCTTTAGAAAAGCTGATTAATCTCCAAAAGTGTGGACAATCACAGGAAATCTCGAAAGCCCTCTCTATAAAAAAGGTGTCAAATCTGTTTTGCACTTCTCAAACACCTTTCACCCAAAACTTGTAATGAGTTTTGCAAACAGGGATTTAAGAATTGCCGTGCCAGTGGGAGGGAAGAATTATCCTTACTGTATTTGTGAGACAGCAAAATTATGAAGCAAATAACAATTTTCATTCAGACAAACCTCTGAGTGGCTTGAGGACTCTGGCTCCAATGGAGATATGCAAGTCCATCCAACCAAATCAATTAGACAGCCAGGAATTAAAATCAGAGTTTCTGACTGTTTTACCTGCCTTCTAACCACTGAAGTGTACAACAGCTCCAGATTTTCCACCTGTCAGTCTCATTATTTATTCCAGAAGAAATGGATACTACATCCTATTTCTTTTGTGAAATAACGTGAACATCATCCCATCCCTGGAAGCCTAGCACAGGTTGGACAGGACTCTGAACACCCTGATCTAGTTGAAGATGTCCCTGTTTTTTGCAGGGGGATTGGACTAGATGACCTTTAAAAGGTCCATTTCAGCTCAAACTAGTCTGTGATTCTATAATTCTATGATATATCATAGTTAAGTGTACTCCCGGTGGGCAGGTGGTTCTGTTATAACAAAGAAGGCTATCAGCAGCAAATCTTGTGGGTTTTTTTATTTAATTATAGAAAGTACAGGTGAATCATCAGGCCTTCCTGAATTTCCATAAAATCAGAAAAAAGTAACTGAATTAATCTTCAAACTAATGGAACCACACATTCCTTCTGCAGGAAGAATGAATCCTGGGCAATGCACTGTTCTGTGTGTGTCAGGGAAATGCTTCGCTTGCATCTTTAAGCCAAATGCTGTTTTCAGTCTCGTTGACTCCTGACTGAATTTGACCTCTCCAATTTGCTAGTGAATTTTTTGAACTTGTAAGGGTAATTGGTGGTACAGTGTGGCCCTGGGGCTATTAATCAATCAGCAGATCATGGTAAAGTTGTAAGGAATATCAACAGCATTTAGGAAGTTGTGAAACTAGTCCCCCAAACACTTGAAACACCACTGTTTCAGGTTACTGTTGCTAAGATAATTGTATGGGTCCACCTTCAATCAACATATCTCTTAGGATTTTCTTCAAATTTGTTACTGTAGGAGTTGATCCCACTGCTACTGCACAGTGGATAAAAATCTATCTTTCTATAAATTTTAGTGGACATGAAAATTGACCTGCAAGTTTGCTAAATTGCTCTAATTCAGCAGTGGAATAAAGAATGCATGCTCTCCTTATCCCTTGTGCAGATGCTATATTGGCAAAAGTTAGTAAATCTGTGCTTGCAAACTTGTCCACAGAACATTTGGAGCTGAGGGTTTGTGGGGGGAAGCAAAATTCAGGATAAAGAAGTGAAAGGTCCAAACCTGCTTACACTGAGAAGGATCAGCCCTAAATATTTGCTAGACCTGGAGTAAGCATCTGGGAAGTTGGAAGGGTTTTATTTGCCTCTATTGATTAAAAAAAAAAAGGTAGAAAAAACATGTGACTGGCTGTAGGGTATGTTTCTAAGACCATTATTTTTAGAATGGCTCTTTTCATACAAAGTCTGTAGCGGACACAAGTAAGCAAGAGGTAAAACTGAATTAAAGCAAAAAAATCAAGTGCTTTCTTACCTGTTCAGGATAATCTGGCCTTTAATGGAACAGGTCCTTGGCAATAAGTTATAACACTTCCTGTTTTCCGGGACTAGCTTTTCTTGCAATGCCTCGGGAATTTTGGGAGTGAAAAGAAATGACTTGCAGAGAAAGTATGAGCTTTCATCATGAGCTCTCTGGGGTCTGTACAGACACCTGGAATTGCACTGGACTTCTGGTTTCCCAAAGCAGGCCTGGCCATGGGTTGGCTGTTCAGAATAGCATTGCCTACTAATGCTGCCTTGGCCTGCAAGAGGGGATCCACCACCCCCTGCCCCTCTGGGCCTGGCAGACCAACATAATTCCACCCTGCTGCAGTCCTTTAAGAAGTTCAGGTGCATCTGCTCTTTAGTGCTCTCCAGTCACTTGTGCTACAGAAATACTCTCTGTGCTGCCATATGGTGCATTGGCAAGGAAATTCATATGAACCAGGACATTTCAGATGACACTTTTAACTCAAGCTGCTGTGCAGGGAATACTCCAGCAGCCTGAGAAAGGGGACTGTAATACATTGTGTGCTCAGCAGGGTTGGCAGATCTTACCCCAAAATTCTGGGTTTCACTGGCATCTGTCATGGTGACATTATGTATTTTTAATTCATGTCTATCAGTGCCCTCTTTAAGATTTTTTTGCAGTTTGTTTTTGTTTTCCGTAAGAGATTAATTTTCCTTCTCTGATCAAAGCCATGCTAGTCAGAGATAGACATGGACCTTCAATTATTTTTCCTTAAGGTCAAGTTAAGGATGCTTCAGCTGGGGACGTGTGCTCATTTTGGGGGTCCTGAAAATTGAGGTCCATCTCTACTCTGGAAAGCTTCAGGCAACTTTTTCACAAGTGTGATTCCCAAAATCCTGTGTCTCCCAGTTGTGTGTTTAAACACTTCACTGACTTTGGGCCTTGGAGATAAATACCAAATTTGGGGTTGTCTCTCAACCCAAATTGTGAATGTCCTGAAGATTACAGTGCTTGAATTTCATTATAAAAGACAAAATTCAGGATAATGACAATGTTG
This sequence comes from Manacus vitellinus, assembly GCF_001715985.3. NCBI lineage: Eukaryota > Metazoa > Chordata > Aves > Passeriformes > Pipridae > Manacus > Manacus vitellinus. The sequence continues at coordinate 2,102,291 of NW_021938895.1, forward strand.
GTGGGTACATCTCAGCTGACTCACAGCACTGTTCCACATTTCGATGTTTGACTCAAGCCCCATCTCTAATTGTAATGTCACAAGGACTGGCCAATTGCAGTACTTCTGTCTGATGTTGTACACAGTATGTTGGACGGTCTATTTAATTCCAAACCTCTCCTCCTGTTACACTGGAGGCATTAGTTGTAGAGTGAGCTATGCAGGGATGATTTGGGGCTCTTCTAATCATTTCCTATGGTGTAACCACTTTCCTGATGCCCACAGAGGCTGAGCAGCCATGTTATCTTGAAATGGGCTTCTTTTCTCTGTGATGATTCAATTATGTCTACAGAACAAACGTACAGATGGACACACAGTGGTTTTGTGTTGGCTGGGAGCTTTTTCCTTTCAAGACAATGTTTTCCCTTCTAAGTCAGGATCCTACATGAGTTTTCTCGTTGAGTCGTTTATGAACTTCAGCAGGTGCACCTCGGCTCTTCCACATCCCCATTTTGCCAGCCTGTCTCTCCTTGAATTCGTGGTGGCGTCCAGGCTCCTTCTGACCTTGGTCTCCTAATAGTCCTGGGCTAGCACAGATGCCCCAGTTGGCTGCTCTCCCAACTTGCAGTCCTTGTTAAAGACAAAATCCCATCTTTTTACAGCTCAGTTTCTTTCCATAAAATTAATCAAGCAGCCCTCCTTTCACAAGGCAGATGACCTTTGGTATTTCTTCCTGCTGAAGATTCCCAATACTGCCAGAATCCCCATCCCTTCCCTTTATAAGGCAGTTCTGTACATAAAGCAAGTGTTTCCTCCAGGATAGAGAGAAGCTTCTTGGCACAGAGAGGAGCTGTTCCCTGACGAGGTATATGTATTGTGTCCTTAGAAAACTTCCTCTTTCCATTAAAATATGTTACTGGAGATATCTGTGTATTTCTGTTAGAGATGAGTCCAAACCATGAGGCTGGATCCAAACTTAGTCAAACTATGAGGTTTCTTACAGTAGGGAGTACAATATCAATGTGTGCTTTTTGGCTGGAGCTGCTCCCCTGTCTGCACAGTGCAACACAAAAAGCATCACTAGGCTGTTGGGGAAGCTGCTGACACAACTGAGAAACTGAGCGGTAAAGGCTTGTCGTCAAAATCAACAAACCTGAAGGCAAATGGGAACCTGGTGGTGTGAGTAATTGTGACCCCTCGCCCAGCCACTCGAAGCAAACTTTCTCTTCTCAATAATCACCAGGTTTTATGAAAGACAAAAATCAATTGCAGATGAAGCACAGAGCAAAATGTCCCTGCATTCCTCTTACTGGGAAAAAATGAAAATAATCTCCTTCTTTGGACTTAGTTTGTGCATGGCTTTACTGTGTACTGAGCTGAAAATGGTGGCCTCTCAGTTCATTAATTGACAAACACCATACCCTAAACACTTCCAGGCACAGTCATTTTTTTTTCTCAGATTTACTCAGTGGTTCTTACTGAGGTTTATGTTTTTCCACGCATGTGCTGAGAATAAACTTGCCTCCACAATCTCATCTCTTGTGCTCTGAGAAATTTTAATAATCTAATTCATAAGCAGCTTAATTTTCTGGGTCTTTCTCTTTTTGCAACTCTCCTGGCTTTGGCTGTTTACTCCTCCCTTTACAGCAACTGCCCCATTTCCCAAATACCGCAGGACTTTCTGAACTGCAGCATTTCATTCCATTTGTCTCTCTTTTTAAGAGGCTGATCTGTCTTAAAGAAATTTTTCTCATTTAAAAATAATTTTGCTGTGGTTTTACAGTCAGCATGGTTCCCCCAAAAGAAACAAAAAATCCCTGCAGGCCTATTTCTTCTCCTTCTCCCATGATTATGCTGATGTAAATGACACTGATGCCAACGGAATTATTCCTGTTTTACACCCATGTAAATGAAACCAAGGTCTGCAGGATGGGACGACACCTTCACAATATCCTATCAGGGACTGGGCAGAAAGGTATCTCCATCTATCAAAAGGAATCTCAAAGTGCTCTTTCATCTTCAATTTCTCAAGCAGAGGAATATAATCATCCACCAGCAGGACGCAACAACCCCTGGGGTGAATTCTAGCAATGCATTTAACGTGGAGAAAAGGCAAAAAGCAGCACAACACAGCCCTTTAGGAATGTAAGCAAGGAATACAGTGTCCAGCTGAAATTAGTGTTACTATTTGCCTCGTGGAAATGCTTGGGAAGCCCAGCCAAATTCAAGGCTCCAGTCTACTAGAGCAGCCGCAGTGAGGGCAGTCTCTGTTCCCCAGCAGTCCGAGTGACAAACAGCAATCAGACCGCAGGCCAGCAAGAAGTTGAGCCAGGCAGAACTAAAATATCCCTGTTGGAGTGCGGTCCCATGAGGACAGTGTTATGTCTTACCAGAAACAAAGAGAAGAGCACATTTCCAGTCTCAAAGACTTCTCTGTCCCATTAAGGAAAACTCCAGACTACAATTAGAAAAAAAACAAGTAAAAGAGACATAGCCACAGCGTGCCAGTTTGCATCCAAATGCAGCCTATAAAAAGAGGGCATGCTCCCAGGAGAAGGCTGCAAGCACCCTCTTGGGCTGGTGGCTCCAGCCACCTCACTCAGGAGGGTGGGAATGTGACCCCTGAGAGAGACCATCCCTCCCCCAAACCCAGAGCCTCTGGGTAAATATTGACTCAGAGTGAGGAGTGGCTGAGTCACTCCTTCCTGCCCTACCGAGGTGTTTCCCTCCACCCAGTGAGCATCCAAGCCCACCCTGCACAGCCCAAAATATCAGACAGGAGTTGGTACCCATGGTGATCAAAGGACATGGACTCAGACAGAGAGACAGAGCACCTCTGTTTGGGCAGGGCTGACGTGTCTGTTTGCTCTCCAAGTGGGTGAACATCTCCTCCATTTAGTTGTTCAGGAGGACACATAGTAGGGAGGGTGGGTAGGTGGAGGGATGAGGGACTTGGGAACTCCTGGTGCAGCTCTTATGTTCTTATCACATGGATCACACTCCAGATTCTCTGACTGCTGTTACCAGCTCATAAAGGTGTACTAACATACTCAGTTAATGGTACAGCAACGGCCTGGGTTTGTGAAATCTCTGCCCCAAGATGCACTGAAGCAACAGGGAATTTGTGAAAAGAGGTAGGAAAAAGTCCAACTGAAACAGTTGACCAACTGTTGCCAGCTCAGGATTCAACCATAGGGTTGAAAGATCTGGCTTGTGTCCCAAGATCTATTCAGTTCTTAATCTAAGGATATTAAATTAAAGCACGGGAAAGACCTGGGAGCCAAACAGTGGTGACCACTGACTGGAGCTGTGAGTGGGTGTCATGAACATTTGGGTGACTACTGGCTTGTGTAATCAAACTGGATACAGGGGAAGGCTGAGTTTACTGTTGCAAGCACAGGTCTGGATTTCATTTCATGTCTGCTACAGATTTCCTAACTGGGTCACCATGCCAGCCTGGAACACAGAAATGATATGTTCCTCCTTCACTGAGCTGTTACAGAGCTAAAGATTTGATGGTTTCAAAACTGGTTGAAGATCTCCAAGAAAAAGGATGCGTAAGAAAAAGCATATGCTATGGATGTCTCTATATATGCTACGTTACCAAAAGCGTTGTATTTATGTATTTCAAAACTGGGCACTGGGTTACATTTTCATTCCCCAGTACAAAGACAAATACATTCCAAACAAAGCAATGTTGTTTCAACAAAGCAAGGGTTGAAATCTCTCCAGGGCTTCATTCTGTCTCATTTAGATCGGGCATAAGATCTTAAAGCAGAGTTTAGTGGTCGGCCGATCATGCTCCTTTGGGAAATGACAGAGTGGTAATTCAAAAGGGGTAGTGAAGTACAGCATTGTCTTGGTCTGCAGGACTGTTCTTCAATAAAACCAGCGGCTCACCCGGCTTACAGGAGAACATTTTGTTCCAAAGGAGCTGTGGCTCTTCATTAAACAAAAGAATTCACCTCCAGCTAGACTTGGGTGTAAAATGAAAATGTTTTTGGAGACAAAATGTCTTTGTGAAAACAGCATTTCCATGATGCCTGCCACAATTGCCCAGGCATATCGAGCAGTTGAAATGAAAGACGATAAAAGGTACATCTCCAAGGTACCAGCTCCACATGCATTAAAAACTTCTTTCAGACTCGGGAAGCAGTTTCAGTTCAGGCCAGGAGCTCTGAAGAGGGAATAGACAGCCCGGGTCCTGTCTGGCCATGGGCTGGCACTCACCCACTTTGCAGTTAGGACCCAGATTTGATCATGAGTGAGTTGAACCTTTCAGGACTTTCCCAAAAACCTTTCTTTGGAGTAAACCAGTTCTCCCACATCTGACACAAGAGATTGGGAAAGCATCCCAGAGTATCTAAATCCAAAAAAACCAAAACAGATATGCCTCCTCCTCTCCGAATCTCCTGACACACTTGGGAAAGTTCACAAAGAGCAAAGGAGCAGTAGGGTCATTCAGGGAAATAATTCATGTCCAGACTGGCATAACTCAGGTGTTCAGATATGGTTGTCTCCCATCCAGATTAACTGTTCAGGGAAGATATAGTCTGTGCAGTTCCTCGGTGTATGAAGATGAGAAAAATCACCTCAGGCTGTGCAGTTTCAGGGGATTTTCGTTACAAGATTATTTTCCTACAAACAGCACAATCCCTCTGGGGATGAAACATACTGGGAAATATATGCAAATTTAATCAATTACATGAGTTAGTTCCTACTTTTATTGCATACTTAAGTCAAGATCATTCCCTTGTCATCCTCTGATCACTGACAGGCTCTTTACTGTATAGTCAAGGTGTCCACTTTTAGATTGACAAGCAGGTTTTGTCCTGTAAACTCTTATGCAGAACAACAGCCAAGCTCATCTTGCAGACACTCTCTTGTGTTACTCTAATTGTGGCCTCCTAATCAGCCTTTGTTTCACCCAAACGTTGCTCACTAAGGAGGACCAACAGTCTTGGTTCTGCTTTAGATGGGACAGGAGACTTCACACACTCTTTTTCATCATCTGTCCCATTTAGTACTGAGTTTCCACAGCTTGAGAAATGGTACAAGACAAGGACTGTTGGACCAATTCTCTGCTGTGGTCAAAAATCTTATCTGGGCTCTAAGACTTAGCAGAAGCCTTGTGTTGGGGCAGTCAGATGGTAAATACCCAGGAAAACATATAGTTCCTCTATTTCAGCAGGGAACACTGCTGTGACAAGCCTTTGAGAGAGACAAATCATCCAAAAGCATAAAGTGGAAGAGGTTCGGGTAACTCAGACTGGATGTAGTTTTTTGCACAGGTCAGCCCAAGATGAGCCACATGGTGTAAGGCAGCAGATGTCCACTGCTGGCTGACAAGGTCCTTGCCGGACACTTTGTAGAACCTGAAATCTCATTGACTCATGTGGACCAAATTTCCAGACTTGACTCACTGGCTACGAAAACCATAAGATTGCATGGTGTGTCTCATATTTTTCCTGGAAAAAAAGAGCAGGATAATATAGCTATATTTGGTTAATTAACATCTGAATCTACTTTGAAATTTTCAGAGCATATACGTTAAGAAATTAAACTAATCTCAAACCAGCAAAGAAAAATAAACCCAAAATGTCTGGACTGTCAAGGTTTGTTTCTATAAATGTTCCCAGTTGCCTAATCCTGAGATACTGGAGTAGGTACAAAGAAGGGCACTGAAGCTGGGGAAGGGTCTGGAGCACAAATCTGATGAGGAGTGGTTGAGGGAGCTGGGACAGGCTCAGCCTGGAGAAAAGGAGGCTCAGGGGAGGCCTCCTCACTTTCTACAGCTTCCTGAAAGGAGGATGTAGCCAGGTGGGATTTGGCCTCTTCTTCCAGGTAACAGATAGGACAAGAGGAAACGGCCTCAAATTGTGCCAGGGGAGGTTTAGATTGGATATTAGGAAAAATTTCTTCAGTAAAAGGGTTGTCAAGCATTGGAACAGACTGCCTGTGGAAGTGGTTGAGTCACTAACCCTAGAAGTGTTCAAAAATGTGTAGGCGTAGCACTCAGGGACATGGTTTAAGGGTGGGCTTGGCGGTATTAGGTTAATGGTTGATGCTGGAGGTCTTTTCCAACCTTAATGATTCTGTGATCCTTTGGTTTAAAGGCAAAAGAGACACATCCTACCTCTTCTGTATCTCTTAGTACCTGCTGAATGTCATGTGATCACTGACTTATTCTGGTGCCATGTGTAGCAGGAAGTGCTGTTGAGAAAGTCACAAAGAGTAGACACAGGTGGTTTTAGAGAAAATGCTCCTGGCTGATTAGTATCAAAAATTTGCTGTGTAAATGGAAATGCTGCCTCACACATTGCAAAACTAATCTGAGAAACCGATTGCTGTAGGAATTAATTGCCAGAAGCTTGTCAAAAAAACCCAAAAAAATAAAAAAAAAAAAAAAAAGAAAGAAAAGAAGAAAAGGAAAAAATAAACAGGAAGAAGAAACATATAAAAAATGATGGGATGTTTACAAGGCTAATAAAAACATAATAGGGACATTTAGAAAGACAATAGTACTTATTAGGGAAAGAAAACAAGACTCTCAGAAGAATTACACGTGTTGGGAAAGCTGTCTGTTTCAAAACAGGAAAAACCTTTTGGTGTAGCTAATGGACAGATTCAAAGGGGTAATTACACATGAGCTCTTCTTTCAGTTGCAGTCCATTTTCATCCTGATCCTAAATCAAATTTGTTGGCCTTCATAAAAGGTGATAGTTGATAGTGTAAACATCTGTCCTGGGCCAAAAACCTGATTCGTTAGTGGAACACTGGGAAAATTTCCTACAACAGACGATAGCATAACTGTTATTTTTGATTTTTTGATACTTCCTTGGAGGCAGCATTTACTGACCATTGGTAGAGGCAAAGTACAAGAAAATCTGGACAAAGTACCCTGAACAATTATAATGCTTTCTTCTTCTTCCTGTTTCTTTTGGCTCTTCAGTAGTTCACAGTCTTATTTTAGAACATAAAAAGTCTCTCCAACCACTCTGCCATCCTCAGTCAGTTGCTATGAAGGAAGCACATGTGGGTGGAGATGAGATGTTCTTGCATGGCCACAGGAGGGTTGGGCTGGCAGGCCCCTTAAGCACCACAGATTTTTCTGCTGTGTCTTATTTCTGTGCTGCAAAAGAGAGGGAAAGAGGCCTTCCCCAGTTTAAGAAGTTACAGTAATAGAGGTGTAGGGTAAAGGAGACATCAGAGGGCTGCATTAACAATGTTGGTTGATGGGGAAGATGAAAGTGGCCTTTGCTCCCAGCTCCATCGTGGACTTCTGTCCAGGCATTTCATTTTTCATGTATTTCAGTCTGGCCCCCACAAAGTGCAGCCAGTGTGAGATTTGCTCAGTGCTTTGAGCACAGCGGGAAAAATGTGTTAGGCAATGAATACTGTCATGAGGAATTGCCTGCTGCCCAACAGTATTACCTCTCCAACGTGCCTACCTCCCCTTTTCCCATTCCTCCTCCACACTGAGATGTCAGGGCATCCTCAGGGACTCTTCTGTTTTAGGAAATAACAGGAGCTGCAGAGCACTTCAAAAAGTCTGGCTTTGTCCCATAGGTGTCAAAGAAGGACCTCAGGTTCCTGGAAAATCTGCTCCCAAATGAGTGTAAAAACGCACATTTTTGTCAGGAAGTGAATAAAATCTCACTGAAATTAAGCCAGGGACAAAGATGAAAAAGCAGATGGCCCATGACAAACTGTGAGAACAAATTTGTTCGCATGACATGGGAATAAGTATGTACTCATAACAGACTATTACTCAAGAAATTTTGAAAGAGCACAACTCCACAGGAGTCATAATGGGATTAGTCACATAAAGCCCAGTCCAGCTAAGCCTGGTGTACTTTACCTGAAAGAAGAGAAACAGACCCCAAAACAGACCACAATTAAAAAAAACAATGAAATAAATTCCAAAGAGATGCACAAGTTTATGAAGTCAGAAAAACTTCTAAGTGAATTAAAATCTGCAGAGAAGCTCACGGATTGTTATTTGTCTACTTAAAAAATGAGAGGCCAGAGGAAGAAGCCTTACTGAAGTGACTCAACCAGTAGGTTTGTAATTTGACAGCACAGAGACAGAGTTGGGGTATTTTTGGTAAAACGTCATGGACTTTGGAACAGACTTTGCCATGTGCTCCATTACAGGATTGTTTCAGTAACCTACAATTATTTCCAAAACCCCTTTAAAAAAAAATTATTTAATTGTGGAAGCCATGGGTGAAATTGAGTTTGAAAACTGTAAGAATAGGCCTAATTTGGAATACTATGATCTATTTTTTTTTATTCAACATTTTGCACTAAATGACTTGAATGGGCATGTTTAATTACATGAAAACACTTTTGTCATTAAAGAGGGCAGCATCTTGACATATATGATATTTTAGGATTTTTCCATCTATGCAGAGAAGAGTGGGTTCCTGGGACATAGATGTGATTTGCTTTGTCTACAAAATAATTAACAATAACCTTGCCTAATATTTTTGTGAATTTTCTATGCATTTCTGAGTTGCTCACCTAAATGCGACTGTTCAGAGCTAGTTTGGATTCATAAAAAACATAAATTAAGAGTCTAAAATCACACGTATGCAAACATCAGTCCTGGAGTGCTCACGTTGATGCTTTTGTTCAGACCTACTCCAGGGTAATGTCCAGTGGTCTCTTTGCCCAAGGCGATGATTTATTTCCTTCTAGAATTGATTTACAGCTTGAAGACCTTCTAAGCTTGACTCAGCCCACCAGTGGGAAGCAATGCCACTCCATCTGAATCAAACCTGAGCAGCACAGGAGGGATGGCTTCGGATTCAGATTCCAGAGATGGATTTTCTTCCGTGCAAAAGCAGTACCGCCCTCACTGACGCACATGCTGCTCTCGGGCTTTCATTTACCACAAGCTGTTGGGACTTCAGTTTCACTTCTCACCAGAAAGCGGAGGCAGGAGTATATTTAGACGTTCTTGGGAAGCAGCTGCAAAATGAAGTGGGAGAGCGCGCACGCACTCGGTCCCGCGGGCACACACGCAGACACTGACAGCTCAGAGCAGCTGCACAGACCTGAGCAGAAAGGACAGTGCACAGAGGCCTCCCACAGGTTACTGTCTTACTGAGGAGACTCATTTCAACATCTTAATATCCTTACCATTGAATCATAGAATGGTTTGGGGTTGGAAGGGACCTTAAAGATCATCTAGTTCCAATACTTCTGCCACAGGTGTGGGGGTCCACTAGACCAGGTTGCTCAAAGCCCCATCTGACCTGGACTTAAATGCTTCCAGGGATGGGGCAGCTTCTCTGGGCCACCTGTTCCAGTGCCTCATCATGCTCTGAGCAAAAAAATTTCTTCCTATGTTTGATCTAAATCTCTCTTTTAGTTTAAAACTCTTCTCCCTTGCCCTATCACTGTCTACCTGTATTAAAAGTTGCTTTCCCTCTTTTAAGTACTGGTTATTGAATTAAATAAATTAAGTATTGGTACTGTTGAAATAGATTGTTTGTTCAGTCCTGACCCACTTGAAAGATTATCACATTCTCAACCACCATCTCATTTCTTGAAGCTCTCTAAGGTTCTCAGATTCTACACTCTTGCATCTTAAACCTTATCTCCATGGTTTTATGCGTTCCACAGGAACACAGAGGCAGCACTACTCATTTAGTATTCTGATTTGATAGGAAATTGCAAATGCCAAGAGGATGTAGCCAGGCTCTTGTTGGGGTTGTCAAGCAATAGGACAAGCAACAATAGGCAAAAAACTGATGCATAGGAAGCTCCTCCTGAACATGAGGAAGAACTTCTTCACTGTGCAGTGACCAAGCACTGGAACAGATTTTTCAGAGAGGATGTGGAGTCCCCCTCACTAGGGTTATTCCAGAACCATCTGGACATAATCCTGTGCCATGTGCTCTGGGATGGCCCTGCTTGAACACGGGAGTTGGACCAGATAACCCACTGTGGTCCCTTCCAACCTGACCCATTCTGTGATTCTATGAGATTACTTGCTACATCTACACATAAAGTGAGGAATCCAGCTCACACAACTGTAGCTATTTAGAAGTTGCTCTGCCTATCTAAGGTAGTTGACTTCTCGTACAAGAAGTGCTGGGAGGAGAGGGACACTTCAGAGCATGATGCCCCACCCTTCTTAGGGACCTGATAGCTTGGACCGGCTTGTCCCCAGAGGTGCTTCTTTCTCAGCTGGATCTAGGATGGCTGCCTCTAACTAGATTCCAGCTAAAGGGCTAATGTTAGATGAGCTGAGTCCATGGAAAGTCATGCCTCTGCTTTTCCCTCAAGGTTTTTTCTTCACAGATCTTTCACTTGTGAGCTGAAAAAAGACTAAGAAATCAGAGTTTGCAGCAATTTGGCTGCAAGACAGATAAAATCAGTAGTCAAACAAAGGCAAGACTGCCTGTAAAGTGAAATACGTGCTCTTCTCATACAGATGAATGCATTTAAAGTAACTTCAGTTTCACCATACTCACAGGGCAGACCATCAATCTTTTGTTAACATCCATCATTATGGGCAGGACAAATACCAGGAAATCCTCTCCTGGAGGTGGTCCTCTGCTCCCTCTCATTACTTTAACACCTACTATTTACAGCCCTGTGAGTTTTTAATACCCCAAGGTCCTCTTGGAGGCAACAGAGCAGAAGTATTCCCTCTTACTTGTAAATAGGTAACACAAAGATGTACATTGGCTTTCCTTTGGAAGATCCATAGTAGATGAGAAGGATAGGGAATGTTTCTAACATGGACACTCATCTTATTTTTATACATCTTGTTTAGGAGTTCTCTTTTGCAATGTAGGCGTTTTCAGTACGACATCCACATGCAAGTCAGTTATCCTACATTATTCCAAGTAAAGAGGTGAGGATAAATATTTCTCGTTCTAGCAAAAAAGAGGTGGTGCTAGACCTAATCTGCTGACTGTGAAGAAAGGCTTGGGAGTTAGATAAGACATAGAACTATGCTGTAGACTGTGAAAGCTAAAGATGACCCAAGGGAAAGGCATGAATTTGTGTCAGTGGAGGGTTAGGTTGGATATTAGCAAAAAGTTCTTCACCCAGAGGGTGGTTGGGCACTGGAACAGGCTCCCTAGGGAAGTGGTGGTGGCACCAAGCCTGACAGAGTTCAAGAAGCACTTGGACAAGGGACATGATGTGGTTTTTGGGGTGGTCCTGTGGACTCAGGATTTGGACTCAGTGATCCTCATGGGTCCCTTCCAACTCAGGATATTCTGTGATTCTGTGACCTGAATCCCATCTCAGTAACTCAATCCTCCTGAAGGAGGTCAAGCTCCCTATGCTCTCAGTAGAAAAGAAGTGACTGCGAGGCTGCTCAGAGAGATACAGCTCATGTGTCTAAGCCTTCCCTTCATGGGCTTTCCCTCTATATACAACATGGAAAATATAGGGCTTTCGTGGAATTTCTTCACTAAGCACTTACAATTCAATTGTTTAAATGAAGCTGATCCCAACCAAGTTTTCTGAGTCCTGGGTCAGCTTCCTTAGCTGGCAAAATAACTTTTCTTCTAAGCTACAAGCCTGCCTTGAACAGTCAATCTTTGGATTTGGGAGTATGCTACAAAACCTACCCAGCCTCTGTAGACTGGGTGTACTGGAGGACGCTGAATGACCATGCACAGATGGGTTGATATGTTTAGTGAAGGTCACTGTACTTGTCTGAGCAACCTGTGTCCAACAGCTCTCTTCTCTGCAGGCATCCATCCAACCCCACTTAGCTACAGCTCTGTCTAGATGTTGACTAAACACCCAGTAATGAGAGTGCCCCTGGATGCTCCAGTTGAGACTCTCTTTCTGCTAGGGCTGTACGAAAAAGCGAAAAGACAAGCACTAAAGTTGTGACAAGTTGCAATGAGAAAAAAAAAAAAAACAACAACAAAATTAGAGAGGAAGGAAATAAATAGAATCATCCTGTTGTATGTGATAGGCAACAGAAGTTGTTTGTTTCATGCTTCATCCTGTTTAGGACTCCCGTGTTGTTGGGCTTTCTCAAACATGCCCTAGCAATTTCGTCCATGTAGAAAAAGTTGCTGACACTTCTTTGAGGAGAGGTTGTGATTAGGCAGTCTCCAGAGATCCCTCTCAACCTCAGTGATGCTGAGATTCTGCAGTTTCCATCACCAGTGTGGGTCTTCAGATAACTGAGCAGTTGGATCAGACCCCATCCAGACCAGCAGTTGCTCTGGGTGCAGAGTACTCTGTGTCAGCTGTGCACATTCCCATTGATCTGAGCAGTGCAACAGCTTCCACATGTCCTGGATACGTGAGGTTTACACACATCCGTGTGGAATTTCTTGGATGGAAGTATGGGAGCCTGATCAAGCTGAGCAAGTTGTGTTTAAAGGCTGCATGGCATAAGTAAACCTTAAGGGGAGATTAGGGGGATGACAAAGCTGTGGCTTCTGATAGGGAAACCATGCTATTTGAAAAGATTTCAGCCAAAAGGAGGAGCCTTTGGTGTCCTGATTTGTGCCTCTATTTTTGTCTCTATTAGTTGCCATTACTTGTATTTTAACCCTGCTTGCTCTTTGACCTTTTAAGAATCATTTGTGACAGTTATTTTTCACAGTAGCAAACCAGATTACATCAAGGTTTGTCAAGCTTCCTCTGCTCTCTAATGTATGGAAAAATGTTACACTTAATTTGGTTTGTTTGGGCAGTGTGGACAGGCATTAGCCATGCTATATGCAGACCATAAACGTTGTTCTGGTTAACACCACAGTGGAGCCAAACCTGAACCTTTCATCTCAGCCCTGCAAACTTTGGTGGTTTGGATGGAAAAGGAACCTGTATTTGAACTGTGCTTTATTTTTGTTTTTGTTTTGAAAAACCAAAGACAAATCAATAGCACTTTGGAAACCCAACATCCAGCATCCTTAGCCAACCTCTATTGGACATGGATCGAGCGCCTGTGAAGGCAAGGACTTTATATTGGGAAGAAAGCCAATACACAAAGGAAGGAAACTGTTTCAAGGAACCTGCAGTAACTTTCCATAAAAACCTCGGGGACCTAAAGGCAGTCTGAATTTTGTGTCATAATCCCCTCTAAGCCACACATGTGTTTGATTAGGAACAACATGGTGGTCCCATGTGGGACAAAGATGGACTTTTGCTCTCTGCATGTCCAGCTGGTTTGGTGTTAGAAATGACAGGGAGAAGCCTTCTTTGTTTTTGAGTCAGTTTCAGTTTGCTATCTGGAATATCAAACCAGCCAGTAATGAAAATGGATTTCTCACATCAAATTTTTTAGATGCCAGAAATAATAATAATATGGTGTTAACACCTTAGTACTTGGCTTTCTCTAGGTTGTTTTAACCTAGATAAATCTATTAATTTGTGTCTTTGTATCCACAGTAGTGCCTTAAAATTTGCACTTAATTGCAGCAGAAATAGTTTTAAAATCCATCTGTCTTACACTGACCACTCCTGTAGCATCTCACCACCTCCTGTATAATGTGTTCCCAACGCTAAAATAAAAATCTACAGTGGTATAGTAATTCCACCAATGCATACCTTTGAGGCTGTCGAAAAGCAAACATTTCCTATTATATTTCTGGCTTTCAGAATGATTGTAGAAATAGGATCATCCTTACCATGCAGTATTTAACAGCTGGGCACAGTGGGTAGAGCACCTTGGACCTTAGTGTGGTTCTCCAAGCCTTTGTGTATCTCCTAGGGGCTGCTCTATCATCCTAGACTGTATTTGATGGATTCAGTCCAAGAAAGCACGTTTCTAATGGCCACAGGGGACATTGGATGAGGTCCACTGAACTACTGGCAAGAGAGCACAGGTGTCAGGCTGGGATGACCAGTGTCAACAATTTCTTTTTATCTATTTGTTCTTTTTTTGATTTGATTTTCATAGCTGAAGCTAATGAAGGGATCTAGGTAGGGATATATATCTAAGTTTGATTGTGTAAACTCAGTCATGTTTCCACATACAAAAAAAAATAAAATTATTGAAGAGTTTAAGCCACCAAGTAGCTCTTACTGTTTCTGGTGTTTAGTTGTCTATTCAAATCAAAATGCTGAAAACTGGGACCCTCTATAAAGCAGCAATTAACTTTGCCTCTGGCAGCAACCATCCAGCCCTCACATCTCCAGGGGAGATCTGAGTCAGTTAGGACATTACCATCATTCTATGGCTGGCCAGGAAAACACAGCAGGGAATTCACCAGCTAATGCACAGCTATGAGACGCCAACCAGAAAAATGTTCGGGCCTGTCCACAGGCTTTATGAAGAATAAGGGTGGAAAGTTAATTTAGTTTTATAATATTAAGTTCATGTTTACCTACAATAGACTCTTGTCTTTGAGTACATCTGTTCTTTTCTAATTGGCCTACAGAGAGTATCACTGCCAGCTGATGAAATTCCCCCTTTCAGAAGGTCTGGTCCCATTGAGGGGACAGCAGACAGCAGTCTGTGTATGTGTAAGTCAAGGCTCACGATGTGTCTTCCTTACAGATTCAGATCCTTGCACACCTGATGCTCCACCTGCTGCCACTTCACCACCAACCTCTGAAGAACCTGGACCTTTCACAGCTCCAGCATCACCCTGCTCTTCCTCTGACACTGGTACTGCATCATTTTCACCACCGTTACCTGCCTGTGTCGCAGCCTTATGTCCCAAACCACCTCCTATTTCACCATCAACATCCACTTCTGCTGCCACTGTTCTCCCTGGACTTCCTTCTCTTCCCGCACCACCTGCCTCTGCTCCATCCCTGCACCCTGGAATTTATTTGCCAATAGTCCCACCCAGCGGTGCCACCCATCTCATCAACTGGCTGCCCTTCCTCGCTTCGGCAACACTTGCCACCATCCAAGGGAAGGAGGAAGACCAGCCACCCATAAGAACAGGCCCCCTGGAAGGCATGAAGCCCTGCAGCAGCCCACCCCCACAGCCCTCCCATGATGAGAATCCCCAGGCAGCACCTATGGGAAACAGTGCTCCGGGGGCTGCTTCCCCACCACCAGCTGCCCATGCCATGCCCCCGAGCTCCGAGCAGGCGTCGGCAAACGTGAGCGACATCCTGGCCGAGCTGCGGACGATGAACAGCCACCTCTCCACCATTGCCCGAGCCCTGACCCAGCTGGCATCGTCCCTGGCACCGCAGCAGGATGCACGTGGCACCCCCCCTCCTTAGGGCCAGGTCTGCACAGGCTTATCATGCTCATAGGGGCTGGAGGAAAGGGACCCTACCCAGACCTGCCCATACCATCTGTGTGTGCGCTCTCTGTGGTCGCTGACGCCGACCATGTCTCCCCAGTGGGTTTTTCTGTTTGTTTGTTTGCTCCTTGTAAATGGCTGCATATATTAAAAAATAATTTTGTGGTCTTGTTAATAAAATTGTTTATGTTTCTTTGCATTCCTTTCAGATGTGCTCTCTCCCCTTCTCTCACCCATTAACCACATGAGCGCTGGTAGTCGGTGAGGTCTCGCACAGTGAATGCCGAGAATCTGAAGTGGTGAGAAGTTACCACGAGAAAATACTCAAGGAGGTGACAAAATCCCTCTGGGCAATGTGGGGGGACACAGACAGGAAAGGACACAATAAAACTCTGAAAAAAATCCCTATTTCTCTCCATCTATGCTGCATGGCGTGGCTCTGTTGAAATTGGAGCCTTTCCTGGTGCACTAAATCTCAGAGGTAATTGTAACTGCTGACACAGGTACACGCCGTGATAAATTGTCCAAAACACAATGCAGGGTAGTTGTCTAAGCAGCTCTGGGGTTGAACAGCTATTAAACAGCCTCGACCACCTCTTGTCCTCCAGAGATCAAGATCTGAGGTGCTTAGCTGAAGTCAATCTATCTTACTTTACCAGTGGTGCCTCGGGTTCTTCAAGTGCATAAACAGGCCAAGCTAATTTACAACAATTAGCCAGGCACACGTGGATAGATCCTGACATTTCACCATCTTTTCCCTATTGCCAAGCTGCTGCAGCTGGCCTAAAGGAGGCACTGAAGGTGTGAAACCTCAGACAATCCTCTTTGTGGATGAAGAAATAGCTCTTGGGCATGAATCCGGAATTTGTCCTCTGAGGTACGTGACCTGTAGAGCAGCTGATGAGGTACCGCTGGACACTGTTTGGTCTGATGGAAGCATAAGAGCTGGGAGATGAAGGGTGGGATGTGCTCTGAGCTCTGGAAGAGCCCCAGGAAAGAGGACTCACAACCCTTGTGCCTGTCAGCCACAGTCTGCCCATAGTGCAAACAACCAGGCCAGGTTGGATGGGGCTTGGAGCAACCTGGTCATGTGGAAGGTGTCCCTGTCCAGGGCAGGGGTTTGGAACTAGATGATCTTTAAGTCCCCTTTCAACCTAAACCATTCTATGATTTTATGAACCATCAGCCAAAATGTATTTTCCCAAGGGTGGTCCCATAGGGCCAGTGATGGCTGAGCCAGGCTACTGCCTTTCATCCCAGTGGATGAAAATGAAATACATGCTCATGGCAAATAGAAAAAAATAAAGGCCTCTGTGAAGTTGTGTATGATCTCTCCTTAATTTAGCCATGCAGCCCTCAGATATCAGGATCTGAGACCATCTCTAGGAAAATCCCAGACAAACAGACAGATTGCTAGATAAGATTAAAGAGGAAGTATTCTGTCTATTTGCAAATATTTCTGTTACAGATGAGCCTAAGCCACAAAGATTGAATGTATATACAAACTTCCCAAAAGCTCAGGTGTATTTGAATTTGAGGTTTTGGTTACAGCATATGTATTTATATATAAACCTATCAATATTTTTTAATCTGTGCCTGAAAGACAAAGCAACTGCCCTGTTCAGTCATGGGGGTTTTTTTTCTGACTTTTTTCCTCTGCTGTGTTTAGCAAAAAGGTGGAAGGAAAAAAAGTAATTTAATAGATGTCTTACACTACCTTTTAATTTTATGTGTTTCAGCAAAGGGAGATAAAAGGAGTATCTTAAAAACATTCTGGCTTTTGATTTTGCCATTGCAGTTTCCTTAGACTAAAAAAAGCAAAAATAAAGGGAAGTTTATCACTTTTCCTCCTTTCAATATGAAATATAGGACAAGAAAGAAAGGGGAAAGCTTTATGGTTAAAAAAAATAAAAGGAATATTTTTCATTTTTACTGTCTTTCCCTCTTTCAGCTTTACATGGTAGTAAATAAATAGCATATTCTCCCACTGTTGATAGTTTTGCTTGATTTATCCCGCTCTTTTCCAATAGTAACCTTTCATGGCCTAATGCTGATGAAAATCTCAGTGGAGTTTTTCTGATATGTGCAAGACTTGCAGCCATAATTTCAGAAAATCTTACTGTGCAGCTGCTGACACTTTATCAGCCAAGGTTAAATCGGACTTCATTTAGGTGTCTAAGGGATTGAGAACAGTGTCCACGGCATGCAAATTCAGAAAAAAAGCCTGAAAAATTTGCCTATAGTCAGCTGCAAAGGCAGTGTTCTTCGTTCTCAAAGATGCTATGCCCAGTTGGCAGGACGGCAAAAGTGCTATTCCTGAGCTTCTTCCTAAAGGAATGAGATTTCTGTGGTCTCACAGCCCAAGATATTAGATGCTGAACACCCTTGCAGTCTAGACTCTGAGCTGCCTGGTCCTGAGGCACCCTGACAACAAGGCAGGACAAGAGCCTGTAGCCAGAACTAGCAGCTTTAAGATTGGCTTAGTAACCACTGCTGGCTCTCACAGGGGCACAGCAACTGGCTCTGGGGCCAAGGAGGCAGACAGAAGCTGTTTGTGGGCAGGGTCAGTCCCTACCACTCTGAGCCAGCCTGAGCCCGGCCAGGGCTCTGTGAATGCTGCAGCTTGCAGGGTCCCCTTCTGCAAACTTTCATGCAGGGTTTGTGCCCAACCCATGCTGAGTTAAAACCCATCTCAGGAATGTATAGGCAGCCCCACCATGGCACAAAAGGTTTCACTGCCATGCAAAAGAAGGGCCCTGCCCATGGCCACCTCATTCAGTAAAGTGCATTATTCTCTACTTAATGCATTCAACAGACTTATGTCCCTCAGGAATTACTCCTTCAACTCAGTTAAGCGCTGCAAGAAACAAGTGGTTGCTCTGATTGCATCACTTTGTTGGCTAAAGGTTGACTCTGTCTCAGGTTTTGTTTGCTTTGCTTTCATTTGCCACCATCCCAATCCAGCTTGTTGCTCCAGCCCCGCTGCTTCTCTCTGTGTGCTCAGCAGCTTTACTGGTATTGTTGAGCTGCTGCTCCACATGTGCTGCTATTACGTGAAAAGCTGGAGTGCAACTTCTGAAAAAAAGTCACCTAAAGCACTTGAAACTGGCAGCAGAGTGGCTGAAGAAGGACTGAAACCCTGGTGCAGTTGGCACCGTGTCCCGGCAGTCCCCCAGCACCTGCCGGGTGCCAGGTGTTACTCCAAGGTAACAGAGACATATAACTGATGACAAACAGTTCAAGAGACTTTCTTCTCTCAATTATTAATTTTGATTCATCTCAGAGAGCGAGGGGCTGAAAATTATAGTGCCTTGGTGCGTGTTCAAAGTCCTGTGTAGGTGTAACCTCCTCATCTCACACTCCAGTGGCTGTTAAATAATTAAAAATCCCCTGTTGGTCTTCTCTCTCTTGGGACATCTTCAGTCTCTCCTTCTTCTTCCTCTTCCACATCCTTGTTATTTGCAAAGGCAGCAATTTATAGGACAGTTATTTTATAACTGACAGATAGTTCTTTGGTTTTTTCTTTGGTTCTCATCTTTCACAACTACTTTCTAAACAAATATCAAGGATGGGTTTCAAGTCACCACTTGAATCATCTAAACCTTGGTTTTGTAGTTCCTCTACAGACATGGAGAGTGCTTTCAGAATGCAGTTCATCCTGGTTTAGAAAAGGTATTTAAAATAGGTAGGAAGGCATTTGACTTCTGGCAATGTCCATCCCTCCCCCCAGACTATAGACCATTCATTTAAGCCAGGTGTTTGACTTCTAGATGGCTGGAAGTAAATTAAATGGATCCTCTGTTGGTAATTGCAGTTCATTTCAGACTGGTGAAGCATCAATATATCACATTTATTTGAATCACAATAGATGTGTGAGGAACTGAAGAGAGGAAATGGGAGCTCAGGAGAATAGGACTGACAGTAAAACTGGAAGCCCATGCAAAATATGCAGCTCTAGCACCATGCCAGGAGTTATCCTGTGCCAGGAGAGCACCCTGAGGGACTCCCAGATCATTCCCTTCTCCTAGAGAGTTAACTCCTCAGGATGTGGAACTGGAAGCTAAACAACTTCATGGGATTTGAGTGATGTACTCGGTGTCTACTACTCCAGCAGGAATTATTTAAGGAGGCAGAAGGCTGTACAATATTGTATTAGACTGCAACTCAAGAAGGTGGGAGAAATCACAGGTTTACCCAGGAGAAATAGGAAGCTGGGTGGTTTTTCACTTCGTTTTCTCTAGCACACATTGTTCTTCCAGTATTTGTACACACATTCACTGTAACGACACTCAAATCTCCCAGTAAAAATAATTTATAAGGAAGCATTGCTAGGGAGTGCATTCCTTCACATTAGCCCAGCTGCAAGCTGGCAGTGCAGAGCCTGGGAGTGAGCTCCCTCCTCCAGACAAGATGGTTTTTCATCACAGCCCTGTCTGGGAAGCATAAAGCAGGTATCCTGTGCCAGATGTCCTTGTGGACACCTTTGCCCACAAAGCCGTAGGGTCTGTGTGCCTCCAGCTTCCTTCCAGACCTTTCACTACAGCATTTTTCAGAGTTCTTCGAGTTTCTGTTCAATTTATTTCAGTCGGTGAGCCAGATAGTCAGGACACCTGTGTCAGGGTAGTGGTTGCGCCCATCACCACAAGGCTGTGTCCTGAGCCCACAGCTGCCAGCCTGGTGAGAAAGGTCATGGGGCAGGAGATGGTACACCACCAGTGTGGGCAGGGATGCCCTGTGGCCACGGCTGTCCCTGTCCCAGGTCGTGCTGGTGCGTGGCTGTGCCTGGGATGGGGGTAACTCTGAGTCACCAGTGATCAAACTGCATAGTCCACACTTATCCCACAGGCTGGGAAATCCTCTGCTCACATCACCCACAGGACCTGATAGAAATACAGGGTCTGCCCAGCCCCAGCTGGCTTTGGAGCCCACTGTGCCAGAGAAACACTGAGGCTGGCAGCACTGCTCCCAGATTGCACTGGAGCTGAATAAACCTGGACCCAGGGACCTTCCCAGCTGTGGCTGAGCTGGGAGACTGCTTTCACAGGATGTCACGTGCAAGTTAAAAAGCACCATATTTTGTGCTTGATGGATGCTTCTGACCATCTCCCATGTGGAATTTTTTTCCCCTTAACTGACACTGAAAACCTGCTCTTGACTTAGCCATGAAGAGTTAGGCTGTAAGACATGAGGCAATTAGTGCTGGTCTTAAGGGAAATAAAGGTGACATACACTGGGCCAGGTTTTCTGATGACATAGAATTGCAGAATTATAGAATGGTTTGGGTTGGAAGGAACCTGAAAGATCATCCAGTTCTAATCCCCTGCCGTGGGCAGGGACACCTTCCACTAGACCAGGTTGCACAGGCCCTGTCCAGCCTATCATGAAAGGATGAGACTGTCCTCTCCCCGGGGTGTGCCAGGACCACAGCACTGAGCGATGGTGTCCATCTGCTCCTCCATAATCCTCGTTGCTCTCTGCTCCCCATTGTTTTGCACCCAAGCTGTACGTTTTCAGAGCAAGGACTATGGTTTTTTCTGCCATCGTGTGAAGTTTATCGTGGAAAGGTACCAAAGCAGTACAAAGTAATTATTAATAGCAAGTGATATCATGAAACCAAAATCTTCCTCTAAAGAAGAGGAATTTAGTAATGTAGAAGTTGAAGACAGAGAAGTACACTACAACCCCTTGCTGGGTTCTGCTGCAGATTCTCTCTCTAAAATAAGCTAGGCAGAAGCAGTAACTTCTCACTACTGCTTTTACTTGTGGAAGTGGTTCCCAGACACTTGCTGTACATCGTATAATGTCAACATCTGATTTGATCTATATCATTACCATCTACCACTCAGCCTGGATTTCCCATTTATCTTGAACTTTGGCTGAAATCTCATTTTATTCAGAGACAGGTCTTACTGGAACAGCCTTCATGAAGAGCTTACTACTTATAACTGTAATTCAAAACATATTTTGAAGAGAAAAATATGAATTTACATGAGCTGAAGCCTTGGTGATTCATGATGATGGCAACAAATTGTTTTTGTCACAAAACAAAAATAAAAGGCCCCTGAAAAAAAGTCTGAAAAATGTCAAAGACTGTTTCTAGTTCTTAATGTTTATTTTATTAAAGATATTAAACGCATGCCAGTAGTCCAAGAAATAATTGAAGCATTTTGTTTCCTCTGCGTTGCTACTTTATCCATTTCCTCAAATTTTTTTGAGAGTATTTATTTTGAGTCAATAGAAAATGACATTTCTTCTTCCAGTCACCAGAATCAAAACATCAGATAGTCGTGTGGCTCTGCTATGGTTTTTAGGTTAACTTGGCTATCTGTGAGTGGAAATCCACACCCCATAGTTTCTCCCAGATTCCTCAAAGTAGTGGAAGTGTTGGTGACACCAGCCCTGTGTCTCACAGTCCATGATATATGTCACCAGTGAAGTGGTATATGGCTCTAGTCCCTAAACTTGATTGGAAAGGGAGCTCACAGGCCTTTAGGTGAAATAAATTTCCATGGGACTTTGTGCTTTGATTGACCAACTAGGGCAATTTGATCTGTTCCAGATGGGACCTGACTCCTTGTGTTTAGTAAATGGTGGTAGACATTGGATTTTTCAAGCCATGCCAACGGATATGTGATAAAAGCTTCCAGGGGCTTATTCATTTCTTCCGTATAAAATAAGGTAATTTGCACATTTTATGTTAATTCTACACTGACTATCACTCTTGGGAGGTAAGGATGTCATTATTTTTAAACACACAGGGCTTTACTTGATCAGACTCATTTGTTTCCTCTGGTGGAAGAAAAGGGCCTGAGGTAGAGAGAAGTTAAGAGCTGACTAGGAGGTTTTAACTGAAGTAGTGGGATGAACGTGAGCCAAGGAAAATTTAGTCTGCACATCAGGAAAATTTTCCTAACAACGAGGTCTATTACTACGTGGAATGGTCCCCCCAGGGAAAAGGGGGAAGCTGACTAGACAAAGCAATGAAGAACATATTGTAGGGAGCAACCTTTAAACAGTTGGGGAGTGGACCAAGTGACCTAAGTGCATTTTCCATCTCTAATTTCTCTGACTCAACCATTACAAGGGTATGCTGTAGAGTGTATGACTCCTGTGCTCTGCCACATCAGTACTGCCTTGGGAACACTTCTCATGAAGCCAGTCCTCAGGATGCAAAGGACAGCACTGCTCTGACTTCCAGGCATCTTCACTGAGGTCTACCAGGCATAGGCTGCTCTTACTGGGACCTTTGGCTACCTCTGGCGCTCACCCAGGGGCCACAGGGTACATGACCTCAGTGATTTCTGAGCATGAAAAGCTTTGACAACTAATAAGATATCAGGGAGAAAAAGTTGCAAAGGAAAGCAAAACTGAAGAATGAAAAAATCCAGTCAAAAATGACCTAAGTTGCTTCAGAGGCAGGCTCAAGCTTCACAGGTGGAATTTCTCAGCATCTGGTGATGCCCACGTGGCAGCTGACACAGTAGCTGACATCCAGGATCAAACCAGGAGACTTTGGAGCAAACACTTGAACTTAAGATGCTAAATCAGCTCACAGTACAACTCTCATGTCCTCATTTTCCCTATTGAATTGGACTGGATGAGCCAAGGAGTAGTTGAAAGCTATTTAAGGGTTTACTTCAGTCAAAGGAAATGTGACTCCCAGTAATGAGGAAGAGTTATTCCTATTCTTGAATCCTGTATGTTTAAACATCAGGGGCCTTCTGATGAAGTTCTTCACAGATTTTTTATAAATCTTCTTTAAAAAAAAAGTTGATGCACTAACAGCCAAAAATTTCTGCAGGAAGGGCCATTTTCATCACATTTCCCAAGAAAAGTTCATCCAAAACTTCAAAGTGATCATACTCCAAGTGGATCTTTTGCAATTTTTTAAAACAAAACATCATAGGTTTTTTTGTTTTGTTTTGATTTAAAAGCAAGTTCTATTTTAAAATTTTAACTAATTAAAGTATAACAAAAAGCACTCTTGATGTTACTTGGGGAACTGATATCTTTTCCTCTCAGAGGAAAAGTTTAATGTGCCCAAACTACAGTGAATTTTGTGTCTGAGTACTTTTATATCCTTTAAAAGAAAAAGTTCAAAATATCAACATTTCCATAGAAGAGAAAAATACATCCCTCTTTGGCTTATTTATTGTCTGAGCAGGAGTTGGTTGATAATATAGGCAAGATAATGAAGGGCCTTTTCTTCTGTGCCTGCCCTGGAAAACCTGTATTTATTCTCAGTTTAAATATGACCCTGAAAACACATGTTTTGAAAAAAAATAATAGGTATGTTACAGGACAAATTCAGTGTACCATGAATGAAGCTGGAGGAGCTGTGTAACTTTCTGACATAGATTTCACTTGTGCAAGTTGGATTTAGTTTTTCTTTTCAGCAGCCTCAGCGGTGTTAACCTCTGCAGTCTCAATTCACATCTGTTTCCTCTGTGGGACAGATGTGTGCATGAATGTTCGGACATCTAACAACAAAAGAGCAGCTTCATGGGAGAAAGGCAGCAGACCAACTCTATGTTTACTGAAAGCTGGCTGCAGACCATAAAAAGTAGATATCGAAATGCAAAAAAGAAACGGCTGAAAAAGGCTCCTAGTCAAAGTGATTACTTCTACACGTTAAAAAAATGGCAATGGAGTAATTAGAAGTAATGACTTTAGAAAATGCGTTGCGACAAGACAGGACAAATATCACTTACAGGGGGGAAAAAATATCCATGTCAGTAACACCTCTATCAACACCACTTTCGTTTTACCAGTTCCTGTCTAGCCGGGAACTAATTTCTTTACAGTTACTGAAGCAGAGTAACCACAAATCAAACAGTAGGAAAATGATAACCTGTTGAACTCCGTAGAGTCCTCTCAAGTGGGTTTGGTGACATCTGAACTATGCTTAGACAGTTGTGAAATGTCTAATGTGGGGCAGTCAATCAGGCTTTGCCCCTGAACTTGTCATTTTGTGAGACAAAGTGGGAATAAAAAAAAAAAAATAAAACCTACAAATATCCAGAAAAGTCAAAACTGTTACAAATTATTTATGAGCAGAAGTTGGCTATTTCTTGGAAGGTGATATTAGAATTCTTTAATATATTGTGAGGATATGAAGCATGAGGGGGAGTATAAAGTACAGGGAGAGACCCTGTTTGCAGGAGTTTTTCAAAGTTATGTTCTGCTGGATCAGGCTGCACATCACTGAAATGAAACTTAACAGGCCAATAAATACAGCACTGCTGAGCAAAAAGAAGAAAAAATTCTACTAAACTCTGATTATGCTGACATCAGGTGGCCTATAAATTATCGCCCAATAAAACCTATCAAGATGTGAACAAAAATATCCCAGATATCCATTCTGGGAAGAAAAAACAGCTTGGAGTTATTTCAGCATAATAATTCTTATATATATATATTTTTGTATTGTGTTCATGTGAAGGTCTATTTGATCAGCTTCATCCCTGGGCTTTTTTACACTCACTCTTCTCTAGAAGAATATTTCTATTTTTAGTAATTTCTTTCTGGAGCATCTTTAAAGACTGAAAGGTCTATTTGGCCCACAGTTTCAGCTAATATAAACCATTGTGTTTGCATCAAAGTCAAGGTATCCAATCTAATTTACATTAGATAAAGACACTGTCCTGAATTTATTTCAATATTTCATTCTTTACTATAGTCAACCATGATGTAGAGTCACCACAAATGCACTGATTTCTAGGAAGCAATTGAAATTTGTGATGCCTGGAGGTCTGTCTCTTCACAACAGAGAAAATTATCTGAGAGGTTCTTGGTATCTCTTGGAAATCATTGTTGCTGGTTGCTTCATTTATATTGCTTTAAAGTGGAAATTTCTGTGAACATGGAGGATTTCTCTCTAGAGCAGCGAGTACTGAGTTATTGGACTGGTTTGGTTTGGAAGGTACCTTTAAAGGTCATCTAGTCTAAATCCCTGCAATAAGCAGGGACATCTACAACTAGATCCTGTTGCTCAGATTCCCATACAATCTGATCTTGAATGTTTCCAGGGATGGGGCATCCACCACCTCTCTGGGCAGCCTTTTCGGTGTTTCACCACCCTCATCATAAAAAATTTCTTCTTTATGCCTAATTTGAATCTACCCTGTTTTAGTTTAAAACCATTACCTCTTGTCAAATTGCTGCAGACCCTATTAAAATGTCTGTCCCCATCTTTCCTCAAAGCCCCTTTTGAGTAAGTACTGAAAGGCCATTAGTGTAGTCTATGTGAATAAAAGGGGAGGAGAAAAGATGCATTTCAACATGATCTCCTCCTTGTAAGAGGTTTCAACAAGACTCTGAAGGGTATATTTTAATTTTTTCATCGAGATGTGTATATATATATATATATATATATGTATATAGTCTTGATACAGAGTAGAGGCTTCTTGAATAGAAAGAAATATCTCGATATCTGGGAACAGGTTGCCCAGAGAGGTGGTGGATGCCCCATCCCTGGAAACATTCAAGATCAGATTGGATGGGGTTCTGAGCAACCTGGTCTAGCTGAAGATTTTACAAGGGTGTGTAGTGACAGGACAAGGGGTAATGGCTTTCAACAGAAAGAGGGTCAATTTAGAATAGATTAAGGAAGAAATTCTTTACTGGGATAGGGGTGAGGCCCTGGCACAGGTTGCCCAGAGAAGCTGTAGCTGCCCCATCCCTGGAAGTGTTCAAGGACAGGTCAGATGGGGCTCTGTGCAACCTGGTTTCGTGGAAGGTATCCCTGTCCATGGCAGGGGCATGGACTAAATGATCTTGAAAGCTCCCTTCCAATTCAAACTATTCTGTGATTCTATGATCTTCACAGTGTAGCCTCACAGACTCCTTCAGCTAAATTCATCAGGGTTTTGTCAGTGAACTGCTAAGTCTAGGAAGTATCAGTTCCCAAAATCAATAGTAAAATAAGATGAAAAATCATAATGAGAGGAAAACAGATCATGAGAACTCAGGTTATTATCAGTCTCCTGTGTCTGAAAGATAGCATCTGTACCACTGAACCTCTCCTACCATCAGTTTGGGTGGTGACTGGGAGCAGCACCGGCTCAGACGGAGAACGTGCCACTCTCTGAGTCACTGGTACTGCTTCCTGTTGGCACAGCCCTTCCTAGTAGGGGCTATTCTGCTGAACCTTCCTCACTTCTTCTTACAAACAGAAAGCAGAAGTGATGTGAGTCACCTCACAAGACCACCTGCTAAATTCTTCTCCTGTGGTCTTGACCCAGATGCCACCTGTTAATAGTGAATGTGAAGATACACGTCTTCAGGATATTGTTCAGAATCAGAGACTCTTTCTTTGGGATTAATTACCTAAGGAAAAGCAATAAATACCAAAAACATGAGTGCCCACTTCTCAGGAGCCCCAAATTCTGTAATTTCTTGTCTTCACAGAAGCCTAACCACTGCTTTTACTCACCTCAGTGAAATAAAACCATTTTAGGGGAATAAAGCACATATCAAATATTTTGTGTTTGAACATGAGTTAAATAACTTCTAAATTCATCTTTAACAATGTGTATTCAGGCACATTTTCTGTCTTATACAAGTCTTCAAACTTAGAAGACTAAGATTGTGAGAGTCTTCCACTGGAAGACTGGCTTCCATCTCCGGTGTTACTCTAACCCCTTTCTTCATATCCTGAATTATTTGCTGAAGCAATGACTGAAACCATATTATGACAGCCTGAACACTGGGAAAATACAGCTGGCACAGTATCAGTAGTTAGTAGTTTGCATTTGTCCACCATTTTCATATTTGTAGCTACTAACCAAGGACTCAGAAAGAAAATATTCACCTCTCCCACACTGCCACAGCCTGTGCAATGCAGATCTGTTGAGCTGATGTGCCCCCAGATTCCTGGGACTTATGAGTGAACCTGGAATTTTTGTAGTAATAGTAACTTGAGAGGAAGCAAGAAGAAAAGTGTCTTTCATCTTTTATACTCATCAAGTCTGGGACAGCTTCCAAATCAATGAGTACATGCACTCAGTTTTGTCTTGGTTTTTGAGTTACTACCATGAAATAACCAACTGAGACCCATAGATTTTAACAAACCAGTGTAAAAAACAATGTGGTCTTTGAAATTGCTTTCAAATCTCTCTATGGGTTAAACACTCAGAGTTTCTTGCTTTTGAAAGTCCTTAAGCAAAGACGCCTTTGCCTCTGAGGAATGATATTTTATTAATGTGCATGATTGTATATGTTAGTGTGTGCATGAATATATGAATAAAAGTATAGACAACTATTATACAAATACTTCTTATAAAGATATAAGTTTATGGAATTAAAAACAGTAGCCTCAGTGTTGTGTCTCTGAACATGTAGCATATGTCAGCGTTTAGTTGATGTGTACCATTCAAGAACACATTTATCACCCAAAAGCATTCCTTATTTTACACCCTTGCTTCCTGTGTATTATTTTCAGCAATCATAATTCCTTAGGCATTTATTTTTACTTGTTGTTTAAGTGGTAGAAGAAAGAACAGAATCAGGATATAATGGCAGGCCAAACCCCAATGTCATTACTTAGATCTTAACTCAGATAAAACTGCTCAGGACTTCTACTTGCAGAAAGACCACAGGAATTAGCCCTACAAATGGTTTCCTCCCTTCCAAGAGGTAAATGTATATCTTTCTTCTTTTATCTATTTGTTGCCAGGGTGACAGGCTTATACAGTTTGAAACTACAGCAGTAAGGCCTTAGGGTGTCACTTTAAGATAACCACATACTCAGTTTTGTGTTTAGCTTCATTATTTTATTTTTAGTTTATTCATAACAATGTGCTAGTGAAAAACGCCTATTGTCAGCTCCAGGTGTGTTTGCCAACATTAAAAAGTATAATCACAATAAAAGAAAAGCCAGGAGCAATTCCACCTCCCACAAGCCAAAATTAACAAACCATAGCAAGAATTAAAATCAACAATATTTTACTTCCCTCCCTTCTTTTCTCCATCCTCTACTCCCTCCTTCCCACAAACTACCAGGATTTCTTTCCAAATTCCTGGATAAACAGATAACCTGCAGCATGGATATGCAGTTGATGTTATGAAAACACATTTTTGGCCATGTTTTCATATAATTGGCTCTCCATGTGCCCTAGGCAGATTCCCTTTTTCATATTAAGAGAAAACCTGAAGCATGACTTCTGTATGGTCATCTGACAGAGGGAAGCCCAAGCTTTTACTCTTCCATGGACTTTGGAGATATGGAAATCTGCAATTATCTCCACAGCCTCTTGGGTTTTTACTCATCTTTCTGATTCAGACTTGTATTTGAGATAAAGATTTTTTTGGAAAAAAAGTAATAGCTAATCTTTTTGATTTTCCAGGGAATATGTTCTGTGTCAGGTCTTAAAAGCTAATTCCATGTCATACTTTGATTTCATGCTCTATGTTATCTGACTTAGCTTCCGTTCCCACTCATTGTTTATTGCAATATTTAGCTGTCTACACTGATGATTTTTCTGCTCTCAATTCTCTTCTCCACAGGGGCACCACTTAACTTTTGTCCAAAGACCCATAATTTTGTCCTGCCTAGGTACTGCACTCTGAGAGGTCCTGATCCTTTAACCATTCTCCTAATCCGATCCTTGAACAATCCTCATGGTTCTTGCTTGAAATTTCTGCATCCTTTTCTATTTCACTGTGAAAGGCTGGAGACCAGACCCAGGCACAAAAGTCTAAGACAACCCACAAGGTATCTGCCACAGCATGAACCCCAGTAAGTACACTCTCTGCTCTTACTCACAATTTTCTTATTTAAATCCAAACTCTGAATCTATTCTTTGTGTTGCATCATGGTTAGCTCATGTTCAGATGATTCTCTGTGATTTCCAGATGTTATCTGGAAGCAATGCCTGCTAAGCCAGATCAGTCCATGTTATATGGTGCTTGTGTTCTCTGGACAGGATTTGGTCAGTCAAAATCCCAACCACAGTAGGATTTAGATATCTAAAATCCAATTTCAAACCAAGGTAGCATCCAATCTGCTTGGTTTTGTACTTCTTCTACTGACCACACACAGATTTGTTGAAAATCTCCCGTTTTAGCCTGAAATTTTCTTAGATTCTTCACAGTAGCTACTCAGATAATCATGCTCCCAGGACCTGTCTCCGGCTGGGTGTCAGTGAAAACTCAGTTATGTACACAGGCCTCTAACCTCTGTGTAAATCCCCAAGAGAAGCTTGCAAAGTTGTTTTTGTTTAAATATTGAGGCAATCTTTCATCTTTTCTTTTGCAAAAAACAATGGCCCAGCCTTCACTCCTGGTCCCATCAGTGGATGGTGTGCACAGATAAGCTACGTGAGCAGTGAGTTGGGACAGTGAGTTGAACTGTCAGTAGTGATTTTTGTCCATAATTACTGCAGTTGCTTTGACATCCTAAAGCAACTCTGCAGATTCATCACATACCTAAAGATTTCAATTTGTCTTCCTCTTTTCTGCAGAGAGTTTTTGTAAATCTGTTGGATGTGGGCAGAGAAATGTTCAAAAGCCACTGGAGGAAGCAGCATGGTCCTGTGGCTACTTCTAAATGCCAGAGGAAACTGAAAACTGAGAAAGCCCATGTTTTAACCTATGCTGGGTTGCACACAGTTCTTGTCCTGTGGAAATTGCACCAGTTCAGCATTGCTGGGCTAAACTCACAGCAGGGTCCTCACATGGACAGAAACAGATGGATCTGCAGTATAAAAGAAGGTGGAAAGTAGCTGCAGTTTCAACAGCTTTTCAAGTGTGTATTTAGGTTACCTGAAGCATGGCCCCAAGTGGAAAAAGGCAGTTTGGGCTGGGCAGTGTTAGGACTTGCTGATTCAGGGTGTTTTCTCAGTAGCCCATTATCACTGGACCGCCCAGAGGGCTCAGGTGCTAACCCCAGTTGCTGCAGACCCGAAGGAAGAGCATTCCAGCCCTTGTTTGGATTCCCCCTCAACTCCGCAAACTGTTGAGCCAAAGCACGAAGGTATGAACAAAATCCCAGTAAAGATGGACAAATCCCGTGAGGCCCCAAAAAACATCTTTATCTGAGAAAGCTGAGAGCTCTGCCGTCTCCCACTGGCATCCAGCCACATGTGGCGAGCCAAGACAGGTGGTCTGCTGGGCTGGACGGCGCCCTAAGACCGTCTGGTCTGCCGGACGCGTTGGCATGAGCGGCTCAGTGAATGGTACTCTTCTCCCTGCACATGAACGAGTCCAGTGCAATACAATGGGGTACTGTGCTGCTGAAGAAGTTGTTCTTCGGGTGAGACATTACACTCATAAAACTCAGTGGAGGTCCTGACCACTTTGTGGGCATTAAAGATCCCATGACTTTTAGCAATGGCTTTGGTGTCCTGGCCACGCTCCAGCTTGGAATGCTTTTGTCTCGTCGAACTCCCTGCACAGCTCCTATTCAGAAATGTTGTCTTCACGAAGTCTGTGTTTAGATGAGCTCATGCTAAGCTGCTGTTTCAAAGTTGATGCCAAAGTGGAAAAAGAGTTGTAAAAGCAATTAGCAATCATTACTGATAATTACCTACACATGGTCGGTGTATCAGGCTCAGAATGAAAAATGTGTAAATATAGGGTGTTACCAGGTCTCTGGCTGGGGGTTTGAAACACTCAGGACTGTACGTATCACACATACTTGCTATCAGAACAAGAAGCGCCGCTGTGATGCTTAAGATCCTGAATTCATATGGTGCTCTGGGTAATTTACCAATAATGCTCGCAAGGATATGAGATCCCTATGGAAAAGTCCATCCAAAAAATTCGAATGTGATACTTGAAGCTGCTGTCTTTGAGAAATGGAGCTTTGAATCCTGTTCATCACTCTAGGAGGAGATTCTCACTGCACTTCCCTTCATCATTTGGAGGAGCAGGTCAGACGCTGGCAAAACCAGGCCACTAAGTCTGCCAAAGGCAATTTAAATACAACACATCAAGATAATGTTTCCTTTAAGCTTTTCATTTTCACAGCCTTACACAGTGAGACCAGCCTATGAAGTCTCCCATTTAAAGTCTGATTTGTGATTTATAGTGATTTATAACAACACTAAAACCTCCCACAAAAGACAAATTAATACTCAGATGCTTTTTCAGCACCTCCTTTAAGAAAAAGGGTTTTGAGCCAGTGCCAAGGAGTGGGAGGCAAGTATTTCTACTGAAACACAAATGGGTGGCAAACTCTGGAATAACATTTTGGCATGAAACACACATTACATTTTTGGAGTCTTTTCTCTTTAAAGTGTCTGAATATTTCAATTTAACAAATTAAACGTTCCCTAATAAAATGAGTTGGTCAAGGAGAAAAGAAAGAATTTAAGTTAGGTCTCCTTAAATGTTTTTTGCGTTTAAAGTCCACTGCCTGGTCTGCCTTTGAGTTCATGGTAGTTCCAAAATACAGAGTACTTGTTTTGGCTCTAGGCTTACTATTATATTGCCATTAAAATTCCAGCTAAATCCTCCAGGTTTGTAATTAGAACTATGGAGAGACCCAGGAGTCAAACACGAAGGATGCTGAACTTCAGCAGAGGAAATTACAGCACAATTTGGTGTGAGAAGTGTTGGATGAAATTGAATGGAACAAAACAGTGAAGCAGATGGGGAAGGAGAGTATGTCCAAAGATCAATTAATGCTGTCTGAGTGTTACGAACACTGTTAAGCAGCAGTGCATTAGGACTAAACTGGGACTCCAACGGATGCAAAAGAAAGTGTAAAAACCATATGAAGGACAAAGCAAGACTGATGGATTCATTCTGTAGAAGACCAGTGAGTCAAATATTTTGGTTGGAGTTAAAAAATGATAGGATTATTTGATGACCAGTGAGAGGAGAAAGGTAATCAAATTTATGCTTCAAGGTATAAACTGGTAACCACAGGGGGTCTGTAAGTAAGTTTTTCCTTCTCTGGAACGTTGCAAAACTGGATGACAGGGTCTTTACAAGGACTGCTCTTACTCTCCCTCTCAGTCTTCTGGCTTTGATCAAAACACTGGGTGTGTGTCAGTCTCAGACCTAGTGACAGGCTGATGCTCAAATGGTCAACTATGGCAAATTTTATTTTCTGTTAAAAGGGATGAAAACCAAAACACAAGAAGAGATTAATCTGTACAAAATAAGAGCTGAGTTCAGCCTTCCTTATTCCTGAGGGTTTCATAGTGCCTTGGGTGGGAATTTTGCCCCAGCATGGACTGCAGGATTGACTTTTTACTGATGACAGATGAGATTTTCTGTATGTGTAACCAACCTGCCAGGTATTGTTGGTAGCAGTGAAGGCCAGATTGAGTATCTAGTTCTTTTCCTTAAAATTACCAGATAAAATTAATCAGAAAAAATAACCCAGAAACTTTAAGAAACCAAATACTTCCCATAGGTATCCTAGCAAATATTTCCTATTCATAAACAGGGAATCTAATAATTAAATGGCATTAATTCAGGGAAAAAAACCACTAATGGCGAGTTGGTAACACTTTTGTAATAAAGAAAACACTGACTGCCCCACTGCATTGGCCAGGAGACCTTAGAATGGATTCAAACATCTCCAGTGGACAAATGTCTCCATAGGATGCCTCCTCTCTTCACTTCTCCCCATCTTGGTTTCTTGTTGGTATCACACATTTTGCCACTTCCACTCCACCTGTAAGCCAGGCACAAGGGCAGCAATCCCTATGATCACGTGTGTGGCTCCACCTGAGTTAACTCTCTAGACCAGCCACCAGTGGACAATAAAACAGATCCTTCTAGAGTATGGTTGATTTAACTGTAAAGTAAATGTTTAAAGCATTTCACATTAATTGTGCTGTAGCAAGAGTTTGTTTCCCCTCTCTTGGTGAAGAAAGCTCCAAGACAGAAATGTCTGCATCGTGGGCATCAAATGCTTGGTGACATGAGCCCCATTCACAGTCATGCCATGACTTTTATGTGTCACTGTTATTCCATCTCTCTGAGTTTTTCTCAGGCCAGACAGGAATGTATTTGGGCTCTGAGACTTGTCCTTAGTCCATTGGGACTTCATTCAGCCTTGGTGGTTGTAGGTAGGAGGTGGACACACAAAAGGAGACCATTGTCCTCTACATTAAGAAGTGCTACCCATTGCACACCCAGTTCACATGTAGGACCCTTCATGGCTGAACTGAGGCTTACAGGTATCTTGCTCTCTCCTAATCTTGCTAAGAAATGAAGACAAATGTAAGGTTAGGACCAGAGGCTAGGACCATGTCAGTACTTTTCAAAGGCCCAGGGAATGGGCACAAGCCTCAGCATATGATTTTCCAGACTGATAAATTGCTAGTGCATAGTCCAGAATAACTTTTTTCCAGACCAGCCAGCATCATTCCAAGTAGCATTTAGGTCTGGTTATTGGTGTGAATCAAGGATATCTCCCCACAGACTGGATGTGGCCACCCTGCTCTGGAGGTGAGTTGAGCTATGCCATGTTCATCTGGACTTGAGCCCTGGCCTGTTTTATTTATTCATGCAGCAGCTATAGAGACTTCACTCAATAATTTTAAAACCTCTTCTGCTTCTTTTTGATCACAGAATATATAAAATAATATCTTGGTGATGCATGTGAAATTAATGTCAGTTACAAGCAAAAGCATTCCTATGAACCCACAGTGTATCACACATGGAAATGAAGCTTGCTCATTTTATTTTTTCATTTCACCAAAAGATGATAGAACAGACCAGAGCAGAATAGAATAGAATAGAACCTTTCAGTTGGAAGAGATCTACAATGATCATTTGGTCCAACTGCCTGACAGAGGCACGTCCTTCCCAGACTCCCAGATTGAATGTTTGAGTCAACTAAAGTAAGATAAGATGGATAATGAAGCAAAT
Organism: Manacus vitellinus; assembly: GCF_001715985.3. Lineage (NCBI taxonomy): Eukaryota > Metazoa > Chordata > Aves > Passeriformes > Pipridae > Manacus > Manacus vitellinus. The sequence goes on from NW_021938895.1 coordinate 2,136,301, forward strand.
CCACTTAGGGTATTATGACAAAGTATTTTTTTTATCACCTCTGAGCAACCATCAGTAAAAAAAATGTTGACATGCTGTGTAGTGCATTCAGCTCAATGAAGAGCTGATAGAAGGGTCTACAACTGGTCCTGATTCAGGTCTCTGTCATGATCATGAACCTAGTCCTGTTTTAACAAGAGGGAAGTGGTGGAGATGGCAAATAATCCCTACAAAGCTCTTCCCTTGATGCTCACAAAATAGAGGGATAAAAATTGAATATAGAATAGGGGGACTTGCCATAATAGGGAATAAAGACCAAAACTCCCATATCTGAAAAACCTCCAGGACATTTATCTCCCAGTTCATCTAGACATGGCATGAAGGACAGAGGCAATTTTCCACTGATGTTCAAAGTCCTTGGTAAAACTGGCTGCAGTGCTGAACTGGTGGTAGGAAGAAAGGGACAGACCTAGGTGGCAACACAGGTGGTATTGGAAAGCTCAGCTAATCCATGTATCCCAAGAAGTTTTACCATTACTGCTTTACATTCATCAGTAGAATAAAATGGATGTGCACTGAAAGTAGAGTTCAGCTTCACATTTAAGAAGGGACTTGGGAAAGATTAACAAATTCTACACTTGTGAACATGATTTCAGGAGCTGGTAATATAACTGGAAGAGAGCCACACACATGGCAGGGGAATAACCACAATACCATCACTGATGAAAGGATGACTTGATAAGAGGAAGCTGCAGACATCATCATCATTAATTAAACACTGAAACTGGAGAGAGGAGGGTTTTGTGGTTAAGGCATTGGACTCAAACTCAAGAGATCTGGGTTGCATTGCTGGCAGCATAAACATGGACAAGTCCCTTAACATCTTCTTTTACCAGGTCTCCATCTGTAAAATGGGAGCAAACCATGCTCCTTTTCTTTGCCTACTTAGAGAGGGATTTTTCCCCTGGACCAGCCTGCAGCAAGCTGCAATGCCTCAGCACAGATGAAGGTCCCAGGTGCTAAAGCCATTCAAACCAATAATAAGAAATAATTGTACTGCTGATAGAAAGCTTTGCTTCCTTGAAAATTAGTTTTCAATTCATTTCTCCTAAGGAAGAAATTCTATATTTTTACAGGCCAAAAGCCTTTTTTTTCCGCCCTATTCTACTGCTCACAATGTGGGAGGTGAAAATAGAGTTCATAATGAGAACTCGATTCTGGGGGCTCCCAATGGGAGCATACATGTTACAGGGTAAGTGTCCTGCCTTATAACAACTTTTCCTGCTACCACAGCTGTAACTAAAATGGTAGAGCAGAAATAGGAACAGGCACAATAAGTAAGTAAGGCTACACTTTACCAATTTTTTTTGTAAGGCTGTTAAATGGATGAGAAAATAACGTGTAGTTACATGAGTTGTATCTGCTAGATCAACACAAGACACTATGGATTTCATGCATGCACAGATTTCATGGAAAAGCTTTATTCCACATATTTTCTGGAACATCTAAATCAGAGATTATTTTTCCCCTAGTGCCCTCCCTTTATGGTAATTTCATCTCTCTCTCAAACACCTCGAGCACTGGGATATTAATTTTTGCAATCCCATGAAGCATGTTTCCCCTTCCTTTACAAACCTCCTCTCTTTTCCACATCGACCTGGCCACTAAAGCAGACAGAGCTTTGGTTGTTTGTGACCTTGCTTCATTTTATTGACCCCAAATATCTCAAGATAATTCCTCAGCTGTAGAACCACATCTGTGTAATGCCTCCCTCTACTGGATTTATGTAGATGGCTAAGGCGACTAATAAATTGTTGTGGGTCATTGATAGATTTGGGAGAAGATGCATTTCTGTGCACATTCAAAACTGAATAGTTTCGTCTGCCTTGATTTTACAAGGATTAAAAGAATGCTGTGCATGCAGCTTGGCTAAACAAGGGCTGAGGGAGATCTGATAACCATCTACAGAAAGCTGTGAGCATACTGCAGTTTGCAGTTAAACAGAGTTTAAGTGATAAAATTAGGAAGGGCTGAACTTTGCAGAGTCCAAGGCAAGCAAAATTTGAACAATTTTTGGAGGGAGTGGGGGATTTGGGAGAGCAGGTCACAGAACTGGCCTTGCTTTGTGAACTTCTTTCTTTCCACTTGTAATTTAAACCTTTGCTGGTTCCTTCCCCACTTTGAACTCAATTAAAAGAACATGTGTTTTTGCTGCAGACAAATCCATGATGTACAGTGAGGAGGAAAGAAAGAGCCATTTAAAAACTATGTAGTCACTTCACTGTGGTATCAACTGTTCTCTTTACCACAAGTGGTAAAAACTCTGGCATAAGACATGGATTGCTGCAGATGTGAGTAAGAATTGGTGTCATGCTTGTGATTCACCTGTACGCAATAGTGTGAATCTCTGATTCCTACTGAAACTCCATGCCATACCATAAATTAGCACTTCCTAAACTTTTCACTTTCTCTCCCTCGTATACTTTCTTTTTAATCACATCACCGTGACAACTCTAGTTCATTTTTTAAAAATTCGTCTGCATTTGGACCATCTAGCAATGAGTCAGTAAAGCTTTGAACATTCTGGATAGTCAATGGGACTGAGTTCCTCAAACCATGCTCATGCCAGGAAGGATTTTCCAGCCAGGTCTCAACAGCATCATGAGGCCATGGCTAAGGAGAAATGGGAATGCTATCATTGTCATCAAAATCAGAACAGGGTATCTGTTGAGTACAATGGAGTAATTTTTGTATATGATGACTCTTCATAACAGAATTGTCCTTCACAAATGCAGAGATGAGATTTGGTCCTGGCTGAATCATTGGAGAGTGTTCAACTATATCAACAACTGTATCAGCATAGAGATGGCAGGGAAATGACACTTTGCACAAAGCCAAATTATCCAGGATGCATCTGGATGCATTAGTAATCTAAAGTGAGGTCATACTGCAAAAGAGATGTGGAGAAGAAGAAGGAATATAATCTTGTAAGAGAGCTTAATAAAGCTTGCGCTTAATCAAGAAAATACTTCTGTATGTGATGATGTCCACAAAATACAAAATAACTCCCATGCAAAAGGCCTTTGCTAAAATCCCTTAAAATGTTTTTCAGAAGTTTGAGCAGCTAGGATTTCAACAAACAGGAAAATAAACTGGTGAAGGCTGCTGGTTACTGTGTTGGATTGGTAAAACAGAGCATCTGCTGCCGGCAGCCACAATTCCCCCACGTCTCACAACTTGCAGAGAGCAAAGGGTTGCAGAAGTCGAAACCGTGGCAGGTCTGGGATCTTGCTCTTGTTTTTCTCATTTCTAGGTCTGAACCATGTGCCCAAACAAAACAGGCTCAGCACTCCAGAAAGCCTGTCTGCAGCCTGGGCAATCCAGCCTGTGTAAGGTCACTTAGAGACACTGGTTGAGCGTTTATCACAACACATAAACAGCTTGAGCTACAGGAAAAACAGATAAAAAGAAGTCAAGTGTTATAAATTGTTCTCAAACCATCTACAAAGATATCTTCCTTTGATCGCAGTCTCTGGCAATTTCAGGGAACAGCCAAGGATCCTGTGGGGGATCCTTTTCCCTGCCTTATGTAATGTCCTTCCTTCAATCCCTTGGAAACATGTTCACACCCTTGCTGGATTTATCCTTCAGGCTGCATAAGGAAATACCTCTGAAGGACTGATGTCTTCCAAATACCTTTAGGGCCCATCTTCCCTTTCACAGATTAAAAGGACCTAAGAAATTAAAATAATGTTAACGAAAGCAGCATTGTTTGCAGGGGCCTTCTTTGCCAGGAGAAAGCATCACTATCTGTGTCCCTCTGTCAGGAAGAGGCTGTTAGATGATTTGAGCATCATCCAATGAGGTCTGCTGGGGTGGAGCTGGAGCAGAGAGTGAGGTGGAGATGTGGATGAGAAGGGAAAAAGGAAGAAACTGAGAGTTTGTTTCTGTGTTTGTGAGAGGTAAGTTTGTTAGTTCAAATTTATAAAATTCTTACTTTGTCGAGATTCATGAGCAAATGGTATCCTAATAAAAGTCACAGCTGAAGAAACCATCTTCAGCTTCTCCAGGAAGGTCTTTGGCTTTCACTCTAAAGTAATCTCCTCCTCCTCCTCTCAGTAAAGCAGCTGCAGATGACAGCAACATCCAGACTTTTACTGATGCTGTTTCCCAGGTTGCCTCTCTGCTTTGACCTTATTCCCAGCCCGGTTGTATCAAGCTACTCTGCAGAGCTTAAGGTGTCCTAAAATCTCAGAAAAGGCTGCCTTCCCTTACACCACTCATGCAAAAAACAGTCTTAATTCCAGTCTCTTCTGAAATTATGATTAAAAATACATTCAGGGTCTCAGAAGTTACTGTCCACTGTCCACTATCGCTTTTCCCTGTATACAGTCCATAATGCACATTCATGGTGGACACCCTCCTTTGGACTGTGAGTTCTGCTGGGAAAAGACTGTATTTTTATCTATTTCTATCAAGTACTTGTCACATAGTAGCAACAGAGGTCTTTTAGTATGTCCTTGGCTCTCAATGACAAATGCCTTCACTGGCACCTGAAACCAGATGTGCTCTGCACATCTGAACTACTCTTATCTCCATTTCAGCTGCCTTTTACATGAGCCAACTGAGAATACAGCTGGTTCAGATGAACTGAAATATTAAAATAGGCTTTGGGAAGCCCAGATATAGCAGAGACATGTGCTTCCATGAGTATATAAGACTGATTGTTGTCATCATGATTCCACATAAAGAAATCTAGAATAAGATGTCTAGGCATAGAGACCAGGATGCTTTTAGCACTGAGAGTTGAGGAATGAAGTTATGATGAGTTCAAACTGTTTAAATTTTTACATATTCATGAATAATCCACTGACTCCCATCCATTCAGTTTGAAAAGAAAGGTAGGGTGGAAAATGTCTTTTTGCACTATGAACTTTCTTCAAAAGCGTGTAAATGTGATAACAAGACATATTGATGTGCTTTTGGGGTGTGTGTATTTGTTTTCATCCAACTCTCTGTCATCTAGAGCTGAGCAAATAACAGGGTCAGTACAGTGAGTTGCAGGGTTTTCCTTGTGCAAGTAACAATCATTTACTGCCAACGTCTGATGCTTTATCTCATGTTTGCTGAAGTGGGTGAAACCAAGAGGAAAACTGCTGGGAGAGCTTCATTACTCTCCCCTCATGACTCCAGGAATAGGCATCCCATATCCAGATAACATTGCAGCTTTCTCTGGGAGTGTTCAAGGCCAGGCTGGACAGGGCTCTGAGCAATCAGGTCTAGTGGGTGACAGCACTGCCCATGGCAGGGGATTGGAACAAGGTGATGTCTAAGGTCCTTTCCAACCCAAACCGTTCTGTGATTCTTCTGCACAGAAGTGATCAACTTCATGACTCTAATTTAGGAGCTTTCATTTGGTAATGCACAAGGTAGAATTGGCCCCAGTTTACCATCCCAAGACAGTGTTCATTCTGTAATATATGCATGGATAAAGCTTTCTTTATCCATACAGCTTAAGTAGATACAACTTACCAGCTAGTTAGGGATAACTGTGCTGACACAACAGCAGGGATACAGACACACTGACCTTGAAGGTACCACTCTTCCATAAAAATTGCTATAAACTGAAGTTGGAAGGTACCTTTCCATTGATTCCAGGACTACAGGAACCCTTTTCTGATTGCAAATCCTTTAGTCTGCGTTGGCTCTGCTTAACAGTGGTTTGTAATGTGATTATAATGTATATTTACACACACACCCTCTTAGCAATAGCTGCCTGGCCAAGCTAGAAAACACTGATGAAATAATAAAAGCAGTTAATGCCCTTCCTGCTTGAAGGTTAATACTGTGTGGTGAGTGAAAGACTTATAAAAATTGTTTTATTAAGGGAAAAATGGGAACCAGGAGGAGGTGTCTCAATGTCAGTGATTTCACAAAAAAAATATCTAGTTGTTGTTTTATTTTTTTTCCTTCTTTAAAACAAATTCATGTTAAGAGCAATAAACATTTTTTTTTTTTGGTGAAGATATCCTTACATGAAATCAGAGAAATAAATCTTCACTATCAGTGCTCAGGCAGTAACTTATTGGCACTCAAAAACTAAAGATATCACACTGAGTTCAGTTTGGAAAGATGAAGAGGAAGTGGTGAAGATAAAAGTAAAGAGGGGAAAAGAGAGGAAAAAAGAAGGAGAGGAAAAGTAAAGAGGGGAAAAGTAAAGAGGGGAAAAGAGGAGAGGGTTGGGTCGGAGAGGAGTGGAGAGGAGAGGAGAGGAGAATTAAATGAAGCAGCCATGGGCTGGGTGGGAGTGGATGTGTATTTCTGGAGTGCATGGGGCTTACAAAGTCATTGGTTCCTGGTTTGCAGAGCTTCATCTTTTCCTTTGATGATAAGGAATAAATAATAAATGATAAATTATAATTTAACATTTATTTAATATTTATTAAATGGTAGTTTAATTTAATAAATAATAAAATATAATTTGTATTATTGGGGAAATGGACACTCAGAGCTTTTCCAGTATTGCTGCTCCTTGGGTGAGTAGGCAGCAGCTCAAATCCATGGCAAGACAGATTCAACACTGAGACCTGGAGAGTAGAGGGCACCAAAACCAGTGAGGTGTTAAGGTGACTCAGGCTCAGTAAGAGGAGCTTTTGTACCCTGGGGTGAATTCTGGGCCCAGTGGTGGTGATAGCCACTGGTTGCCTTTTGTGTTTATGCCAGTACAGATCACTGGAGAGGGTGAGATCCAGGGAGCTCTGTTCAGCTTCCCAGTATGCCAAGGAACTCCACTGCAGAACCAGAGTTCTGCAAAAGCGAAGAAATGATCACTGGGCTTTTCAAAGTCACCCAAATGAGTTTGACTCATCATTTCCTCAGCTTTCAGCAGGAATTAGGTACTTAACTCTTCCTCAAGAAATGCTTCATACCCTTAAAATATGCCCATTGTGTTTCTTGGCTAGAGGTAGACCATCTAAATTAAGGGACATAAATAAGTGTAGGAGCTCTACTGCCTCAGAAGGCAGTGACATCTTGGTGGCCTCCTTCCTGCACTGACTGCAGGGGATGTCTAATTCATTTAGACTCGTCTGCCATGTAAGCTGCAGGTGCCAAGCCAGGCAGGAAGAGCCTGGACCTCATTTTCTTTAAAATAGCGTGACTCCACCTTCCCAAGGCACAGGAATGATCTACAACATGAAGTACCGAGGTCCTGGACTGGTGGAGACTGTGAAAGCACACGAGGTGAAATCACTGTTTAAGGCTGAGCTGGCTGAACCCACTTTTCCTCGGCTCCTAAGCTGCCTGGTATGTCCCTGGGTCAGCAGGGACAATGCTCTTTGACGTGGATGGGTCCTCGATGCCTTTTGGCACCGGAGGGTTCTCTGTGGCACTTTGCATGACCCAGCCGACAAGTTCCCGGCCTCCGCAGGGACGAGGATTACGGATTTAATACACCCGCATGCTTATCCCCGTGTAAATCAGAAGCAACTCCACTGATTTCTTTGGCATCCAGCCCATCCGGCTCCTAATGGAGCCGTTCATAAGAATCCCACTAACTTTCCATGGGGGAGTGTGGATACGGCCCTTGCCTTGGGAGGTCACAGTCAGACCGGTGCGGTTATCCAGTGAACAGGAGGGAAGAATCAGCCCTCAGGCCTTTCCTTTCTAATTCTGAGCATGCTGCCAGGCTTAACCGTGTTAATAATTAACCCACAAGCCTGGAATTCCCTTCTCCTCCTTTGTGGCAGCCACCACTGAGAAAAAAAAGGCAGCAGAAATGTAGGAGACCTGAACTGGCTGCCCATGAACACATGGTACAATCTGTGGGATCTAAACAAAAGGGGAGGCTAATTTCCTGTAGAAAACTGCGGGAAATCTTCTCCTCAGCACAAATTTTCTGTTGCAGGTGAGAAAAGGGGGAAGTTTGCAAAACAACTGCATATTTGGATTTTATACTCTTCACACAAATTAACCTCTTCGAACAGGGTCACTCCATTATTATTATTATTATTTTTAGATACATAGTTAAAGTTATGGTTAGCTTTATCCCCTCCTGTGTTATTGTTGTTATACCACATATTAATGTAGTGCTTCTGTAGCTGGGAGAAGTATGGTTGAATTACAGTAACACGCTACAAGCAGGAGGAAAGTGCTGTGGTTTGGCTGGTCCACTACTAGATATACACCAGCACATCTGGACAGGAGATCATGTGACAAGTAGGAAAGCCAGAAACATATCCTGGATACTATAAAAAATGGGTTCTGTTAAATTAAAAAGGCTTTAAATATTGGCTCAGCTGGTTTCTGTATAGCGTTTTTAGTAGTTTTGGAATGTGTTGCAAGATTTGTGACCATCAAGAACTTGATTAAATATTGCAAATCCATTGTGCTGCTGGTTTGTTCTCATGGGCTCTGTGTCTCTTGCCAGTCCTCCTGTACTCTTGTAACACAAGCCATGACTTCTGATTCTGGATGAGAACTTTGTGTCCTCAGAACAACTTCTGTGAAAAAAAAAAAAAGAAAAAGAAAAGAGAAAAAACCAAACACACACTGCACCACCACCAAAAAAAAAATCTCTGCTTTTGCATAACATTTTGGACACTTGCAAGGCTATAGTAGGTTTTCAACTGCTGTAGGATGCTAGACATGACTCCCTCTGGTTAAAAGCCAGTCTGTTGACTCATAGAATTTTTAATCCTCAGCCAGACCAGTTGCTAAATTTCACTCATGTCTATTCATGACCTGCTATGAAGTGCTGTTCTGCAAACACAGCTTTGTGGCTATATGTGCCATCCTAACTTCTTCCTGAATGACCTGAAATCCTGGATAGCCTTTGGTTCAGGTCTGGATGAAGGTCATGTTCTTCTTCCTTTCTGGCACATAGAAGCAACAGTCTTACTGGAACAGATTGTGATTCTCCAAGGAGCAATGTACCAGCAATATTACTAAATTATTCCTGTGGAATCACAAAGAAAACCATCACAGCATCATGTAAATAAAGGGCTGGAAGAGATCACAGAATCATGAATCATAGAATGGTTTGGATTGGAAGGGATCTTTATAGGTCATCTATTCCAGCTTCCCTGCTAGGAGAGGTTCACCTTTCACTAGATTAGGTTACTCAGAGCCTCGTTCTATCTGACTTGGAATGTTTCCAGGGATGGGGCATCCACCACTTCTCTGGGCAACGTGTGTCAGTGTTGCACCCTCTCACTGTAAAAGAATTCTTCCTTATACCTAATCTATATTGTCCATCCTTCAGTTTAAAACCACTATCCCTTTGTCCTGTCACAACAGGCCCTGATAAAAGGTTTAGCCCCAAGTGTGAGGAACTGAACTTTTTTAATTGTCTGAAAACATTGCTACTGTAACAAGCTGTCCAAAGTTGTTCTGTCAGGGGGTGGTGAGGGAGAGACAAGACACCAGGGACAACAACAACCAAGCTGGTGGAAGACCTCTGAAGTAGTGAATATGAACCTTTATTCTTTTCTCTCTTTTTCTCTCTTTTCCCTTACACGTTATCTTGCGTGGCTACATTACAATCAAAACAGCTACATACCCGTTTTCCTTTGCAACCAAATTATTCTAAAATAAATCCTATATAATAAATTCTGCAAACACTGATCATCATTTTACTTTAATTTGCTCCAAAGGATTTAATAATAAAACAAAAGTTATTCCTGCCTGGTAGGTTGAGTTGTAACACCAACTTTCTTACAAGCCCCCTTTTAAATACTGAAAGGATACAAAAAGGTTTCCATGAAGCCTTCTCTGCTCCAGGCTAATCAACCCCAACTCTCTCAGCCTGTCCTCATAGGAGATCTTAAGTAACCATTGTGTCCAAATTCATGCTCTGGTATTAGCTCTTAACCTGTGCAGAGGAACAAAAAGAAGCACAGGACCAGGCTGCTTGGCTAAAACATGAACCCTTGGTATCTCAAGCACAAGAAGCATAAAGGGAGTTGACATGAGGACAGATTACTAGGACGAGTATATGGGAAGAGCAGAAACACATTAGGAATAACGTCAGAGAAGACAAAACAAAATTGGGTTTAAAGTTTCAATAAACATACACTGTATGAAGAAATCATTCTACAGATTCACCAGCAGCAAGAAGAGGACCAAGGAGAGCTGGCCTATTACCCAACAGAGAGTAAGAACTATTGTCAGATGATGCTGACACAAGAATACATTTAACACCTTTTTCAATAAGTTTTCATTGAAAGGCCTAAAATGACCAACATCATGAACAATGAGTAGTTCCATGATTTATTTATTCTCAGATTGGCTGAGACTGATGAACTCTGGTCTAGGATGCTGAAAGTGCAGCACCACATCCCTTGAGTTTGTTTGGGGAATGCACTTTTATAGAAGATCTCCTAATCATCTCCATTTACTGTGCTCTGGTTTTCTTTCCAGACAGAGGCTTAGGCTTCAGAATGAAACTAAACAGGAAGACACACTTTGGGAATGTTAATTAGTAGTTGCTAATGGGCATGAAGTCCCTGGGATCAAACTAGAGCTAGTCTGAGGAAAAACCCAAACAAACAGAGTGTGGTCACTGAGACTAAGCAGTTCTTAGGACTGATCCACTCCTATTGTACCACAATGCTTGCACAAACACACATAGCCTGGAAGAGCAGGGTAAAGTAGTCTTACAAGTGTTAGCAATTATCTTTGACAAGCCTTTGGCAGAAAGGTGAAAAACTGGAATTGGAAATAGCATCCATTATAAAAAGAGGCAAATAGAGAAGCCAAGGAACCATAGGCCAGTCAGTTTACATTTTAGACCCAGAAAAATTCTGGAATGAACAAGTGAACAAATTATTACACCTGGAAAATACTAAGGACATGAGTAGCAGCCAGTACCAGCGGGATTTGCTAAGAATAAAGCAATCTAGTATCCTTTTAAAACAGGAAAACAGGTTTGGAGAAAGTTGAAGTGTTTCACAATTGATACTTTTCATAAGCAAACTAAAGACACAGTCCAGGTGAAATTACTTCGGGTGAAAACTTGATCAAATTATTATATCCATTGAGTAGGTAGGAATCTGCCAAAATCAGAAGATATAACTAGCCAAGAGATTTCCACAGAGGTCAGTCCATGAAGCAGAGAGTAGATATAATAAATTTGCAGAGTGCACAAGGCTGGAAGAGACTGCAAAAGACTTCTTGAAAGAACATTCAGCACTACCATGACATTGTCCTTCTTGTCCTCTGTTGGGAATTACCACTCCAGAAAACATCTGGGGAGCACTTTTCTAGTTTACTCCCTTACCCTCATTTAGCACAAACTAGAGATTCATTGTTTTTCTCCAGCCTCAGGATGGTGCTCAGAGAAGACCTCCCGGTCTACAGAAAACTACCAAGAGAAAGAGTTGTGATTTAATCATCCTGAAACCTTAACTCCATCCACATGAGCACTTACACCACAGTGAAGTCCTGGGTCAATAAGCTTACACAGGATTTTTTTTAATTTTATTTCTGTTTCAGTCCCACTCTCATTTAATCAACAACAGAACTTCTGAGGGCTGCGAGTGACCAAGGTACCAGCTGAACAAAACAAGGACTGATGATGCTCTGCTTTATTTCTTGATGCTCTTGTTTGAAGAGCAATGAGTGGGGCAGGGAAGGACATGCTGAACAGTGCATCCATCAAGAGATGCCTACCCACAGGGTATCTGAGACATTACAGTTACACACTTCTTTGGGGAACCATCTCACACAGTGTGTACATTATGGTTTCTTTTAGAGAAGCTTATGGGAGTCATTGAGCTCCATGTATTAGTCACAAAATGATTAATAAGGACCCAAAGGTTCACATGCACATACTTCCATGTTAATGAAGCCCTCATGCTTTATGCATGAAGCAGAACACAAAGCTCCGGAAATAGTTCTTCTCAACGTTCTTTCCAATGTTCCCATTTTTAATGCTATAATAGACATTGATTTATTTGAAATCAGCATAAAATATGTACCAGCTCAATAAACCCCAAAGAGGTTCTCAGACTTTCTTGAGTGTCCTCACCAGGCAATAAATCACAGAAGCAATAAAGTATGTTAAATAGCTTAACCAATCATGAAGTGCAGAGCCATCAAATGACTCATTTAAATACTTGTAGGACATTAACCAAATAAGAGATACTGGAGTCTTTAAACACATAGTTCTTTCTCACACTTTTACAATAAGTATGGAGATAGGGCTGTGGAATTCTGAGCAATACAAAAGAAATTTAAAACAAAATATCTTTTTTCTTATCTTTGTAAATGAGAACTGCTATATGCTTTACTTACTTAGCATATATCTACTTCAAGTATTTCACATTGAACTGCAGTACTTGAAAGCTTAAAAATCTCTGCTATATTTATCTTCCCTGTATCTTATAGTAAAAAAGGAAGTAACCTTGTCACCTTCTTAAAATAGGGGAATTACAGGACAGAGATCTTTAGTGTTAGATCAATAAAGGAACCAGCACTGACAATTTTTTAGGGTCTACAAAACAAAATTCAGATTCTTGAGAATCTTAGTGTAAATCTAATGTTAGAAAGACATATATTCCCTTCAGAAATGTAGATTCTTACTGTCACAGGAAGCCAGGATAGGAGTCAGCTTGCAGGTTAAGGCACCTGGATCTGGTCAGCTGAATCAGTCCTCATTAACTCCACCAGCTAGAACTTCATGAAGGCACCTGGAGTTTAGAGATCAGTTTGCAGGTATTCATCTTCATTTACATGCCTTAAATCTCCATCACACCCTAGCAGACATCTTACCTTCTAGAACCTTCTAGAACATTGTCAAGGTCTTTGGGCCATGAGCTGCATTCATGTGGCACCCTAAGGCTTGACTCTCACTAGCTAACTCCCTTCTTGTGGCTTTATGGGGGCCTTCAAGATTTGAGTCAGGTCAGAGTGGGAGAACAAAGTGAGCCTGAAGTTCTGCCTCTCAGTGTGGCTGTTTAGGGTCTATTTTAGTTATAGTGATATTTTACATAGTCTGTAGTGGGAATTCAAAGCTGAACAATCCCCTTCTGCCACAGAAAAGGTCTACAGGATATTCAGATGGAATTTCCCACTCTTGCCCTTCCTCACTTCTGTTACTCTCCTAGTTAGACATATACTTAAGAAATAATATCATCATGGCTGGGCTTCGCAAACGAAGATTAGGGAAAGGTCTCTACCCACGTTTGTCACAAGCGTGCTTGTGGCTAAAAAGGCCAATACAAGATAGGCATGTCCAGTTGCAAAAGGCACAGCAGAAAGACTCCTTAGATGGTAAATTCTGCAAGGCACGATTCTTTCTGCATTGTCTTTTCTCCTCAAGACTGATCTTGCATGCATTCTCAAAGGCATCAGCAGCGTTATAGATGGTGTGTCTCCAGGCCTCCCGATTGGAGGCCAGAGTAGACCAGTTGTGGTGATCAGTGTGGCCAAGGCTGAGATGTTGTTTCAGGGAGTCCTTGTATCTTTTCTTTGGGACTCCTCTCATGTGGCAGCCAGTGGCAAGTTCACCATAAAGCAGGATCTTAGGGAGGCGGTGGTCCTTCATCCTGGAGTTGTGCCCTGCCCAGCACAGCTGTGTTCTCAGTAACATGGCCTCAATACTTGTGACTGCTGCTTGTTCTAGAACAGATGTATTGGTCACATCATCTGACCAGTGGATGTTTAGGATTGTACAGAGGCAACGTTGATGGAAACGTTCTAGGAGACACAGGTGGTGGTGGTAGATGACCCATGATTCAGATCCATATAAGAGAGTAGACAGCACAATGGCTCTGTAGGAAAATAAACCATATATATTCTCTTGTATTCCTGCAGAACTGGCAAGTAGGTGTTTAAAATGCAGGCACTAACCACTAGACAAGATTATCTCCCACCTACTTCCCTGCTCCTGGATTCCTGAATTTCCTCTGCCTGGAGAGCCAGTTAGCTCATTGCAGATGTGAGTCAGAGGATGAGATTAACACTGGCAGAGATGATCAGAGTTCAGGGCTGAGCACAGACTTGAGGCATGAGCTAACATGACAGTGTGGATGTACTCAGGGAAGAGGATGGCTCAGCAGATATACAGCACTTCACAGGGAGGAAAAAAGTCTGGGTTGAAAGCCAAGGAGAGGATTCAAATGTGGGGCTTTCCACAGTAACTCTGAGTGCACCAACCCAGGAGTAAGTATATTAAAGGGGGTCCTCCCTCTTAATTTCTGTGACAGAGCAATGGTAAAGCTCATGATGAGCAGGTGAGTAGAGAGGGATTTTTACTAGTTCCCACTCGTCCCGCAGAACAGTCCCTGTTCAGGCAGGGATTTTTTTGAATAGGAGGCTACTAGATTCACTAGGACACCTATTATTATTATTACTGGATTTTTGAATCTCACCTTAAGCTCATTCACACTTCTGTACAAGCCTGCCACAGTGAGTTCCCCTGCTTAATTACATTTTTTATTAAAAAATACGTCTTTTTTTGTCTAAACCTGCAGACTGATGATTTTCTGTGGTGTTCTCCACTTCCTACCTCCTACAAAATGGAAAGAAATTATTTTCTCTTTACTTTTCTTATAGTACTCCATTTTGACAAGCCTCTGTCAGCTGTCTCTTTTCCAGCTTCTCTTTATGCAAATACAATACATCTGATTGTCGTTGATCACTATTCTCTTCACCTTTCCTAATCCCCCTTTGTGCCCAGATCTGCACAGTCTTCAAGAAATGTGCCCAAGAGACACACATATAGTTAAAAAATTATGTGTTCTGCTTTATAGTTTATTCTTTGCTAACAAGTTTTCTATCTCTATTGGCTTTTTAGACTTCTGACACCTGTGTTCATATTTTCAAAGGGTGACTCCAGGATCTCTTTCCTGACTTGACAAGAGCCCATTTAGAGCCTCTTATTGTTTATGAACACTAAGAACAATTTTTTTTCACCAGTTGCCTTAACCCTTTCTTAAAAAATAATTTATTTTCTAATTGCAGAAGCAGGGTGGTTGGTTGGAAGCACACCTGAGCAGAATTGGCCAGTCACTGCATATTTTGTAACCTATGACCAGAGATAGGAGTGTTCTCTTGGTGACAAGAAACCTGTAACACCAACTGGAGCTAACCACTGTGTTGGAAAACTACCTAATGAGTATGGAGTGTGTTCAACTGACCATAGGATATGCTGGCACATGGGATGGAAGGGAGTAGTCGTGTGTGAGAGGATGGAGACAAGTTGCGTAGAATCAGAGAATCATAAAATATCTCGAGTTGGAAGGGTCCCATGAGGATCAATTAGAGGATTAGCATCAGCAGATCTTGAGCACAAATTCAAGTTTGGTTAAAAATGCCCAGGAAGGGAGATGGAGGGAAGTCATGTGGTGACCCTCTAGTCTGTTCCTTACCTTGTACTCGTCCCTGCTGCCTCAGGAAACTGTTTTTGTGTTTTCTTCCACATAAAGCAAAGCCCCCTGGCTTTTCACAGCCCATCACAAACAGCTATATCCTCACTCCCTGCCAACCCTCACCCTGACTAAATGACCCCTCATCTAAATCTTTCACCTTCCCATCCCCTTCAAACTTGAGAGAGGTGTTTTTTCATAGGATCTGACAAAAATTAAGTACCACCATGATTTGCTTGAGTGTGAGGTGGTTGCTATATCCACTACTACCCACTTGCTCATCAACAATTTTCCAAAGACCCTCTGACCTCAGTCAATCCCTTCCCAGCCTAATGTGCATCAGAGGTGCCCATGAACTTCTCGATGGGTTTGAAGTCATGTTCTGTACCTCAAACTATCAGTGTTCCTTTCTCCTCATCCCCAGGCCCTTAGGCCCTGTGACTGATGAAACCAGACTTCTTGCCCTGGATCTCTCTGTATAAACAAAGTCACCCTTCTGCTCACTGTGATGGTTTGGAAAGCCTGGTCATGACTGCTCCCATGAAAAATCCTTCTGGAAGAGATAGAGGTGGGAGAAAAAGAGGAATGTGTCTGAAAGTAGGTCTGCAGGACCCTCAGGATCAATCCTTGGCTTCTGGAGAGGTGCATCACCTGCTGATATCAGTGGTGGTGTCTCACAGTGCAACACAAAGAAACTTGGACCGTGGGCTCTGCTCATCACTGCCTTCCAAATTATAGTAGGACTTGGGCCAAACTCCAACTCTTTGGGCTGTAGGTAGATTCAAATTAGGAGCAGGTTAAAGTTAGGAGCAGGTGCCTACTAGAGGTACTTGTAGTTGGACTAAATGATTATTGCAGACCCCTTCCAACTGCATTATTCTATTCTATTCATTTTGATTCCATTTGATTCTAGATGTTCCATGAAAGGGATGAAGGCTCGATTCAGTTTCTCTGAAAATCAGTAGTCACTTCACTCTCAGTTCCAGTCATGTTGGCAAACCTCAACAGGCAAGGCAATATTACTAATTCTTAGCTTGGAGAAAATTGTCTTGGCACTCACCATTCTCCTGTCCTTCCAAATGTCTCTGAAGTTGCTGGCTGAAGAATTATTTTCTTCCAGACACCGTTTTCTCCCTAAGTGTATGAGTGTACATGCTGGTGTGTGTAGGAAACAGGGTGAGTTACTGTGGCTTGATTTCTTAGCCAGATCACCAGCTCCATTTGCAAAATCATCATGCATGTTTCCACAGGATTATACAATGCACTGGTCATTCCAACTTCAGCTGCAGTATTTGGCATGTTGATGGCTGACTCCAACCCTCCTCGAGACTGGCTTCACTCCACTGAAGTCAGTGGAATTGCAATAAAATAAAAACCAATGTTGTGGAGCAAAAGAATCAAACCCATCTGATGCTATTTCTTTAACAATCCACTCTTTTGATAGAGTTAAGGTTCTGATGAGTGTCATCTTATAGATGGCTCATTACTACCACGTGACAAGCCACTTCTCAATAGGACAGTGGAACTGGACTTATATCTGCAGACTTTTTTGACTTGATGTCATAATGCATGATAAAAAGCCCAGAGGAGAAGAAAAATATATAGTTAATCTAGGTATATAATGTTACAGGTGAAATAGAAATATGCACACACACATACATACACACAAATGTAAAACCCCAGACCGTGCTCAAACCATCATGCTGCAGATGAACTTTACCACCTACTCAAAACTCTGGGCATGAAAAAGAGCACAGGAGAACCCATTCCAAGCTGGGAGAGTGCAGGCTCCTGCCTCATCTCCACATAGCCTCACCTGATGGCAAGAAAATTATTGCACAGAGGTGTTTTAGCTGAGCAAACAACCAGCACTTCAACATGGCTTTGTTGTATTTACCAGTGCCAGGGAAATTTTCAACAGGACTTCAAAACAGTAGGATGAGCCTCAGGTCAATGTAGCTGATTTCTGATAGATAATTTTTATGTCTCTTCCCCTTTCCATGGGAGGAGCTGCAGAGGGAGCCAGTGACAAGGAGCCAAGGTCTGTAAGGTTTTCCCAAGAGCATGTAGCAAATGTAGGAAACTGTGAAGGGGAAGACTATAAATCAGGACCCAAAAGGATGCACTGTCCACACTAGCAGCTCTGAACCTTCAATGAGACATTTTTTGAGCAAGGTTTTGGAATTTTGGTGGGCTCTGACCTGCAGTTTTCACTTCCAAAATAACTTGACTTTTCTAAAGTGGTAATTTCATTTTCATGATAATGCTAAACTCAAGCCACATGTGCTTTAATTTAAAGCAGGAGTCAGGCAGTGGACCCTGCCAAGAAACAGTAGAGAAACATGCTTATTCTACTAGTTTGCCTGAGGCATTCAGCATTTTTGAATGCCTAGGCAGAAATATAGTTTTTAAATAAGCCAATCCCAGAAAGAGAGAGAGATTGAGAGACAGAGAGAGAGAAAGAGAGAGAGAAAGAGTGAGAGCAGAAGAGGGAGGGTAGAAGAAGGTTGCAGTACATTTTTGCATTAAGCTTTTGTTGCATTGGCTGGTTAAATAAGAACTGATGACTTGGCAACGGAGCAAATATAGTTTATTGCTTTCGCTGGCTGTTTGTTGGTTTTTTTTTTAAGCAAAGGTGTTGTCCAGACCCCTTTTCTTTTTCAGACAGAAACTGGGATGTTAGACTTCATCGTGGCAATGGCTATTAGATTGCTTTAAATATACACTTGGTGGTTGCACAGCTCTTTCCACTAATTAAATCCCAGTGAGACATATGTTTACAGTCCTTTTGGTGGCATTTTTAGGAGTATTTTAAACTCTCCTAGAAGGCTCAGGAAAGCAACCTTGTCTTTTTATGCAGTAAGAGGAAAAGAGAGAAAGAAAAAAAAAAAAAAGGAGAGAAGAGACAAGAATGAGTGGACTGAGAGGAAGAGAATTTTTCCCCCCTCCTCCAGAAAGCCAGATGACCGGGCTCTTGGATTTGGGGGCACTTAGTGTGGGGTGAGAAGCCAGTTTCTTACCCCCATTAAAGTGCCTTCTTCTGACTCTGGTGTTTTTCAGTAGAAAATAAAATTTTACCTCAGATCTCAAACTGCATCGCTAAGGCAGGAAACTGCTATCTTCCTTGTGGAGGAAATTATACATCCCTGGGAGGTTAAAGTCAAAGATTGCACAGTCAGGTCTTGATTTTAAGTGACTTCTGCTGGACCTGCAGATACTCGATGCTTTCCTCAGTCAGGCTGCTCTAATTTTAGATGTTCACAAAAGAGATGTAGGTGCTTGACAAGAGGCAAGAGTGGTTGGAAAAAAAAAAAACGTTGATTGCCTACTAGGGAAAATGTGTTTCATCTTATTGGCTTCCAGACACTTACACTAGAGGTGCTCTTGTCTTGTACCTCTTGGGGATTTTCTTCATCTACATGTGTACAGTGAATAATTACAGGAATTGGAACAGCAATACCCACTGCTTTGTTGCTGCCCCAGCTGTCTGTATGTACTCCCATAGTGGCTTGGCACTATGCAACCCCATTCTATTCATACACATCTGATACTTCCCTTCTATGACACACAAGTGGGGCTTTAATACTTCGGGGTTTCCTCCTCTGCTTCCCTCAGCCCTGTCCCCAGATGTCCCCGATGGTTAATTCCTGAGCTTTCTGATCCATGTTACAGTCCCAGGCACCTACAAGTGTCCCTAAACTGGGATCCAGCCATTTCCAACCAAGAAGTCTTCCCTGCATGCCAGGTTCACAGTGCAGCATCAATTTTCTGTTTCCGCAGTGTTGGACCACGTCTGAAGCTGGAAGTGGGATCAGCATGACAGATGCAGCTGGGTTCAGGCAAAAACCCTGAAAGACTCCAGGTGCCTGCTGTCATAATTAAAAAAAAAAAGTAAAGCACCCTCATAGGTAAAAATCCAGTGATCCACATCCTGCTCAGGGCAAGTTTTAAAATCCCATGAAATAATAACTCATGTTCTCAAACAAAGTGTGGGTTTTTATCTTAAAGAAAATAAAAGGTGCTTTAACAAAGAATTTCTAATTTTGAAAGGCTGAAAGTTGCTGTTCAAACAATTCTTCCCTGGCCCTGGAACGGGCAGCCCTAAGACTGGCTGTTTTACGGCGAAATATCTTCAGTAAGAAGTATTTAGTAAAGGAACCACAATGCCTCAAGACAGACATGATTCAATGATTTCCCAAAACAGAGATTTTAAATAAATACTGCATTACATCTTTCTGGTTTTGTTTTGTTTTTATAAGCCATCAGTAACATACATGTAGCTGCTTCCAGGAAGGAGGTGCAGGTAGTGAATTATCCATAAGAAATGACCAGGGGCTGAAAGCTCAAAGCTTCCCTCTTTCCTTGAATTACCTGGCTGGCAGGCTATAACAAACATACATGCCACCCACACACTGTTTTAAAAGAGCACCATTAAGGTTGCAAATCAATTCTTAACTCAAAAATGAACCTTAAATCATTTTCCTTGTGTGTATGAATTATATAAGTCTTTAATTAAATGAACAGCTAGTATAGTTTCCACCACCTCATTCAGAATAGATGGTGCTCTCCTAATTCAATATTTTGTTCTCTGCTTATTATCTGAAGTGTGACCCCAGGCCTTATTTACAGTAAAAATCTCATTCTGAAGATAGAATTATTAATTTCCTTGTGGCTTCTCCTGTGGGGCTCACCACCACAGGATCCAAGGGATTCACAAACATTCGCTCATCTGTCTTCCCAAAACAGAGAGGAGGGGGTGCTGTTATCCTTATTGGTCTGTCAGAGAAGCAAGGCATGGGGAGAAGGAAAGTGGGATCTAGGGGGACACAGCATGAGACATATGGCCTGATCTTGGCTGCAGTTGGGAATGACAGCAGCTTCTGCAAGTCAGAATCCATGATCTTATCAGATACCTGGAAGATGAGAAATGCAAAGCTAATGACTTGTGGGAAAAGTTTGGCTTCGGTGACCAAAGATCTGTTGAACAGACACCAGGACAGAAGTGAATCCAACCCAACTAATTTAACCGAGACCATCCCTTTTGGTCCTGCAATCTTTATTTTCTAGTCTTCTTACCCTTTTCATGCTTTGAAAGCATTGAGATAGCAGTACTGAAAATGTTTCCTTCATTCAGAACGTTGAGTCCCAGAGCAGACCCTCTTTGCACTGAATGAGGCAGGGATCAATAGGAAATGTAGGAACTCATCGAGCCATTAAAATCTGCATGAACACCACTTGGACACAAAAACCAAACTGAAGTTGCACAAGCAGTCTTCAATTTGGTGATTCCTGATCTTTGTATCATCCTGCAGTTAACATTTGTTGTTTCATTTCCTAGGTTTTTAAGAAGGCAGCCTGAAAAAGTAGACTTGGCCAAGGGACTTAACGGTCCTGGCACCCACATGGGCGATCAGCAGGGCTGGAGCCTCTGTATCGCCCTCTCGGACTTCTGCCACTTGAGATAACAGAATAATTGGGCAGAGGGAGGCTTTGAGGAGGTTGCCTAACATCCTTAAAAACTGTGTGATTTGTGGTTTTTCAAAAGCCTGAAACTTTGCCAATTCTGGGCAGATTCTCTTGGGAAATGCAAACGGCTCATCCCAACCATAGCAGCCAGCCAGTAAAATTTGAGATTCCCACTAGAAATCAAAGGGGATTGTGCCCAGAATTTAACAGCAAAAATTAATTTAGTCTTCTTACAAATGGCTATTTCACCCTAAATTTCTCCCCTCCAAAAGGGAATAAAAGAAAATAAATGAGATATAAACTAGCAACCAAAATGGAAAATGTCGGTCCCAACACAGAATCTTGGGAAAGTCACAAAGAATTGAAACTTAGAATGTTTTAATAGTATTTGTTAGGCAATCCTAAAAGTTATTGTGACAGAGAATGTTTATAAGTTTGTCTTTCACTTGGAGCCAGGATGTAATCTTAGAGATGACATGCCACCAGAAGTTATCTTTTACTTGTGCTTTATTTGCTTGCAGTAATGCAACTGAATCAGAAAATGTGATCCATTTATCAGGTGGTTTAGTATCTCTGCTTGGCTTTGTAGTGCTTTCACTGCTCTGGTTAAAATGGTGAGAGGAATATATGCAATGAAAAACCTCAGATCATTACTACATCTATTCCCACTCCCACTCCTGGATAAGACCTTGAGTAAGCCAATTCCTTTATGGTTTCTAGATAATTAGTTTAATTTTCAGAGGTGTGAAAAGATTACGATTCCCTCATGTTTGACAAGCACAACTGGAAAATTGCATGTCTTTGCTGCCCAAATAGGAACTGAGTTGCTGAACTGGAAACACTGTGACTGAAAATGTTTGACCTTGCTCTTGAAATGTTTGAGGCATTACCTCGTCACAGCTGTACAAAAGCCAATGAGAAGTTTGAGTACTGTTTGATGCACGGCTTTGTGCCTGCAGACTGAGCTGTCTCTCGGCCAGGTAGCTTTATGGGAGGTGAGGAGCTAGTTTATTGTTGGGGTTTGCCACTGAGATTCTTTCTAAAGAGCAAATGCCACCGTCTGTAGGACCCAGAGGAAAGATCAGTCCATGCACGCCCAGGTGCTGCACCTCCCTTACTCTGTCAGCTGCTTGCCAAAATCACCATACAAATGAGACCTACCCTACACAAAGCAGACAGAGCAGGGAGCAGAGGAGTGCCAGGAGGTATTCACAGGTGGAAAAGGTGAACATCTCCCTGTGGGGTCCTATTACTCATTTCTGAGCATAGTGCTCCATCCTAGCACAGGCTGGGATGCCTGTGCTGCTGGATATCTCTGCAGCCAGTGGGGTGGCTTTCCCAGGGGGTCCCAACCTGTGTGCAGTGCCAGCATGGGAGTCACATGTAAATGGCTTTGGAGTGAGTAGCTGGAGAGCCCCAGGTTGACCATTTGGATATTATTTTCATTTATGTTCTTCTCATATGCCAGCTGATTAGTATTTGATGTGTTAGGCATGTTGTTGGCTGCAGTTGGCTGGTAATTGGGTGGGGTTCAGACAGCATTTTTTAAAGAAATCGTTTGGTATTTTGTGATAGAAATGACAATTTGTTACAAAATCCCTTTTTTAACTTGGTAGAAAATAAGACGCTCCCAAATCCAGATTAAACACATCAAGTGTTCTAAATATTTTCCCCAAGATGCAGTTTGCAAAAGTGTTTGGATTTTGAGTAGTAAGGGTTTTTTCCCCCACATTCTCAAATTGTCAGCAAAAAAAAAAGAAATTGATTTTGCTCAGTACTAGCTGGAAGATCATTTAGACAGATGCTTTGTCAACAACATCCATAGAATTTATCCCCTAGGGTGTTATATCTGTGTTTCTCAAGCTCTACTATATCAGAGCTTGCCATATCCTTTGCAAAAACCATAGGTAGACCACTGAATTAATCAGGTTTACTTGATTTTTGCCCACTAGATCTGGAATAAACAAAACAAATGCTAATGTCTAAACCAGAACAACTGCATGTCTCTCTGATGAATTAGGAAAGCCAAGAAGTATGGGAGTTTTTTTAAGCAAGAACAATAGAGAGCTGACATTGCAAAAGGCCTGATAAATGATACTATATTGTTTTTTTTTCAGTGCTTTCCACCATTACCCACTTGCTTCAAGCCCAAAAGACCAGCTCCAGAAAAGGAAATCTTGATGTTAGTGAATGCAACATATCCCAGTTGAGCTCAATGATTTATTTGTTCACTCTATCATTAAACTCCCTCAATCTGGATGCCATGTTCTGTGAAGAGCCTTACCAGACATGTTAGATTATTTGTGAGGAGACTCATTCATGGTAGTAAAAACCAAACTTGTGCTAGCAGTGGAATATTTAACTCATCTAAGCACCCAGCAATTTGTTTCCCAATCATCTGAATTGAATCTGCCAGGATGTGCCTTAGCAACGTGATGGAATAAAAAAAGAGACCACTACTTTAATACATGGTTGTAAGCAACCAATAAAATAGTCCATTTTCCCTCCCTCTAAAACACTTGCGAGTTTAGCTCTGTAAAGGTTAAATAATTGGTTTAACCTGATCCCTCTATGACTCTTCTCTACCTTGTGGGAAAACTCCTGTAAGCTTATTGTAAACATAATTATGCTGTGTGGGCTTTTCATTAATCTAGCAAAAAAACCACAAGATGACATCCATCAGATTATTTTTTTTCCCTTTCTGGAACTTGCTTTTACTTGCAGTTGCTGCAAAATGCTTATTTGTATAGTCTGAGCTTTTTTGCAAATGTACTGCAAACTAAATCTTCTCTGTTTTTTACATTCTGAGAATTAAACAGGAGGTGTCCCAGAGTTAATAACAAGGAGTTTAAGACAGACCTACCTCTGTAGCCATTTCACAACCAAGAGAAATCTCTCACCCTCCTGTTCCTGGGCTTTGGTGTCAAGTAAAGCAGTAATATATTAGGTGAGAATGTGAAATACAAAGACTGGAAGTTACTTTCAGCACTGATGCTGAGCCAAGGGACACATTGCACAGTGTCTTGGTGGCAGTGTAGCCTCCTGAATTACAGTTTGCAAGCTGTCCAGATGTGGATCCTCTACCTTGCTTATGGGAGGCAGCTGCCCTCCTACACTGATGTCTAGACCTGGAGACCCAAAATTACTGCTACAGGAAGAAGCAGACAAGTTGAAACCAACTCTGTGAGGCTACCCCAGAGCCAGCTGAGCACCCAGTCAAGGTTATTCTGCAGGGAACCAATGGGACATTGGGAGCCTTTGGCTTCTCCACCTCCTAAGGACTTTTGGAGAGTACTTTCTGCTTTCTAAAGTATGTGATAAGTATCTAGTGGCTCTTTGGGGATTTTGGCTCAAGATGTTTGGAAAGCAGTGGCTTATTGTGCTGGGTTTTGTGGAGGGCAACATGAACTTTTAGGGCATGTTCATTAAATAAAGGTCAAATCCAAGGTTATCCCAGTTTGCACATATCTGCAGGCTAGTTGAGCTGTCTTTCTCTGCTTTCTCATTTGGGATCAGATCCAGCAGTTGCATGCTGTAGGACAACTGAAGAGAGACCAGGGCTGGAAACCACCCTGCAATATAAGACTCATTTCCCCTCACTGTCTTCATCTAATAGGAAAAAACAAGACCGTGACAACCTGTTTGGTTGCCTAAAAGGACATTTAGGGACACAAAAGAGGACATTAAATAATACTTTTACATATGACTTTAAACTGAGAGTAAGTTTAGACTGGATATTAGAAAGAAATTCTTTACTGCGAGGATGGTGAGGTCCTGGCCCAGGTTGCCCAGAGAAGCTGTGGCTGCCCCATCCCTGAAAATGTTCAAGACCAAGCTGGATGGGGCTTTGAGTGGGTGGTGTCCCTGTCCATGGCAGTTGACTGAAATTAGATGATCTTTAAGACTCTTCCAACCCAAACCATTCTGTGATACTACGATTTTATGTTTCTGTAATATACTGAAATAACAGATACGGATTCTTTTTCTCTCTAAAGACAAGGTGCAGCCAGTGCTTGAATATGCATTACAAAGTGAATTTGTTAGCATGGCCTTTCACAAACAGCAGAGCTGCACTCACATCATCAGGACTCCAGCATGGGTGGAATGAAGTAGCTCTGATCCCAAAGCAATAACTGGCTCCTTGAGCAGCCCAGCTCTTCCAGCACACTCACAGATCTGTTTAGGCACAAGCACCTCACTAACGAAGCTGCTCAGTTTTCAAATCTGAGCTGGCTCCTGTCCAGCTGAGCAACTGCAGCTCTGTCTGCAGAGGCTGGTGCAGAAAACCCCACAGCTGGTGCTCCTAGGGTGGGAGCAGGGACAGGATCCCCCTTGTTAGCAGAACCCAATCCAGGTCAGCTGTTGGGGTAACGGTAGCACAGCTGCTGCTTCCAATCCTGCATCAGTGAGGTCTAGCTGAAAAGCAGGAAATAAATTTTAAAAATACACCTTTTTTTTAAATCCTACAATTGGGAGTGAGAGGTTGGGCTACAGCTGGTGTTGAAACAACATCCATATCATCATCTGTAAATGAATAAGGAGAATATACAAAGGTTTCCATTCCACCGACACTGTTACAGTCAAGGTGGGTAATGTGGGGGCAGGAAACGATGCACTTCAGGAACTTGTTCTGCAAATCAAGCTGTTTAGGTCTCCCATCAAATCCTAAAGCCAGGTGACTCTGTGGTCCAGAGTTGTTAGTGGGAACTACAGTGTCTGTGAAACAGCAAAAGAGGAAATATTGCTGCTGTGGTGTTTTTTTTTTTTGGAAGAAATCTTGCCAAACCAAGCTAAATTCTTTTTTCTGGCACAGCAACAGACCTTCTGGATAAGGGAGATGCATAGGTACTTTATCTTGCCTCTGATAAGCTTTTGATATTGTTTGAAGCACTATTCTTTGGAATAAGTGAAAGGGATTATAAATGGGAGAGAAGAAATTGCTGAGAAACTAATGATTGCAAATACTACATTCTCTACCAGGAAATATGTCGTGAGCAGAGTTCTGTAGTAGTCTTCTGTGGTAAGATTAAACCCCCTTATGAATTAGTTTGTGATAGAGGAGAGAGAAAACTCATTAAATACAAGGATCATGAATTATGCAGGCATCCATAAGTGAATTCTGAAAGTATATTGAGGGACCAGAGTAGAATTAAACCAATTTTCATAAAATAAAGAAATTATTCATAAAAAATAGGATGCTATTTGACAAGGACAATAGGGAATATTATTAATAAAATATGTAATATACTCCTCTTGCTCTACCTGGTTTGGCTAAATTTAAATTGAATTACTCAGTTCAGTTCGAGAAAGATGTAGTCCAGTGGCAGAAAACACACAAAAGTTCAACAAGAATGGTAAGAAGGCTAGAAAACATGGCCTGCAAGTGGAAGGGATTAAGATTATGTAGAATTTTCTTTACAGAAGATTACAGGCAGATACAATAGTGCTCTTCAGATATGTGAACTTAGCAGTAAAGAGGCAGAGCATAAACTATCCTTATGTCTAGTGCAGGTAGAACAAGAAGTAATAAGTTTAAATTGCAACAAGAAAGATTTAGGATAGCCTGTGGGAAAAAATGTAAACATAAATGTAATTAAGTGCTGAGATGGATTGCTTTGCAAGGCTGTGGAATCTCCAGCACAGAAGGTGTTCAAGAACAGGTAAAACAAGCATTTGTTGGGAATAATACAGCTATCACTTACCTAAGGATAGTTTCCCACAATAGACTAGATGACCTCTCAAGGCTCCTTCCATCCTTTTATAGTTTTGAGTGGAGAATAGGATGTAATATGTTAACTAGAGCACTGCAAGTATGAAGCAGAGCTGTAAGAACATACTTATTTCTACTATTAGTGTGTGACTTTGATTAAAATACTCCTTTTTCCATAGTAATCTTCCTTAAATTTTAATCACTTATCCTAGGAGTTATTGTATTATATTTCTAAGTATTTTTGATTCAAAGAATTATTCTATGCAGGTGTTCATATAGCCAATTTTGTAGTTCCTTTTTCTTGGGACAGTAAAACCTCATGTAGGATATAAAATAACATGAAGAGGTTAGCAGAAGACGATCATTATTCCTTAAAATTCCCACTATCCTGAATAACAATTTCATAGGAAGACTAAGGAGTTCTGTTTTTATTTCTACTTGAAGAGAGTTTTTCCATTAAAAAATTCAAATTGAGAAGAATGGGTTAGCTTTAGCTCTTTGATAATACTGTTCATGTCTCAGATTGCATTGCTTAGTTCTTCAGTTTCTCTTCTTGAAAATGCTGCTTAACAATATTGCACAGAGAACACTGTAAAATGTCACTGTACTATAGCAACAAAGTCAAAGAAAAAGAAGATGTAGCCCACATGCCAGGACAAAGACATGGTCTGTCTGTAGTCATAGTACCCCAGGATTTTTGCAGCCCTTGGCAGAAGTACAGGATGCAAAAGGCTATGCACTTTCATAATACTAAGCAGGATATGACTTTAGTACTGGAAATATATGTGTATCCATATATACATGTGTATGTATATGCCTTAGCTGAGCATTGGTACCCAACCATGTTCCTCGGATGAACCGAATATAGTCCTTCTATGAGTGATCTGGAGTTCATGGCATAAATGAAATTCCTCTTTTTTTGAGGGCTGATTGCATATTTGAGTGACTGATTACTGTGCAAACAGAAAGAGATGTCACAAAAAATCCTACCCTGAACAGTCATGAAGAGTGACTCCGAGGAGCAGAGCAGATGCCAAACATATTGCTCTGCAGATCTTTTCCGTGGTTTCTTTTCATTTTGGATGCAGTACTGGTAGATTATACTTAGCATGTATTTTGAAACTAATTAAGTTTGACTGTTTATTATGTATCTACAAAGGCAAATGTCTAATTTCCACTTTTTAATATTCTGATTTCATATTTTCCTTAGCAAATTGCTAGTGAAAGTACTTTAACTAGAAAGATTATGACATATCATCCCAAAAAATAAAGATGAGGGTCAATTTTTTCCCCCACATTTGCAGAACTTTTTTCCATAAACTGCTTTGGATTGAAAAGCCTTTTCTTTGGAACACGTACCACAAGGCAGAAGGATAAACCAAAATCTTCCTTGGCTGCTCACACAGCATGTTGCAGGAATCCCCTATATTCTTCAAGACATCAGAAAACATTGAAACAACATTTCAACAGAAATAAATCCTGCAGAATGTACTACCCCAAAATGAACCTGCCTTAGAATGGCTTCCTAGACCTTAGAGGTGTTCAGTCACAGTTTTTCATAAGCACCACTTGATGCCCAGGGTTTTGCCTTAGGTATTGGCTGTAGGTACTGCTGGCTTTTGGGTTGTGCTTTTACATCAGTGTAGGCATTTTTCACTGACTTTATTGGTCATGGGTTCGGGCCTTATAGGAACAGATGCAGTTTTCTAAGAGCTTAATTAAACCAATGCATGTGGGTCCAGATCATCTCACCTGACTCTAAAGCCTGCAAAGGTGAGGTATGTAGGTAGTTAGATTAGGCCCCCTAATGTGCTGTCAACAGATTATCTCTCTTTTCTAAATTATATAGGAGACACTGAAGGAGGATGTCTGTATTCAGCACAACATATAGGTGGGATGAACATACCTATGTAATACCTGTGCAGCTGAAACCCCAGCTAGAGGCTGAGACATAGAATCACAGAATGGTTTGGGTTGGAAAGGGACCTTAAAGATCATCTCATTCCAAACCTACAGCCATGGGCAGGGACAGGTTCCACTCGACCAGGTTGCTCATAGCCCTGTCCAACCTGGCCTTGAACACTTCCAGGGATGGGGCAGCAATCACTGTGGATGCTACCGTCTCTCTGAAGTAGACATAGATGAATGCTCTGGAGGAACTTAAAGTTGCTCTGCAATGCTTTTGCTAGTCATGCAATGTGCTATCATAGAAATAAATGTTTCCCTAGTGCTGAATGCCTTTAAGATATGACAGGCCCTGCGATTTGTTAATATTTATTATTTTGATTAGTTTAATACTTTAACAGATACAGGGAGCATCGGGAGGGAAAATGACATCCAACCATAGTCAGAGATGAAAGATGCTGTAATTTAAAATAAGAAATATTGTCTCGGACCCATTGCCTTTAGCTTCTGTATTACCTCTTAAGGCTTATGCTTTTGTGAAATCCTTTCCATAAATTAAATACCTTCTCCACCAACTGTAAGAAGGAAAAGATGATTCTGAAAGCTGTTCTCCAGTGTAAGCCATGCAGAAAGTGTGTGTTCAAACTGGATACAAGGTTTTGAGGGCCTAGGACCTGGAGCTAGGTGCTTTGGGGCTGCAATATGTTGGTGTTGATCCTGTCATCTCTGTAATACTTTGAACATTCTGAGCTAGAGAAAGGCAACCTGTTTTGTTTTTTTTTTTTTAATGCCAATGCTTTAAAAATTAACTGTCATTTATAATACTGACCCAGAAGAGTTTTCTGGTTAATAAAAAAAGTCCTGTCTTCCTCTAACATATCGATTGCTCTCAAGAGTAAAACAGTTGAATACTCCCTTATCATCAGCAGTGAAGTCATCTAAATTTTGCTTAAGGATGCTCATACTATTTGCCTTCAGTTCCTTTGAACCAAAATCCTTCCTGGCTATTTATTATTTGACTAAAACAATGCCTCCTTCAATTCTTAGCTGATGTCATCTGAGGCATTCAGGATGTGCTTACAGAAATCGATGGGTTAAGCCTCACTATGACCCTAAAAAACAGAGAATTATTATATTTCTGACTTGGTAGAGTGGGGAATTAAGATAGAGGAAAAAAAATCTCTTTATCCAAAAGACAGCTACATATGGTCTTAGCAGTGCGAAGCCTTAGCAAAGAGTCATTATTTGTTTTCTGGACTTCAAGTCCATGTTCTAGCAGTAATACAGCACTTTGCCTCCCCTGTGTAATACTTTCCCCTCTTTCTTCAAACACCCATCCTTGAAACTTCTGCTTAGTGTAAATGCACTATAATCCTTAGTTTCAATATTTCAGTCCAGTCATCCCATAATCAGACACTTTCAAGAGTAAATAATTCCATTTTGAATCACCCCCTTTTGTATGTGAGTCATTCTTCCAATGTATCATATTTGCAGTCAGATGCTTTGTGCTTTCCAGCTGAAATGTACCTCTTGTCTTAGTAATTATTTAGGAATCCGTAACTGCTTTCTATATATTAGTCAGGCAAAGCTTCCAAATATTCTCAGAAGCTTTCTTGCCAGTTCAGTGGCAAATCTGATTTTTATTCATATAGGATAAGCATGTCAAGCTTCTAATCTCAGTACAGTCTTTACTGCAGTCCTATATCATTTACCCAGTTTATCCCATGTTTCCATTGTTTTCAAAAAGCACTGAATCAGGCAGGGATAGAGCTGAGATTTTGGAACAGATTTTCATTGGCATAAATAGCAGTGAGGTGCCTAACTCTGAGGCCGTTCACATGCACAAGTAATATGGCTGTTCAAAACCTCTGGGGATTTGAAAGTCTCTTCCCAATGCCCAGTGCAGTCAAACAACCAGCTCCACACTTACTTGTGGAAAGTGGGTCTGGTTGAGATGGCAGTGCTAAAGGAAGTGTGTGCTGTAAACTCACATCTGAATTTGCTTCACAGCAGCTGCCCTGTGTAGAGAAGCCTCTGAATATCTAGCAAAGGAAAATAAATTTCAGTGTGTTCACCACTGTGCTCTTTGGTGTTATCATATTAGGTTGGAGATTAGAGTTCGAAATTAAGTTCTTGCCACCCTGTTGGCAAACTCTGGGTATAAATATGATGTTTTCAGTGTCTGTATGAAAGAGTACACCGTGGTCTTTGCAACATTCAGTGAAATGATTGCCCCACGTCCTACTTTCTGTGTCCTGAGCTTTGTGCTCAGTTTTGTTCCTAAGCCCGGGGAAGAGAATTCACTTAGATCTTGGAGTTTTGAGAAAAGCATAAGATTTGATCAAATTCAGCGGAGTAACAGGATCCTTTTCCTGTAACCTGAACATTTGTATGGGATTTTGACAGCTAGAAGGAAAATGATTTCTCTCTCCTTTTAAACCTGTCTCTGATCTCCGGCTCATTGAAGCTTTGAGTGCTTTGGGCAAGCGATTGATGTCAGAGTCTGTTCCAGGAGCACCCTGCAGTGACTGAAAGGACACTTGTCACACTCGTGGCTCCTTCCCCATCAACGTTAATGGAGTATCCTCAGCTCAGGTTGGCCTTGGTGACTCAGCCCCACAAAATTCCCTTCTCTAGTGGGCAGGAAGGGCTGACCGTGGAAGTCAAGGTCAAAAAATCCTTTGACACCACTTGCCAAGTCCTTTTGCAACAAAAGAGACAGAAAGAATTGTAGAATCATAAAGAAGCCCTAAGTCTGCCTGAGTTAAGAACAGCAGGGTTCAGTACTTGGTACTCATTTGGAGGGAGGAGAAAGTGAAACAAGATAGCAGAGACAGATATGGAAAAATTGCTTTTGGCATCAGGGACTCAACAGATAACGAAACGTAGTTCAGGAGAAATGTGGGCAGAGGGAATTTGCTTTAGCTTATAGATGAAGGTAATCTGTGGTGGTGTGGTGTTCATTCATCTGAGTCCACCTGTCAATAGTCTACAGCTTTCCAGGCCTCAGTTGTAACTACACAGTATCCTGTAAGCATGAAGGTCTAAGAAAGGTAGTAATGGTCCAGCTGGGTGTTTCTAGAGTCTGTTGGTGTGTTATATGTTTGGTACCCAGAGGTAATACTTGGAGTTGTTATCACCTTAGTTCAGGTGAGACAAGGACAGTGTAGGCTGAATAAGGGAGTCACTCCTTGCCCCACTGCCAAGCAGAGGTGATGTCAAGGATTTAATTGATCAAGCAGGATTTTGGTTGATCCGTTTTCAACAAATATCTTTTTCGTCAGCAAATCCATATTCACAACCAAGATTTGAACCTGCACTTTGCTGTTTCTTCAGCAAGTTTCCTTAACTATTTAATTGCCTTGGGTTTTTTTTCACCAAAGAGTTGTATTTGCCCAGCTTGAGTTGCAAGGGCCCTGCTGTTCAAGTACCTGTATGGGTGTTAGTCCTCCTACAACCCAACAGCTGCTTATATGGAAAGGAATATATGTTAGGAAACAAAAACAAAAACAAACAAACAAAAAAAAACCAAACCAAAACCAAAACCCTTTAGCAAAAGAGAAAAAGATTGAAGGATTTCATAAAATGACCCAATGAACTGTATGAATCCGGGCAAGTTCTAGTCACTTCTTCAAGATCTGGAGGGGAGTTGAAGTTTGCAGAAGAAACACTCTCCTGACAGCTGGGATCTCCCTGCAGATGGAGCACAAAGGTGCAGGGTATGGATCTCATCAAAGGCAGACGCGACCGGGAGCCTCTTTGGTTTGTGTTCATTCATGCCTTGCCAGTTCTGCTCACTTTGATGATAAAATTCCTTCTCGCTGCAATTTCAAGGAAATGGGGAGAAAACACACAAAATACTTTGGAAAATGTCACTAAGGCTTTTAGAACAATTTTCTGTTGAGGAGGTGGTGTTTTGTCTCTGGGGGGGATTCGCAGTGTTTCAACCAATGCTAAATAAGAAACTAAACCAACCTGTCACTAAAAGTAAAACGTTGACTCATGTTGACATTTGAGCCAAAACTCATAACAGGCCTTGGGAAGAACAGCTAAGATCTCTTGCATCTGCTTCCTATCTGGAGGTAGAGGTTATTAACATTTGCTTTACTTTTGACTACAATTAAAAATAAAAGGTGAATTAACAGCAAAAAGATGAATGTGAATTAAATATAACAACTCTCATATTTATAATGTCTCTCACAGAGAAGTAAACTCTCTGTAAAACTGTTAATATTTCCACAGAGTCATCCTTAAACACAATACTTGTTCTTAAAACCTTTATTAATCCCATTCATAAGAATTCAAAGTATTCATAGTGTTAAGTGTGGTGAACTTGGGAAATGCTAAGAATTCTTCTCCAGTAGTATTCACAGTTTGCAACAGCTAAAATAACAACACCCA
Source organism: Manacus vitellinus (assembly GCF_001715985.3). Classification (NCBI taxonomy): domain Eukaryota; kingdom Metazoa; phylum Chordata; class Aves; order Passeriformes; family Pipridae; genus Manacus; species Manacus vitellinus. The sequence goes on from NW_021938895.1 coordinate 2,169,130, forward strand.
AATTCATGGAAACTCTGATAAGGAGACAATTTTCCTGACCCTGTAACTGATGATACAGAGGACACTGAATTCTGAGAGCTGCAGATGAAGCACATCAGCTGAGTTGAGGAGATAACCTAGGAATATTAGAGACTAAAATATACATAACAAGTGGCAAGCTGGCCACTCTTCCATAGAACTTCTCATATCTCTCCAAACAGGTATTCCAGACCTTTAGGAAAACATCTCTCTAAGACATCTGGGGGGGGGGAGAAGAACAACCATTTTAAAGGTTAGAAAACACAACAGATCTACTAAATCCTGGAATACGTGACCACATGATGGTAACAAAGTGTCAGCCTCCGAGCCTTAGTCTCCCAAACTCTGCTGGAGGTGACTGGGACTGGTTTCCAAAGCTTTCAGCTGGGATGTTTTATTTAATGGGTTTTGTTGTGTGGGAACTGATGAAGACCAATGATATGATAAGGTCTACCACTTTGTTGGAGATTGTTTGACTTAATAAATGTGAGCTCAGGCACTGCCAAGTGCTATCAGAGGGTGAAATCGATGTATCAAAAAGCCCCACCAAACCTTATGTTATGGAAATGGGTGGCAGGATCTGGCTGGATCAGAGTCTGCTGGACCCAATGTGAGAATCACATGGTGAGGTTTTGTGGTTGGCATTATGCACAGAGTCAGTCTATGTGATCTGAATGGTGCCTCCTGGCCCCAGAAGATATTAAACCCAGGGATGTTTTGATCTCTGTGCCGTTTAAAATGGTATTTCTTGTGTCTGTTTTCACACTGCAGGTGCAAAGCATTCACTTGCACTCACATTAGTGAGCTCTTAGCTGCTCTAATCAAGATCCTGCAAATGTTGTCTTTGGGAATGGGGCTAAATACATTCATAAACTTTTGCAGGAGCAGGCATTAATCAGAGCAACCCTTTCTAAAAGGACTGCATTTAATTAAATTAATTATGTTTCTTTTTATTTAATTAATTCCATGCTTCAGGGTTTCCACTGGATGCCTAGAGAGGCCAGGAAGATTTTTTTTTCCCACCTTTGATGAACAACTTGGCTGCTGATTTTTGGTGTTTATTTTTTCCCTATTTTTCTCAGATTCCTCACAGATTGACATGGGACAAGGGGTCAGGTGCACCGTTGCTTCCCTCTTGACTTCTTTTTCCTCCTCTGCTGAGGTTTAAGCCATTCATCAGTTACAGGGCTAAGAAAATCTTCTCCATATCAGATTTGCCACAACTCTGTGTGTTGGCTGGATTCCTTGGGCATTTTCACCTGCCCATTGTCCTGTAATTGAAGCTGCCAAAACCAGCATCAACGACTCGAGTCTCTCCTGGGCTCATCCTGTGCAATACTATAATTTTAAAGTTGTTTTGCTTTCTTGAGCTATAGATCTAATTTTTTTTTCCTTTTGCTGGGTGTTGGGGAATGTAGCCAATGATGTTTGGATTTGTGCATAGAAAAGGCCCTTAGGGGACCTCCCAGGCTTAGCATCTGTTACGTCTTTGCTCACAGGGGAGTAGATTAGGTTATCCAGGTGATGTTCTCCAGTCTGACATCCCTGAGATAGCTGAGCATAAAGTCAGAGCTTGAAATTACTTTATGCTTGCAATTCTTGGGACAAATGCATGTAGCAAATGGTAAACTACGCCAATGACAAGTAGCCACAAATTTTTAAGGAGATTCTAATGCAGTGCTTAGTAAAGATTTAAAGATGCTATATTTATGCAATTATAGGCTCCTACTACAGCTTCTAACATCCACCATCCTGTAAAAGGCTTTAACACTGCAGAGCTGTACCTGGCTGTCATGCTGCAGAGGCAGAGCCTGGGGCAGATCCCAGCTCTGGGAGCCAAGGATGGAGGATGGGATCCCCTTATCACTGGCATGAAACAAGCTGGAGACCAATGCTTTTCCTCCCTCCAGTTGTCAGGGCTGCAGCTAAGTGCTCAGCTTGAAATAAAACCTTATGTTGATAGCCGGGATAACAAGGTACCCTGGCACGGATAGGGATTTGTGGTGATCATAATTAATTAGGACCGTGACAAACTACTTTGTTCAGAAAGTACCCAAGAAACCCCAGTTTTGCACTGGATCTAACATACAGATCACAAAACACGACTTTATTTTTTTTTTAAATCATGTTGCTGACCAGAGGGAATTTTTTTTTTTATGTGCATCAACACAGGGACAGACTATTCAGAAAATCCTATAGGAAAGGCCAACATCTAAGACTACCTTGGTCATGAAAGAGCAGAGGTATGAGATTGCAGAAATGCCTTAAAATCTTTCAGTGTCTGTATAGAACAAAGCTTGATTCACACTGGAACAACTAAGACTAAAGCCAAAGCCCTTAGACTTAGGAGCAAGTGTCTGAGCCTCAGGGCCCAGGACTATACTCTTATTGTCTAGGTAAGAGACATAAGGAGAGAGCAGCATAGCTCCTCAGCAGTCCACCCTGGGTTCCACCCTGTTAGCTGGAAACTGGTAGTTTATCGGGTAGGTCTTGCTCTGAGTTAAGTCCAGGGGAAGTGGTACTAAGTGTTCCTTCTCAAAATCCTCCTGTCTTCAGGTAGACAGGGTGACAGAAATGTTCTGACACAAGTGCTCTTTGCTTCAGCTCACAAGTGGGGTTGGGATTGCAGATGCTGTGATGAAACTCAGTGTGGACTGTTGTGTTTTGGGGCTTGAGATCAAAGCCTGAGTCTCTTTTCTGCCAGAAATATTGATCTGGAGAGGAAGGAAAATTATTGCTGTTAATGCATCATGTCAGGTGTGACTTGCAGGGCTTTGGTGTTTTTAGGGTTCCTTGTCCAAAACAAGCTCAAAGCAAAACAAGCAGAAAAGACTTTCCTGGCTCAAGTGAATTTTTTACAATAAGGGTAAGGACAAAGATTTTTATTGCCTCAGCTGAGTTGTAGAATTAAGTTCCCCAGGAATTAATGCTCATCACAAAACTCACCGTTCTCTGCTGAAATGCAAGACGTCTACCTCTGAGCTACCTCCTCTAACACAGGACTCGAAAATATTCCTTGGCAAAGCAAAATCCCCTGTTGCACACACTTGTCTCCTGGGGAAGGAATGAGACAGAGCAGACAGCAGATGACAAATGCCAGTCACAGCTCTCTATGGGCTCCTGGAAGGGGGTCACGTGTTATGGTGGGGAGCCCAACAAACACACAAACATGTCAACACAGGGCCTGTCAGCCCAGTGTCACAGAAACTTCATACCAAAGCCAGGAGGGGATTTTGCCTCAGTAATATAATGCCTCTTAGTCACAGACTCAGCATTTGTTGCTTTAAAACTCTTAGAGTTTTTTGTTCGGTTTGTCGTATTTAACTTTTTCCAGTAAGTTTTAAAGGAAAAAAAGTATACAAGAAATTCTTTCCTTTTAACAATGCTGTCTCCTTTTTTTAGATTTGCAGCTGAGGAAGGGTGTGTTTGAGAAAGAGAATGCCAGTTTCTTAGGAAAGCTTTTATTTGACAACAACGACAACAAAAACCCAACCAAAACAAAAGTCAACAAACCCATGAGTAAACAGTCCAACACAACAAATCAGAAACTAAACAGTAATGTCAGTCAAACAACAAAAAAAGGTTATCATTCTTAAGTAAAAGCTACAGATAGTGTGAGCCAGATGCCAAACTGATTTTATTATGCCTGTACTTTAGCATAAATAGGCAACTGTCAAAATACAGCATCTTGTCATTCGACAAAGTGAAATTCTACTAAATTGAATCAAGTTGAACAGAGAGACGACTGTAGTTTAGACAGGCACTCCCTCCCCTTCTGACATTGTGGGCCTGCTTGGCAGAGTGCTCAGGTTTCAAATGAAAGAAATGTGTTGGAATAGAGCAAGTGATGAAAAAAATGTCCTTAACAGGAACTTCATTAATTAAGACCCAAGAGGCTGACAAGCCCTGAGCTAATATCTTGCAGTGTTGGGGTGAAGGGTATATATTACTCAGAGCTACAAGCCAGATTTATCCCTATTATCAGGACTGGTGGAGGTTTCTACTGTAATTTAAACAGTATTCACTGTTGGAAAAGAAAAGAAAAGAAACACAACATCAATAAAACTGAGCACGTCGCACTTCTGCTAACCTTAGGGCAGTGTGCAGCTCTCATCATTTATAAAAATCTGGGCTATCAGTTTTAGGGTGTTATGCTGGTGCACATCACCAGAGTATCTCTCAAAGCACCTAAAGCAGATTAGCCCTGAAAATAGATTAGCCCCAGACTGGCTTCACAGCAGTTTTCATGGACTTGTTGACTTCCTCTGGCATTTTGATATTCACCTTGGACAGGATAGTGTCTCAGTTTCTTTGTCTATGAGTTTTGAGGTTTTTTTTTTTGCTTTCCACAACTAGATTTGACTTTAGGCTGGCCAAGAAGGTAGTTAGAGGGGTACCACCTAAGGGCATTATGAGCATCTTGCTTACAATAGTAGAAGAGACATTACAGAAGGAGTACAGCGTTTCCTGAAGATCAGATGTACCTTATCTTCTGTAAGATCTATAAAGCAGATTTTTAAAATTGTTCTGCCTGCCTTAATGCTGCATGGTATTTTTTCATTGTAGGACCCTGTGTTCATTTGTCTCTGAATGTTTGTCTGAACTTTTTCCATGCCATACACCTCCCTTCAAGCTGGATTTCTGTGGAAGAATCATCAAAATGTTTCAGCCCTTTGTAAGTACAGAACCCAGAAAAAATATTTACTTCTGTCAAGCAAGACATGAAGAGAGTGAGTTGAGAGGAGTTAAGACAAGGACCTAGAAGTCTGATGAAAAATGAACCCAAGAACAATTAAAATTGGAGTTTGTTTGTGAAATGGCTCAGGTGTGTCCTGATGGAACCTGAAAGCAAAAAGATAGAGATACTGGTAGAAAGTCACATTCCTGGGCATGATGTAGTTGCATGAACCAGGCTTCATGTCTCCTGTAACCTGCATCACTTTTAATCTAATTTCAGCATGTAGTGATAATGAATTATTGTGATAAGGAAGAAAGAACAGCCATCCTTTCAATCAGGGAGTATTTATTTATTTATTTCATTGAGTTCCTGTCCTGTTCACTGACAGAGACAATGACCCCAAACCACGGAAATACCACATCTGATTGGGAAACATGAAATGGACATTTTTCACTGAGGACAATAGAATGGACAGGGCAGGGGTTAGGGTTAGCACCTTGCTCACTGTGCTCTCTTTTGCAACAAAGCAAATGAAAGAATCAATAGCCCTTGCATTGAACCTCCCATTGCCCCGAGCATCTGTGGGATTAACACAAGGTAGAGAAAGAAGAAAAAAACTAAAAATTGCAATGTTGCAAAGGAGATTATAAAAGAAACTGGTTTGTTATCTTTCTGTTTGACATAGGAGGGAACATATTTTTAAACAAAGCCTTCGACACCTGGAAATTTCATCTTTTCATCACAGACTAACAGACCTCCCTTCCTTTCCTTCTGCTGGTCAGTCCCAGCCAAAAGCCAGAGTCCAACGCTCATGCTCAATAGACTACATGGGATAAAACAATACACACACTAGGCTACCAAACAACTGGTAGTAATCAAGCTATTAAATTCAGGGGAGTAAAAGAAAAGGAGTTTGACCCAACTGCCAAAGCAACAAGAAAATGTATCCAAGGCTATTGTAAAAAGAAGACGAAAAGAGGCAACGAGAAAATTTTATTTTGCTAAACAGAAATTGCTTACTAATATCAAGCACTCTTCAGGGCAGAGGAAACAGCCAGATGCCTCACTCAGGCTAACAGCACTTTTGCAGACACATTTATCTCATAGATTTTCACCTCCAGCTGTCTGGCAGTTTAAGAAGCCTTAATGCAAGTAGACTGACCATCAGATGTTTCCAAGTAACTTCTCCATTCACCAGTTTAGGCCATATGAAGGTTTGCATCCAAATTTAGATACAGCTTATAGCCTATGCCTGTCTCCATTTAAAACTTCCCTTCACAGCAGAGAGCAAAACACAATTTTTTTTTCATTATTAGAAACGAGATAAGACTACAGTTTTGTCTGACAGGTGAAGTGAAATTCTTCTGCATGGAATTACATAACAAAATTCTGGAGTACTTCATACAGCATTTCTACTGACTCCATATTTAAAGAAAGTTTGAAAGATTGGAAGGCAAGTCTCAAGTTACTGGAAATCATTTTCAATGAGAAACTCAATCTCAGTTAAATTTCTTCATTCCAGGGAGTTTATCAGAAAGATAATTGAGCAATAATGCAATTAGATTATGTGAAAATGTTCTCAAGGAGGAAAGACCCAGCATACAACTAGTCTTTAATCAATCAGAGAAAGGGATAATGGGAATGGAAGCCTTAAAAATTACAAATGGAAATATGACAATGGAAGTGATTATTCATTATCACAAACTGTAAGGAAAGCGATGAAATATTCACCTGTGGAAATTTTAAAGGGCTATAAAAATGTCAAAGATATATTTTAGCCAATACAGTATTATGGCTTTATCAAACAAAAATTATTGGAGTATGTAGGCAGGTTAGTGGGGATAATCTGATAGGTGCACCTCCATATTAAATGTCTTTTCATTGCCCTTCTGGCCTTAAATTCACTACCTAAATTAATCTACCATGGTGTCCCCGTTCCAACCTTGAGCACCTATGAAGGCACAGATCTAATCTTTGCACAATGAGCACATGATTGAGGTGCTTTGGCACAGCTGAGGGTGGTGAGGCCCTGGCACAGGTTACCCAGAGAAGATGTGGCTGCCCCATCCCTGGAATTGTTCAAGGCCAGACTGGACAGTCCTTTGAGCAGCCTGGTCTAGTGTCACTGCCCATGGCAGGGGATTGGAACTAGGTAGTCTTTCAGGTCCCTTCAAACCAAAAACATTCTGTGATTATGGTATAAAAACTGGAAATAAGTTGCATGGATCTAGTTTAAAAGTCAATGCAGGCTATGTATGGCTTTTGTACACAATTTCCTAAATGAGCTGAAAGGGGTTTTGACTGCTCTAGAAGGCTGCTGATGCTGTCAGCCTGCACAGATCTTCTCTCTGAACTGAAAACACATAGAGCAAACTGCGATTTATCAGCATAAAAGCAGTGCCAAGGGAGAAATGAAGACCTTCCCAGTCTCTCACATAGAGCCTTTGAATTCAGTCTGTCTTCACAGAAGTAATATTAAGCGAGCTGAGGAGACTGCCTTACAGTTGTTCCCAGGCTCCTTTGTGGAGTAGCTGGCAGAAAAGATGGGAGGGAAATGGCAGAGAAAGGTGAAGGATAAAAGGAAAAGTTTGAAGTGAAATGTTCCACTTATTTAACTGACTAAAGTTCACCATCTGTGTAGAGTGTGTTGAGAGCCAAGGAATTTGCATGTTACAGCGAACCGTTTATGAAATACACAAATATATTTATAAATATATTATACAAATTTTCTTGTAGTTAGGGGGTTTTAACAGTAAAAGACCCTATTTACACTAATTTTCATAATGTTACAATAATCTTTTGCTATAAGGGATCAACATATTTCTAAAAATTCTTAGGATTTCATAGATAGTTTCTCAGGATTACATACTTTTTCTCATGTAAGATTCTTTTTAGCATTTATTTGAAGTTTTCATTTCACTTCCAAAATGGAGCTTTTTTTCCCCCTCCAAATACTCCCACCATCATTTTTAACATTTTAGTATTCTGATTTTTTTTTAATTGGACCATACAATATATATTAGGTTCAGGAAGAACATTGCAGATGAAAATGTTCCACTTTATCGCACAAAGTGACCTCCTTAATCCTTTCTGACCCATAAAGAGCAAAATACTCTCTAATACCAGATCACACTGACATCTCTCTGGGTTTCATGAGGAAACTCACTTTCATCTTAACTTTGTGTGAAAGGTTTTGGATTTGCAACTCTGGAGATGAGAAGCTGGAGGCTCAGCTGCTGTGATCTAGTAGATAATGGTACGAGACGAAGTTCTGGACCCATCTGGTCACTTAATGGTACTTTGTGTGGATAAAGAGAGAAACGAGAAGTTGCCCAGAGGTATCTTGCTCCTGTGCCTTCTCTTGCAGTATTTATCAGTCTATCTGCAAGTACAGCTGTAAATTGTTCTGCATCCTAAACACTCACTCAATCTTCAGCTAAACTTTCTACGCTTCTTTAAGGAGATCATGATGGTTGTTCAATCCTGTTGAACCCATCGATTCTTCTCCCTCCTCCATGAAAACAGAGCTCAGGTTTTGGTAAATAAAATGTATGGAGGGGTCTGCCCTGGTCTAGCGCTTTCAGTATGGAGTGATTGGATCAGGATGAGCTGAAAAAAATGAAGAAATTGTCTGAAAGAACAGGGTGCAATCTAACAGTAGGACATGCAGAAATCCAGATTGGAGTATGAGTAATCAACTGCTCAAACAGAAGATGAGGACTGGCAGCTTTATTGAAAAAGATCAAGGTGTTACAGTGGATCAGAAGTTGAGTGAATGTATGTCAACACTGTCATGCTGTTGAATAAAAAATAGGTCAACACAATGAAGTGCAGGGTAGTCCACAAACTGTGAAGCACCCACCCCTTCTGCTCTCTTCAGTATTTTCATGTCCCCAGCTGAGATACAGCATCCAGTTCTGACACCTCTCTTAGGGAGAAGAGAGAAGCTGACCAGGGAGAAGCTGACCAGAACAGCAGTGAAACTCTCACAAGGATGGAAGAACAGCTAGAAAACCTAGCCAGGGAGGAAAAACCAAAAGAACAATTTTTAAGAAGAAAATAAACCTGCAACAGCTCCTGAAGGTATCTACTATATATTCCTGTTTTGTGCAGTGTCCATGAAACATGTTCACTTTCTTACTTCAGCCAAGACACATGAATACATTTCACTCTGTCCCCGTCAGTGATGACACACAGGGATCCATAGAGTCCTGGGTCTCCTCACTCAGTCTCCTCCAAATTTGGCTTTGACCTCCTCATCTCAAGCCTTCAGACAGCTCCAAACCTGTCAGCCAGCAGGTCAGGGCTCTCCACAGCTTTACAGCTCCTGGATAAGGAGTTGGCTGGTCCCTGGCTGCTGTGTACAAAATAATCTGAGTTTAGGCATCAACATGTAGATGATTTCTTCCCTCTGTACAGCAGCATCTTCCCATCTAAATTACAAGAGCTCTTATTTGCCTTTAACTAAGATTGCAGGAAAGTAGTCAGCTACAAGCTGTAAATGCAGATCCATTGCCTTTTTAGCTCCAGGAAGCGGCAACTTCTCATCTTTAGGGCCAAAAAATTCACTACAATAAAGCATATACTTTCCTAAAAGGAACTGTAATTCGGTGGAGCTGAAATAGCATCAGTCTGAATAGGCAAAAGCACAGCTACTGGGATCCAGCCTCTGCCATGGGTGTAGCATTTGAAGTAGACCAGCCATTGATGCTCACTGACTATGAATATATCTGTGATTTGCTGGATTTTCTCTGCACCAGCCAGAGTAAAACAGGTGAAGGTTGTAGGACCATGTGCACTTCCATTGCAACACTTACTGTTGTGCTAAGCAAAGGCCTTATTGATTAAAAACCCACAAACAAACAAACAAAATCCAAAAAGGATGCATTTTCGTAGCGGAATATTTGATGTAGCAAAAAGTGTACAAACACTTGCCAACAGATACACTGAACTGGGTAAATTGTGGACACTCCCATTTAAAAACCTGGCCATGATTGACCAGTGAGTTCAGAACAATTTGCAAAAATTGTTTAATAAGCAATCATTAATATGGAATAAATTCAAGGGAATTGTGGAAGACAAAAAATGAGATAGGACTTATTGGTTACATAATTTTGTGAATTATTAGCCTGCAGTCTGCACATACCACATATATCTTATAAAAGAAACTAGTTTTCCTAGAAAAGAAGTCTTAGGATAGACTCGAATTATAGTGAATATTCCAGCTGCTCAAACTGATTATATCTCCATGAAAACAATTCAAGCCTCTGTTTATTTTTTTCAGCTATAGTTATTACTGAATGAGAAAGCTGTGACTCCATATGTGTTGCATATGTGTACCCATGTAACAATCAGATTATTGACACTCTACTCCCCTTAGTATTTAGGCAATATCTCCAATGAAAAGCTTCTCTTCGAGGTGATGGAATATTAGATCGGACCTTGTTGTCGTGATCAATCCATGAAATGAAGCCAAACACATAGGAATTCTTTTCAAAAATATGTTGAGTGAATCATCTGAGAGCATTGCAAAAACTGAATAAAGGTGATATTTGGAGAAGAAAATACATTGCTTTGTTTCAAATCCATCAAACATATTCATCAACCCACTTTATGGGTAGATATGTGCATCTACACACACACATATGCATGCACAGAGACAGGTACGTGCACACACATATTTACATGCATATAGATAGTTTTATGGCAGGTGTCTCCAAATGGCAGTGTTCCCACAGAGTCTCCAGTTCTTTTTCTTGGCATGCAAGAAGACTTTTCTGCCATGTAAAGACATGCTGTTATGCTCTTAAGAGTTTTAATTTTCTGGCTAATTGTTGACAGAAGATCATGAAATCTCAGGGCACCCAGTCAACCCTGAGACTGCAAGGGAAAGTGAGGAGCCCAGACACACTTAGCAGCTCTTAATAACTTGTTGAATCTGAACTTCTGTCAACTCTGGCCTTTATTTTTCCCTGAATTTGTGCTTGGAGCTGTTTTCCTTGTTGAGACATCTTGGGAGCCAACAACCAGCATGAAAGGAAGGATTGCTCTGCCCATCCTTGTAATCCTCTCTCTACGGGAGAGGTGCAGACATCTAAATAAAGAAAATTGCACTTTGTATGTCACCAGGCTCCTCATCCATCATGCTGTTCAGCCAAAATATGTGTATATGTGCCTCCAGTGAGCTATCTATGGGGGAATAGAAGAGAGAGCAGGAGGGATTGCAATGTCTGCCTGGTTTCTAAGAAATGGACTTCCAGCCTAGGAAAAAAAAGTTTTCAGATTAGAACACCACAGCCCTTTCTGATTCATTGCCCTGGAGAAGTAAGAGCAGCTTTGGCATATACCTCTGTTATTGTGTGCCAGCTCTGAGAGAAGCCACACTGAGAAGCCTGGGGCCGTACACCGTAAGCAAAAAAAATAATCCACCGCAGTAATTGCTTCTTGTTAGTGCAGCTCAAACCCACAGATTGCAAAAGGTTAAGCTTTTGGTATAAAACCTAAATAGAGTCTGTCATGTTGTTCCCTCATAAATACAGTACTCTACTGTTTAGTTTGTTGTTTAAATCCTCCTCTTGCCAGTGCCTGGGCCTTCTGCAGATGTCTGAACATAAGAGAAGCTTGCTGGTGTCAAATTCATTTTGAGACTAACCATTTCTTTTGCTTTGTTGGTTTGGTGTTGGGGGTTTTTTGTGTGTGTCTGCGTGTGTGTTTTTATTTTTTTTTTTTAATTCTTATTATTTTTACTGGAATCAGTCTTCCCCATTTGACATGCAGAAACGCACACACATGCATACACACATATGCTCACGGACCAACATCATGGCCACTTGCCAAGGAGAAGGTCAGGTCCTCAGGCCCCGAGCTGGTGGGTTTGCATAAGTGCACCTTCTTCACTGTGAACACCTTCACTGTGGAAGCACACCTGAAAGCTCTGTAACAGTGCTCTGGTCTCTCTCTAGGGAGGCCATGGAGAAGCCACAACCCCAACCTTGCCTTGGTTTTGGCAAAAAACCAGATTTCCAAGCATTGCTAACCCCGTCTCAAAAACCTCTACACACAATTAACTTGGGGAACTCATCGCCGCTAGATAGAATTGAAACCAAGGTGACACTGATATTCAAAATATGGATAGTGAAGTGCACCACAGAAACATCCAGAAGCACAATCGCTTGCATAAGAATATGTGCATAGGGAAAACAGCACTGAATTTACATGCTCAACAGGCAAATTTCTGTGGTCTACACTCATTAACAAATTGCCTTAAAAGGCAGTGAAACAGTTAACCCAGTCTACAGCTCCTTGCAAAAACTGTGTATAAAAATGTAAAAATGTTGTTTTCCTTCTCTGTATCAGCTTGTGTCCCAGTGAACTGCTATAAATTATTCTGCAATACAGATTCTGAGTAGTACAGTTAAGCTCATCCCAGATAAGAAAGGTTTGTTGTTTGCAAAGATGTCATGGTTTTACCCACAGTAATAATGTATCCCCAGACACAGGAATCTCAGCCTGCTCGTGTGAATCCTCGTGACTTGGTACAGTGGGAAAATATCTGAGTTTAAGATGGGTCAGGAGACGTGAAGTGAGTGATCAGCAATTCAGTCTCCTGAACTAACCTCTGGAAACCATTGTACTAAACTCAGGGGTGAAACAAAAGTTCATCTTTAGCCGTTTCAGCACGACCTAAACTGTGCTGTTCAGGCTGTAAAGACAGTGGAAAAGCATTTCATAGCAATTTCTGCAATTTAAAAGTATTTTCATTCAACAGACTTTAAACAGATTTCATTTTCCAACAAAAATTTTTGTGAAGCAATTCATTTAAGCACTTATCAGTAGGACAATCAGGATATAAAATCAACTTGAGAGTGAATGAGATCTTTAAAAGCAATTATTTTGCTAATGGTTAAGACAAGAATTTCCCTAATCATTTTAATTAAAAGTACATTGTAAAAAGTAAAATGAAACTAGTAATATTGGCAATCGTGCATCCACAAAAATCCATCAGACCATTGTCCCTTCTTTAAAAGAAGCAGTTTAAAGACATTTGTTCACCTGCTCTATTCTTTTGCTTGAAGCTATTAAACATTCAGTTACACTGATTTCAGATTGTGATTGTGTTTTGTGTGATAAAAAAAGGGAATGTGTTAGATTAGATTTACCGACTGTGGAGCCCAGATTACAACTGCTTCCTATTCACTTTAGAATGAATATGAAATTATTGGTTTAAAAATCACTTTATGAACCTCAAACCTGATTCAAGTCTCATTTATAGGGTATTTTACAAAAGCCCATCTCAATGTCTGACCTCTGTCCTGACATCCATTGTCAGATTCCTGCTTCACCAGGTGGTTGGCCACTAGTCTGGGTTTCATTAAGCATGGCCCATACTCTCCTGAGCATCTTTGTTGATGGTCTCTGCTTTGGTGGTGGTTAGTTCTGCCTCTACTTCATCACTCCTACTCTTCCCTTTGTGTCTCCCCTCCCTTCTGCCCTGCCTCCCACGTATGGAACTCACCCCCAGCTGCTTCTCAGTCAGCCCCGTTGGGTGCAGAGACTCTCATTATGAGCCCAAGACTTGGTTAATTTCCCTCTTACCCAGTACATCTTCCTGTAACATTGCTGATGTTCTAGCTAAATAATTTCTAGCTATTTCCAGGCAACTCTCTGTTCTAATATTACCAAACCCTTCAGTGCAGTTTTTCCCTGCCTCACTTTTGTCTGCCCATCATTCCTTTTGTCTCCCTTTCTTCTTGAACTTTCTCAAGTCAGATCCCACTAGTGCTTTCAAAGGTGCAACATCACCTTCCTCTTGTTTTAATGCCATTTCTCTTGCTCCCCTCCTATCTCACATAACTCTCCTTCCCTATTTCTGATACAGATGGGGACATTTTTGTTCCTCCTTTAACACTGGCAGCCCCATTCCAACACAACATCTTTGCAGATTCTGTCTGTAATTCCTCTGAATTTTTCACTTTCTTTTCATTTTACTTCATTTCATACCCTTCCTTAAAGCATTGTTCTCCTATTGCACCTCCAAAGATACTGGTCAAGGTTTGAGGTGCCAGCGTATTGGAGTGCTGATTGTCACACTGGGGACACAGCCACCTCTTTTTCCCTGCCTTACACCTACTGCTGCTGTACGAGATCACATTACCAACATTTGGAGAGTCACCAGGACCCACTGAGTCACCAGAAGGGCCTGTGTGTGAGCCATTAGCCCTTGGCAAACACAGTGTAAGACAGCTTAGGTGGGAACTTTATTAACACAGGGTCTGTATTTATACAGCTCCTAGTTGGGACCTGACCCTAGAGTTCAGATTTCCCAGGGGCTAAGGTACAATGACTAATAATAACACTAATCCCACAAATATCAGCAAGGGAATGTTTTTGATTACAATACAGATGCTTATGTTTGAACACAGGATTTCAAAATCTGCTTGCATTGTAATTTAAAAGAAATGGTTATGCTGTGGAAGGCCCTTTGACCTGTCTATACTTGCTCCCAAAGTGATGTGAAATTCATCCCCTGCAGAAAGGCAACACAGTGAGCCAATTAGACCCCCAAGACCCACAAAGGGTGAGTTATGCCCAAAGAGCACCTACATGTTATGAAAGTATATATTGCTGAAAAAACGTACCCTCACTCTGTAACAGTCTCTTTGAACACAATATAAATGCTACTGTGGACCACAGGGGTTAATCCATTACAACAAGGCAATTAGATTTAGTGACTGTTTGGAAGATAAAAGCAGCGAGTCATAATCAATCCTGAGAACCCAGACATGATAAATTTCCATAATTTCCTCTTACTTCATAGATCTGAGCATGACAAAGCGAGTTAAGGTGGAGTGGTTACAGTCCCATGTCAGAAATGCAAGAGGAATTTTATTTTTATTAAACAAGTTACATGTGAAAAAGGAGTCTTTCTCTCGCTCTCTTTCTGGCAATCCCATTCCAGATGGTGATACATTTAGCCCTCAAATATTTTGTCAATGCCTCTTGCTAAGCTTTGAATGTCAGTTTCTGGAGGGAGATGGGAACAAAGGGGTTTTTTTTCCTGGTTTTCTACAGCTAGGAGACTTCAAATTGAAGGTCTCATTTACCATCTTCTGGTTAAATCCTGCTCAGGACAGTAATGCTCTGCTTGCAGCTTTTTTCACCCACAGTGGCAAGTGGGAAAGCGTGTTTTCAGTCTTTTCTAGAGGTGTTATACACATCCAGATGCTTCCCAAGGCACGTTTGAGTAGTGGTCCAAACAGTTTCTGTAGGAGAGAGTGGCAAGTCCCCAAGTCATTAAGCACTGGGCTGCCCACAGAGCCAAAACCCCGGGCCAATATGAAAAACTCAAAGGAAATCCACCACAGTAGTTTGAGTTGTGCAACCATCGGTGCACTCTGCGGCACAAGCTGTCTCACCCAGCTGGAGGAGGACCCTGACCCCCTGACAGTGTCCTCCAGCAGCCTGGGTGTTGCCATAAATTGGATACTCGAGGTTGGGTGCCTGCTTGGTGTAACTCCACCGATCTCACTATGCTGTGATATGCCTACAAAGCAAAAGATCTTGTTCTCATTGGATATGAGTATCAAGGTGATGCCCTTGAAATGCTGCTCTCTGTGCAGAGTCACTGCTCAAGCTTTCTCTGGTGCTAATGTGAAGGTGCTAACCACACAAGGAGACTAAACAACTCGTTTAGGCAAGAAACATAGCTTTTAAAAAGCTGAAGTGAGATAAATACGAATCTTTAAATCTCTAGCAAGCTAAATGCAAAAAATTAGTTAAGATACCTGAAATTGTTTGATACACCCAACAGTTAATTTGCCCTCTGCTCTCCTTCTTTCTTTTTTCCCTTTTTCCAAAAGAAAGCCCTAAATTAGGCAGGTTGTCCTGGCCCTTTGTAGAGATGTAAGTTCAGAAGCAGAGAATATAGGAATTCTCAGGAAACCAAACTTTCCCTAGTGGGACAACCCTGCCTTTTCCTAGAAGAGTGTCAGTGAGTTGTGTTCTTCAGTGAGGCCCCAGCAGGAGTGAAGTGCCAACCAAAAAGGTGACACAACTGTAAGAGTAAATAAGCTGCACTCCCCTCCTGTCCTCACCCACCTATCTCACCCAGCAATGTGTGTCTGCTGGTGGAATTTGGGTCAGAAGAACTGGGCTTGAGCCACCTCACTGGCTGTGCTGTTTCTCAGTGCCTTAAGTGACACACAATCTCCTGTTTGACAACTGGCCTGCATATCTGTGGTGATGTGACCAGCTAACAGCAGTTCAAGCATTCCTCTTCTGTGTGTAGTTTATTAGGGCTTTCAGCATTTTTTCTTACTAGTATAAGAATATGTGAGGAGGAGGAACATGGTAGCAATTAAGTGCAGCCATGAATTTTATGAACAGTACGCTGGAAACCACATTAATGACTTCATCA
Organism: Manacus vitellinus; assembly: GCF_001715985.3. Lineage (NCBI taxonomy): Eukaryota > Metazoa > Chordata > Aves > Passeriformes > Pipridae > Manacus > Manacus vitellinus. The sequence continues at coordinate 2,185,242 of NW_021938895.1, forward strand.
AGGCTAAGTGCACACATCATCCCAGCAATATTTGCTTCTTAAAATAAATGTAGTGTTCAGGAAAGATGCCCAGCTGACAGCCCGGAGGACCAAAGCCCCCTCCTAGCCTACCATGAAAGCTGTAGTGGGATATACCTCACTGCATTGCCATGCACATGTGGGCCTCAAGCCTGTTGCAGAAGGGTCACCTCTAGACTGGCAGAATAATTTAATATTACATCCTTTGCTGCTTATCTACATTTGGAAGAGGTTCCTGTTTACGCCAGCAGTAATAGGATCCTTAGTGCTACAGAAACCAGAGCCTGGATTCTCCTCTGAACTGCAGCTGAAAAAGTCAAATTACAGTTCTCAGAGAGTCAGCATCATTTCGATGTACCTTTTGGCCTGACAGGAACTTGAGGCTCTGAGTTGCCTATGAATTTAATCTTTGTTGTCCATTTGCTATTTTTTTCTAATATATTCATGCCTTCTTTCAAGGCTGCCCCTTGAGTTTGGAAGAAGTTTACCATAAATATCTCTAAACTTTCCCTATTTTCATTACTTTGGTCCCGTTCTTAAACACCTCCTTTGCTGTACTGTCTAAAGATGACCAACTTGAAAGAAAAATCTTATCCCAGTCCTTATCATACTGACCAGCAACGTCTCAGTGGCTCTTACTCCAGGGATATCTGTTGGCTTACTCTCATCCAACTGGTGGCCATTGGTCAGCTCTATCCCACTGGATGATTTATTCTAGCTCCAGACACCAGACACCTCCCACTGCATGTCTTAGTGTCCACCAGTAAGAGGGGGACAGTTTCAGGCTATTCTGATGAATAATTGGCTTTTGAATGCAGAGAAGTGGAGACTTTTTTTTAAAGACAGTTGGCACTTTAATGGAAGAGGTCACTTTTAATACAGTTTATGCAGAGAGAACAGTGAGGTCCAGGTCTCCTGGAACAAAAAACAACAAATATTTCAGACAACCCCAACTACAAAATTAATATCTAACTCAGGATTCGAACACCCATAAACTTTGTTCTTGGTTGTGAAATCCAGCTCAGAGTCTTGTTGCAAATGATTTCTAAGGGCAGTGTCATAACTGGACCCAGGCCATTCTCTGCTAGGAACTGAATCACTGCACTTAGAAAACTGGAAAATTGTCAAGTGAAGAGAAAAATACTGACAAAAATGCTAATAGACAACCCTTTCAGCAAAAGGTTATTAACTGGGTACTCTATGCATAATAATTTAGTCTGCTTTACCCTGTTTTATTCAACTTTTATTCCAGTGCTAGTGAAATGTATCACATGCGGGTTTTGCATAGCTACTATTTTATGAGAAGATATTTGAGATAAAAAGCAGAACCAAGTTCTTCTATGTACTCTCCTTCATAGTGAGACAACTAAAAGAACAAAGAAAATGGAAACAGAGTTTTCCAAACACAGGACAGGAAAGAACTTTTTAACAAACTGAATAATGAACTTGTGAAATGTGTTACTTTTAGATAAGACTACTAAATATACCTGAGGGCCTAAAACAAATAATTGTTTTAAAGCAACCATATGTATGAGCAGAGCAGATTTATTCTCGAACAAAGGCCATCATTTAATTTCTTTATAAAATTTTATGAGTTTTAATGAAGTTAAGCAACTGAGGAAATAATGAATCAGATAAATCCAAATAATTGTGTTGTCTTCAGAAGAATTGCAAAATAACAGAACTGTTGGGTCTGGAAGGCACCTCTGGAGATTGCCTAATCCAAGCCCCTACTCAGAGCAGGGTCACCTGCAGCAGGTTGCATAGGACTGTGTCCAGTTGGATTTTGAATAAGTCCAAGGAACAACCTCCACAACCTGTTCCTGTGTGTGACCACTCGTCTAGTGAAAAAAGTTTCTTATATCATTAAGTGTAACATTTGCTATATTTCAGTTTGTGCCCACTGCCTTCTCCTTGTTTACTGGGCTCCATTGAGGTGAGTCTGGCTCCATCTTCTTTTCCCCTGCCTCCTCCAACCAAGTATTTATACACAGAGCTAGGATTTCACCAAGCCTTCTCTTCCTCAGGCTGGAAAATCCACCAGAACCCCTGATCTTCAAGGCTCCTTTCCACTCAGGTGGCATGGGGTTGTTCCTACCCAGGGACAGGATAGCATTTCCCACTGCTGAACTTCATGAGGATGCTGGGGTGGTCCATTTCTCTAGCTTGTTGAGGTCCCTCTGGATAACAGCACATCTGTCTGGTCCATTAGCCACTCCTTCAGCTTTTGTATCATCTGCAGTCTTGCTAAGGACTCCATTCCATCAACCAGATCATTAATGCAGATATTAAACACGGTTGCTCCAGTATAAACCTCTGGTGCAACCACTAGTGACTGGCCTCCAACTGCATTTCATAGCACTGATCACAACCTTTTAAAACTGACATATTACATACACTTTTTTTCTTCTCTAGATCCTATATCACATGATACTGCAAACATTTTTATATGTATATATACACACAGTTATGTGGCTGGCTTTAAAACTGCATATAGTCCCAATCATTTTATAGTTACTCTTGTGTGCAAGCCTGTACAGGATCAGAAAATTTAAAATAACCAATCTGGATCCCAACAAGAAATATTCATCTGACCTCAGGATGCTGGGCATCTCACAAACATAGCTGAGAATTATGTATGTCAGGAAACTTACAGGGAAAAAGATTAGAAATGGAAACTATGAATATTTAAGTGTCTCCTTGGGTTTTTTAATGTAAATTTCACTGAGGCCAATCTCTTCAGTCCATGTTTTTTTAAAACATTTCCATACCTCTCAAAGTATCTAAGGTATGTTAATAGCCAGTTTTTATGCAACACAAGCAAAACGACACCGTTTCAAGTTATCAGAGTTCCTGCAAAAATGTCACCTTTCCAAGGTTTCGCACTTATTTTTGTTTGAGAAGCAAGGTCTCTTCCTGAGTCTTTTTGGAATTAAAAAAGGAAAGGCAAAGGTGGGTGATGAAATGTGCTATGAAACAGAGTTATATATGAGGAACCAGGCATGTAATGTGTATTTCCATAATGTTCCTAGCAGCAGCCAAACTTCCACTTCAGAAGAGCTAGCCTTTCACATTTCTTTTTTTTTCTATGGGAGGGAAGATTTCCAGCACTTCTGTGTTTAGTTTCCATATCATGCTTTTGCTGGAAATGTCCTCTTTCCATACAGTACCTCTGAGTCACGGCTCAACGGGAACGCTGACTATAATCTCCTCTTGACATTAAGATGTTGCTGAGCGACTGGAGGATATTTCAAGCAGTGGAATTCATGTTCAGCCACATGTTTGGGCTGACAACCAGCTAAACCTTGCTGGAGCAATATTTTTCTATGCCATTAGTTTTTATACCAAACAAGGTCTGTAGTAACTGGATGCCCCAACTGAGCAAAACTGTTTACAAGAAATAAATCACTCCTGGCATTAAGAAAAACACAAGGACCATGGCTTGCAAGCACAGCATCATTCAGATCTTTATTTCTCATAAACCTAACCCCCAAACATGTGCATTCTCATACACTGTGACTTGTGCTTTGAGTTGTGGTCAGTGCATTTCCATAACCCTTTATTATCGTGCTTACCTAATCTTGCAACCATATTTAGCTGCAAATGCATTAGACACCATTTCACTGCTCAGAAAGGAAAAAAATCCACAGCTGAAGACCTGACACAAGGTAGAAATTTTATTGGCTTGACACTAAACCTTAATTCTCACGCAAAACTCCCAGTAATGCATGAGGACCAAAATTTGGCGCAGAGAATGGTGTGTGGCTTGTGCAAGACCCTGGCATGCCTGAGTTTCAGGTCCTCTTTCTACCAACCCACAGCGGATATGAGTTGTTACAACTTCTAGCTCGGCTTTCCGGTCTGGAGGTTCCTGAGTTGCACCATGACGTGTCAGGTAAGCAGGACTCGTCTGACACTCGTGGGACTCAGATCTCGGTGCTGCAGACAAGCTCCCTCCAAATGGAGGAGGAGTGCAATCTCTACTGGCTTGGAGCTCGGTTTTCACAGAAATTTCAGGCCAGAAGGTGTTGTTCTATTTTGCTTATGAAGCAGCACCTTCTGTTTTACAAGTCCCAGAGAGGAGCTGCTGAGAGCAGAGAGCACTGAGCAAACCCCCTGGAAGGAAAAAAGGAAAGGGAGACCAGCACAGTGCTTACTTCTCTCTCTGACACTGAAAGGTGAAAGTAAAGTGCTGGACCAGAACTTGGTGTCAACCTCAAACCCACAAGATGACAATCCCAACAGTGTCCATTTTTGCATCAAATTGTCAGGGTGACTGGATACAATGGCAAGGCCACTTCGATACCTGTACCTTCCAATGCAAGATCAGATAATACTGGAGAGGCTGCAGAGGTTGATACTCATTGGAAGAGATTTTTTTCCAAGCTGGAAATTTCTCATCTCAGACGAAATTGGTATTCAGACCTCTGCATGATGCACATAGCTGTTAGTTCCTCTTTTCTAACATAAGGAAAACAGTACTTGAATTTTAGTGCCTGTAATCTCATCTCTCCAGACAGTTATCTTTTAGCATCAGAGCCTGCTTCTTCCTCTCTTTCTATACAACATGTAGCGTAAGAAGACCTCGATTTTTGACTCAGACCTCTCATTTCCTCACCATGGAAAAGAAAAAAAAAAAGTTATTTTGAGACTTTAAACAAGTTCTCATGCAACAGAAGCTCGCAATTTTTTTTTCCATATAGGTAGTAAAATGGTATCAAAAGTTGATAGATACTGCTCAAACACAAAGTGTTTTATTTAAATTATATATGTTACATGGTTCATTGTTTTCTGTGCATTATATTTCAAAACACAAATTGTTTTGAAACATTTTGTCAAATGTCTTAGTGGTTCTCAGCCTGTTTTATTCACCCTCTGGATACCCACTGAAAACAGCAAAAATATTTTTTCTTAGCTTTTATAAAATCACGCAATCATGAAGGTTGGAAAAGGCCTCTAAGATCATCGAGTCCAACCATTAACCCACCACTAAATTATGTCCTTAAGCACCACATCTATAATAATAACTACGAAACCTCTCATTTCTGCCAACAAATTAACAAAAATATTTGTCATTCAATCTCAAGTGTGTGTGTGAGGAAATTTTGGATACCATAGGAAGGGTGACTGACTAGATTTTAACTGTGATATTTCTGGTTGTAAAAGTAGAGCTCGCATCCTCATGAGAGACAATTTTCTGTATTGTTTTCAGTTACTTAATTAATTTTAAACAACTTGCTAGATTTTCCATCCTGGAAATGACTTTTTAAAGATGTACATTACCAGAGAGGCCAAAGGATCCTGCTCAGAACAGCCACATTTACTAAAATAAATCAAGTGGGTCAGGCTCCTTTCTCTGGTCCTAAGAGCAAATGGCACAGCATAGATCATGTCCACGTGTCCTTCTCACTCTTTCCCAAAAACCCCAATGTGTCATTGCCTACAGTGCTTATCAGGAACACTGTGCCACACCAACCAGCACAGACCAGGTAAGTGACCCTGATAAGCACCTGACACAGGTTGAGTTTCAGTGCAGTAGTTTAGCAGAGGTTAGTTTTTCAGCTCTTTGGAGATTCGTGCTTGTTTACATCGTTAAATAAAATATAATCCTAGAGAGATAATGCAGGGACCCTCCTTAGTCATATTTCAGCTATGGACAGTCCTCTGTCCATCTCTGCACAGACCCAGAATATTTCACCTTTGAGCCAATTAATGGAAGCAAAGGGGAGTATTCCTGTCCCAGGCTTACCCCCATAAGTGCAGGAGCCAAGTTCCCTGTGTGGTCGCAGGTTGAAGCTCAATGGGCAAATTTCCAGGCTCGGTGGCAAGTGTAGCAGGTAGATCCCATGAGACTCATGACGGGAAACTCTATGGCTGTGAAGTGCTTTAAGATGTCTTTGAAGTCTCAGCTGTGAATAATCATAACATTTCCACAAAATTGACATAAATTCTACGGTGATTATACTCAGTTCACATTAACTGTGGAGCCAGAGGTATAAAGCTGTGGCACCGAGTGGCAAGTGTGCTCGTGAAATCGGATAGCCCACACTGTAATTTGTAAAACTGGAGCGTGTGTTTGGCCGCTGGATGAAATTGGAACAGCTTAACTTTGTGTCATCAGTCCTAATAATATTAATAACAGTTTTTTCCTAGATGGTAATTTTGGCCAATATTCCTCAAAGTGTTTTACAAAGTGACAAGTAAAATTAACTCCAGTTTATAGGATAATAATTCGAGGCAGAGAGGTGAAATTTCTGGCATTAGGACTCACAAGGTTCTGCACACCCTGCACACCAGGCTGCTTTCTTGGTGCTGCTAAATCCATATTTTGGACCAGCAGATTCTATATTCATGTCTTTATCTACCCCAATGCCCTTTCAATATTCTGTGTATGATATCTGTATGTATGTATCTTGTATGTATGATATAAAGGATTGGGGCTAGTTGCTAAAAAGAAAATAATCTGTTGCTACTGGAATATTATTTCGTGTCCAAAGCTGTGTGAGGAAAAAAAAAATAAATAAAAGCAGGTGAAGAGAAAGCAGGATAGATTTTTTTTAATGCAGTAATTATTACTTGTGAGGTCAATTTGCCTTTTCTAAACTGTCGAAGTGTCTCAAGAGCTCTTGTTCTTTAGAGATAGTGAGATAGGGAAAAAAACCACACTGGCATAAACCATTTAAATAAATAAATTAATAAAAGCAATTAGCAGACATGAAACCCTCAACCAGCCCTACTCTTCTTCTAAGCTCAAGTGTTGCCTTCACCCTCTCACAGAGCAGTAAGTAGGAAAAGAGCCAGACACATTGGGTTTAAAGGTTCATACACTTCCTCCTCCCCAGCCCAACAAAGAGAGATGTCCAAAATATTTCCAAAGCAAATTATAATGGAGCCAACCACAAGAATGTCCTGCCATTTCACAGTGGCTTTTTCCAGGCCAGTCTTGCTCTTTTCTCGGTGAAGAGGAGAAAAAGAGTTGCAGTGCGATCTTCAACCACAGCCCCATCAGCCCTTTCCAGCCTTAGGAATCTCTGGATAATTGATGACCAGCTGCCCTCTGCCTCTGTGGCCATCTAGGTGATTAGCAGGGTACTTGCTAAAGGGTGAGAGCCGTGCACTTTGGTTCACCATCCGTCATGAATGCACAGATCTCTTGCTGTGCTTGGTGCCAAGGTTGTGGGTGGACGTGGCATTGTATGGCACAGTTCCCTCTTTGAAATGCACCACTGGAAATGCAGGAGGACAACACCAGTGTTTGTTCTTACTTTCTGACAGCTTGGCTTTCTCTGGAGTTTTTCAAGGCCTTTCTCTTGGCTTTGTTAAGAATGGGTTTCCAGTTCAAATGTCCCATTTTTAAATGCAGCTTATTAAAAAGAGGGAAAGAGGCTGTTTAAACAGGCAGATACTGAGACGACAAGGGGGAATAGTTTTAAACTAAAAGAGGAGAGATTTAGATCTGATGTTAGGAAGAAATTCTTTACTGTGAGAGTGGTGAGGCACCGTCACAAGTTGCCCAGAGAAGCTGTGGGTGCCCCATCCCTGGAAATGTGCAAGGCCAAGTTGGACAGGGCTTTGAGCAACCCAGTCTAGTGGAAGGTATTCCTGCTCATGGCAGGGAGATTGGAACTAGATGATATTTAACCAACCCAAAGCATTCTGTGATTCGATGGTTTTTAGTAATATCCTCTATTGCACAGCTGCTGGGGGTGAGAGCCACAAAAGGTCTCAGGTCTGTACTATTCTTCTAAGCTTCTATAAAATCCAAATCCTGAATTACCTCCCACCTAACCTTGGAGATGCCTCCAAGGCACCATCAGCTGTTTTCCCTAAGTTTGCCACAAATCCTTCCTCCTGGCACTGCTCAGTAGCAAACAGCCTAACCCGTGCTGCACCTGCAAATGCTGCCAATCCTCTTAAGGTTACACCTGTATCCACCCAGAAATACACTTACTAGAGGTGACGACAGGTGACTAAGGAGGTTCTAACCCTCCTTTAACAGCGTTGAGAAGAAGCTGGCAGGAGCCCAGTCCTTCACCTGCAGAAGAACTGCATTAACCCTTAGCTCTATACCATTATTCAGAGGACATTGCCCTCTTTGCGACTTTTATATCCTGGCTTATAGTAAAGGAAGTCCTCCCACTGTGACACTCCTTGTATAGTTCTGCATAACTTTTTAAATTTAATCATTTGGGCTGAAATTTTACAAATGTGTTTTACCTGTTTCCAAAATAGAGCCCAAGAAAAAAACAATTACATTGTCTCACAGTATAAAACACAACAAAACACAAATAGGTGTTTCATTAAAAAATTCTACTGTCCCTCTTCTCCAGAGCAGGGATTTGGAATTCATCAAGGGGCTTACCCTACTGTCAGAGACATGCCTTTTCCTGCGAAAACCTTCTCTGGCGAAATTACCCGGCGAAATTATCCTACGAAATGAGCCTTTGGGAACTCTGAGGTCGCACACACTCCACAGAGACTTTTTTTCAAGTTTAACAGCTTCGGAGTTTCCTCCAGCCCTGAGCCAAATATGAGTTTCCAGATAATTTGCTGCTCTTGGCTGTGGAAGGGGTGCTGTTAATGCTGGGGGAGCTGGGAGATGGGGGATGCCTCTCGTGTGCTCCCATTGCTCCTCCTGCTGGAGTTGAGCAGCATGAAGGAGGTTGCTGGGGAGGGAGATGGGTAAAACTCCAGTTGTGTGGGAAATGGGTATAAGTAGGGCAACAGAAAAGACAGACCCTCAAATATGGGGCTTGACCCAGTCATTGCTGCTCGGGTTGTCTGTTAAGGCTTTTCCCACAGTTACTGAAGTTGGCAATTTGTAAAATTCTTAAAGGAAAAATGAGCTTTCTGTGCAAGCTTTACGTGCTGTCAGCTGAAGGGTAAGAAGTCATTCTAGTTACATGGGGAGATGTAAGCACAAGTGTTCACAGGACCAAGAGCAAGAATCTCAGGAAAAAAGCACATGGGGCCTCTTACACCACTCTTTTCTTCCCCTGCAGTCCCCTACTCCATTTTCCCGCATCCTCACATGAGTTATGGTACTGCCATACAGCATCTCCTAGGTCTCTGCACTTCTTGCTCACCCTCAAGACTATTGATCCTGAGCACTGGATGAGATCAAGATGATTTGGAAGACATAGGATCTGATCATTTAATTCAGGACATTATATAATCACAGAATTGTTCAGGTTGGAAAAGACCTCTAAGATCATTGAATCCAACTGTTAAGCCACCACTGCCAAGCCCACCACTAAACAATGTTCCCAAGTGCCACATCTACATATCTTTTAAATACCTTTGTAGATCTTCTGCACATGGAAAGAAAACTGAGATTGCAAAAGCTACCTAAACTGTGTTTTTTCCCAATTTCTTGCTTGCCTTTGTGACTTAAAGCTCTTGGAGCATAGAGGGATGTGTACATGTATATGTACGTCATATACATTTTTCCCAGCTAATTTGTGCCTGGGATAACACAGAAACCAGACCATCTAGTGTGAAAATGTACAATATCCTAGGTAAAAATGCAGTCAGAAACTGGCATTTGGCTATGGGTTGCAAAGCTGAGAGACACCACAAATAGGATAACAAGGAGAGTTTCACGAATATTGCTCAATAAGCTAATGCAACTTTTTCAAAGCCTCAGTGGTGGATTCCTGTCTCCAGGCTCTCTTGTGGTCAAGGAAGTGTGAGGAGCCACAAATGACAGCATGATTTCTGGCAGCAGCAAACCAGCTTTGCAAGTCTTGCAGGACTCTGGTACTCCAAGACATTAGGTTTTCATTCACTGCAGAAGTAAAAAGGGCATGCACATGATTTTCTAAATTTTCTTGCCGTCTCCCCACTTCATGCACCCCCTCTCGTTCATATGTGTGTAAGTCTGAGAATGAAAGAGGAAACGGACAGATTTATCTATTTCACATCACTTTTCAGTCATGTTATTAGATGGAAAATAAAAAAAAAAAAAGAAAACCCATCAAGCAATGAAAAAGAATTTTTAGAAATGGAGAGAGTAGACAGAATTAAAAAAAAATCCCCATCTGAAATGGTATAAAATTTTATGTGGACATATTTGAAATTTTTCAACAAATCTGAGAGGGTATACATTTATTTCATGTAGTTGGGATATAGGCTTGCAGATGGTTGGATATTCACTTTGAATTTCACTGCAGTGATTTTCTAGGTAAGTACTCTCACCACAAGCAGACACAATGTTTGAAGTCCTTTCAAATTGTAAAGACAAAAGCTTTTATGTTGGACACAGTGTGAGATAGACTTGCTTGTTGAGGTCCTCAGTGAAAGAAGGTGTTCAGAAATTACTCCTGATAAATGGGAGAGGATTAAAGCACCATTCCCTCACCCCAAGAGCAGCTCTTCACTGCTGGGGAGGGGCGCTGCTCTTTGAGACAGTGGGGAGGACAAGTTCCTCTACAACTGGAGAATACCAGAGCTTCCTCTAGAGATGCCTTCTACCAAGAAAACCAGGATAAAACAAAATATACTCTAAGATCAAAGTGAAAATCTGTTTCCTTTAACCATGTCTTCCCAGACAGTAATACATAACTGAAGTTAAAACTTCCTTTGGAAGACAGAGGTTTTTCAAAACTCTGCTTTGGCCAGTTCAGAATTTTTAAGAGCTTGGACACACAAGGTGCAGACAAGGAGCAAAGGAAGACAAACAAGAAGCAATGAGCTTTTTTAGAACAGGCAGACAAGAGTGACATGAATGATGTTCATGTCTTCAATGTCTTCATGAAGTCTTTTCCAGAGTTCCAGGCTTGTATTCCTCTAATTCTGATATATCACAAACACACGTAAAACTATATTAGAAAGACATCAGTAAGATTACAAAACAGGTTTCAAAATGTTAATAAAAATTAGACTTTATGCTTTTCTGTGCAATTTTCCAATCCTTAACCCCTGTACACATGCATGATAAGCAGCAGTATTATTGTCTGTCTGCCATTTTCAGTAGGAGCAGTGGCATTGGGGCTGGTTTGTACAGACATGGGGACTAAATACCAGGTGTGGGTAAACTGACCTTTGCAACAGATTGTCAATGACTGTCCTGGATCTGCTGCCAAAACAGATTAATTTGTGCATCAGTCTCAGGTTTGTTCTGCTGAGTGTTATGGTAGAAGAGATTTAAGACCAGGTTTGGAGCAGATACAAGAGAAATCATGTTTCACCTCCTTGTTGATAAGTGTGAGACCAGAGATGTTTGAATGATACAAAGAGATTGAAGAGATGCTGAGATCACCTTTTGCTGAGTTGATCTTTGGTTTGGGTCTCCTGGTACAGAGACCACCAGTTCTACCATGAATATGCTTGTCTTGTGACAGACCAAGAAGACCCCATATGTCCATGACTTGTGTGTGTAAACACATAGCTTTGCCTGCCTGTCTGTAACAAAATGCTGTCAAAAACAGAACTTCTTTTTTTTTTTTCCTACCAGCAGGAGAGGAATGAATGAGATTACAGAAACTAGAAGGACTTCCCAGTTCACTGGGCAAAATCTCTGGAAACAGTAAAGGTGCAATAGCAATTCTGGTATATCTCTATAAATCTTCTAAGTTTGAATGAGTGTGAAGATTCTATTTATGGTTTCACAACAAGCTAGAATCTGCTATGCCTCAGAGGAACCACTTTGTCAAAGCGATGACTGCTCAGATGGTTGGTTATAATCTGAGTCAACGCTTCTCCAGATACAGAGATGAAGAAGACACCATAATAATTGTCAAAAATTTATGATCTCAAAATTAGCAGTTTAACTCCCCTTTTGGAGCTCTCAGCTGTTTTTTTTTTTGCAGCTCCATTTTTTGCACTCAGTTCTGCTTCATTTGATGCAAGTTTAATAGGCAGATCTTCAATTTCTTTTTCTGCTCCTCATTGTTACATGTGCATTAATAGAGACAGAAGCCTTGAGGAAAAAACTGTATGTGATGAGATAACTAAAGAGTATCATAATTTACAGTGCCAGAGGGCAATGTTTGGAACTTGATTGACACCCTTAATTCTGGCATTTATCATCTTTTAAGTGCTTGATTCTACAACTATAAAATGTTCCTTCAGTATGGTTGGGTTATTTCTTTATGAATTTTCAAATTTAATATCCTAGGTCTCAAAAAACCCCCACTTCCCCTTCCCCCTCCATGGCCCATCAGGTGCCACCATCCCATTTATGTGGGAAGGACTGGACTCTATTCACGCAGACTGTGCACCAACCATTATTAAAGATAAAAGAGAAAGTAGCAATGAGAGTAAACTGTCCTATTCCACTAGAGTTAGGTAGAGGTGAGAAAACTTCAGCAGTAATTTTCACAGACATTTGCTGACTTCAAAGGAATAATAAGCAACAGAAATGCTGGGAGTCATCCAGACTGCAAAACCAGGGCTCATTTCTTCTTCCCCTTCCTCTCTTACCTCTCTCAGTCTCTTTCCTACTTCTGAGTATGCCTAATCCCATCCTTCTGCCCTAGTCCCTCTCAAATACAGCTGCTCAACACACAGCAGAAAAATATCCAGAGTCAAATTATGCATGTGGGCATTTAATGATTCCCTGGGTGGACAGACTGAAGAACAGCAAGGCAGACAGACAAGTAGATAAAAGCTCCTAAATAGGTGGACTTGCACAAGCAGAGGTATGCTTTTCTTTGCAAAATATCTGATCTCAGATTTCATATTCTCACCGTGTCCAAAAACGGCATTAAAAATATTTAGGGACATATTATACTAAATTTACAAAGTCTGGAGTCAGCACTTGTTCATACACATCAAAGCCTCACATAAACTTGGGCACATTTGACTCCACCATACAGATGCTAATGAAATTTTTTTTCTGTAGAGATTTTCTTTTTGGTCACTCATGTGGTGGAGAAGATAATTTTCAAGAAGCCCAGTAAGTAAATTCAGTAAGGCCGAGGAAGTGGGTATTGTCATCTGTTAACTACCATGTTGAGCTTTGAAGCTGGGAGAAGCCACAGTGCTCACCACATGACCATGGTCAATTTTTGAGTGGTAATGTCTTCCTCCAGATGACATTATGTCAACCACCGTAATAATGTGCTCTCTCTCTAGCTTTGAAGGTTTTTTTCCGATCATTTCCTAAGATTTTATCGGAAGAGTCATGGACCTTAGGGGAAAAACTGCCAAAAACTCATTGTGTAATTTTGCAGGATCAGTTTTCTGTGGTGGAGGGAGGGTGAGAGTCCAAGACAACTTTAGGCAAATCTGCCTAAATCAGTTTATTTGATACAGGTTGTCTGATTGCACAAAGCCCTATTTCAATAAGAAAATATTGTTGCTTAATAGCAAGACAATTATATGGCTGTATTCCAGCACAACAGAATAGACCTTGTAGCAAAATTACTTTTTTTCTTTAACATAGCAATTTTCTATTAATATGAAAGAACAGTGTAAATCTTTGTAAAAATGATGCTTTATGAATGACTAAATGTTTATCAACTATTTATTACTCAGGTATCATGTACTGACAAGATTTCATAATGCTTTCTATTCTTTACCTCTTTAACCTCTTTTTTCTTTGAGTAACTGCTCTTCTGTGGAAAAAGAAATCTCTTTCAGGTCTGTAATGGTTGTGAAATGAAAATTAGCTCACTTAGATCCTCACTGTCTCAACTAAAATATGACCCAGAGCTAGTCAAAACCCCTGGGTAGTTTGCATTACTATTACTCTTACACTGTTACCTACCCACGTCACAGAGCAAGACTGTGAGATGACCAGAGACCAAAATAATGTCTCCTATAACCAAGTCAAGTGCCTTGACCACAACACCATCTTTCTCTTAAATCAATCACATTTGATTTTGGTTACCCAAAATCTCATCTATGAGGTTTTGCATAAGCAGTGAAGCGCCATCACTGGGCTAAAAGTGGTAGCCAGAAGGAGTGGCTGATGGCTAATGGCTTCTGTGGGCTGGAATGGGTTATTAATGAGGGCAGGACTTGCCCTTCTGTTATTTGGCCCACAAAAGGATTTCAGTATGCAATGTTTGAGAGATGGGGATGAGGGGAAAAAGATAGTTTAGGTACGGATTTGTGCAAGCCAGCTACTTAGTCTTTTTGTTCAGTTTTTTTTTTTCAGGTTGTACAATATCATGGTCAGTCATTCCTCAAACATATTGATCTTCCATAGACTTTTTTTCAGTATAAGAAGTGTTGCATATTGTTAACACAATATGCATGTGTAGTCACGTGTTTCAGTCAAGGCTTGTATGAAACCCATATAAAGATGTGCTCCTTGAACTCGGGTGACTGTGGTTTGTGGGTGGGGAGAGAGTTTGGATTCCAGTCAAACTGCCTTCAAGAAACATGCTCTGGAAGTTATGAGGAATTAAAAATTTTTAATTCAACAAATCTTGGTAATTTGCACTGAAAAACTGCCCGAAAGATATTTTTGTGATTTGATACTTACTTTTAATAACTGTAGAAGCTCAGAATTCCAGACATAACATCAAAATTCTTGTGCAAGTTTTCAAGGCAGAAAGTGATGCTGCAGGAAGCTAAGACTGATGTGACTTAAATTCATGGCAAAAATAAAGAAATGCAGGAAAGTGATTCAGTAAGTAAAGAATTTAGAAATAATGTGTAATTGGGGCCAGTCAGTAAATTCAAATTAACTTGATTCTCTTATGAAACAGTGTATTTGGTCTATAATAATATTTTCTGAGATATATGAGTTATATAGGCTTTTGCAAGGTCAGTTGACTGTGTCATCATTCTCTGCAACCATGAACATTGCATAATCTTAATAGCACATAAGTGAAATGAATTAAGAAATTATTAGCTAAGAGATCTCAGAAATAGGAATGCCATCAGGAAATCAGTTTTTAATATGGTACATCCATTGGGCTCCTTCAGGGATTGGTATTGTGTCATGCATTCAGTGCTTTTGATCATTGTTCTGACAACAATAATAAAAATTACTCTTCATGGAGTTTTCGGATTAAATAAAGTTTTCTGGTGGCTAAATATAAAATGAAGACAAAGCCTCAATGCCGAGTGAATTGGGTCGTTCAGTAACCTCATCCCAGTCAAATAAAGGATAGTTCAGCAGGTAGTTCAGACTGTGCAGGAGATCTCCAGACTTGCAACAAATGTTTTTCTGGAAAATATAGGTAGTCATATTAAAGTCATGCTTTAGCCAAGACAAGATGTGGGTCAGACCCCATTATTTCCAAATTTTCAGTTTTAGACCCCAAGGACCAAGTTCACCTAACCACAGGTATACATTTAAAATATGGACTTCTGCATAGAAGTGGTCACTCTGGACTCTATAGTCACAGAATCATAGAATCATGGAGTGGTTTGGGTTGGAAGAGACCTTCAAGGATCGTCCAGACCAATCCTCTTGTCATGGGCTGGGATACCTTCCACTAGAATAGATTGCTCAAAGCCTCATCCAGCCTGGCCTTGAGCTCCTCCAGTGACATCCACAGCTTCTCAAGGCAAGTCATTCCAGTGTCTCACCACCTTCATAATAAAATAATTCTTCCTCATGTCCAGTCTAAATCTCCCTTCTTTCAGTTTAAAACCATTGACCCTTGTCTTATCACTCCAGGTACTGGTAAAAAGTCTTTCTCCACTTTTCTAATTAGCCTTCTCTATATATTGAAAGGCCACAATAAA
Organism: Manacus vitellinus; assembly: GCF_001715985.3. NCBI lineage: Eukaryota > Metazoa > Chordata > Aves > Passeriformes > Pipridae > Manacus > Manacus vitellinus. The sequence goes on from NW_021938895.1 coordinate 2,200,908, forward strand.
GTGGAGCCTTCTGTTCTCCCAGCTGAACCACTCCAGCTCTCTCAATAGTCAATAAGGAGAGATGCATTTTAAATCCATGGCATACCTTTCCCAAATATGGATAACAAAACCAAGATAGATTAAGCGATCCCTAAAGGATCATATTTCTTTCCTTTGCTTACCGTAGATGCCTGGGTGAGCATCCTCAATGTAGATATCCTCACTGTAGCATTATAAAGTTATACAAGATAAATCTCACCTCAAGTGAGAACAAAGGAAACAAATTCCCTTGAAGTCATGAGACATTAACATATCTCTTACTATATTATACCTTCAAACAACATATATTAGGAATAACACAATTCACTGTTAAAGAACTGACAACTCATATTGGAAGACAGTCTGAGAAACGATGAAAGAGACCAGTTTTCAGGAACAGTTTCCTGATTTCACAGTGCACTTTTTGAATCACAGACTGTGTACCCCTCGTATTTAATTTATATCATGACACTGCAGACTGAGCAAAACAGTGGGGTTTTGGTAATAATGTAATTAGTTTTCTCTTAAAATCCATTCTTCAAGGTAAAATTCAACAATAACAGCAATGTATTCTGATTGGTGGAGACTTCAGGGTGTCTTTATCACAAACTCAACCCCATCTGTCCTTCAAACAGGTCTACTGACATTTCCAATGAAGAGGAAGGGAGAATGGCAGGCCTGTTCACCCTTATGTGTCTGGCTTGCCTCCCTGATGTGACATCATTGCTCATGCCCTACTCCAGCATAATCGAGCAGGTCAGTGGTTATTCCAAGCTTCACCCATTCCAGATTCCACCCTTAACCCTCCAAAATAAGTCTTTTATAGTTAAATGATTCACTTATTAGGTAAAATAAACATGAAAATGATGTCAAATTAAAATAAAGAGAAGTAGCATGAAGTTAAATTCAGACTGACACTGAGCAAACAGTCTGGCTGGAATCATTATACCCTTTTGGAAACAGGCACGGATATCAGAGCATGGATCCAATTAGTTTCAACTGGGAGAACCCTTCCTTTTCCTGGCTCCCTGGGCTTAAATATCACCATTTAGATATTATTTTAGAGTTAGGGACAACTGTCCTGCAGTTGCCATCTACAGGAACTCAAGAAACCTGCAAACCATGTTCTGAGCTCAAGTATTGAAACAAAGCATGAAATTTATCATTTGCAAAGATCATTAAGACCCTAGTCACATAAATGTTTGACAGGCCTTGGCTTCTATAAAAACTTGGACAGGTTCACCAAGTCCCAGCACTGGTCTTCATGTCTGGTGCCAACAGGCAGGCCAGCGTGCATAGAGGAAAAATGATCAGGAAGGGATGTGCAAAGGCTGCTCTTCAACTGCCCAAGAGAAATGCTAGACCACACTTTCAGGCTTGCTAGTATTAACTGGAGTCCACAAGTGATTTATTAAGATGCACTACTGGACCACCTATAACCACTCATTGGCTTTCCTGCTGGTGCTGCTTCCCTCAGCCAAGTGGGTACAAAATGATGTGCAAAGTGATACAAAAGAGCAAGTCAGGAATGTGGAGAAAACTTTTGGCTGTAGGCAACTTTCTGCCTTTCAGGCATAGCTCCCTTGTTGAAGTTGTGGTATCATATAAGGAAAACACAAAACCACAAAGTTAACTTGGTGATGCCAAGTGAAAGTCAGAGAGGAACTTTTCACAAGGACAGATAGTGATAGGACAAGGGGGAATGTCTTTAAACTGAGAGGGGGCAGGTTTAGATTGGATATAAGGAAGAAATTCTTTACTTGGAGGGTGGTGAGCCCCTGGTATGATTGCCCATTGAAGCTCTAGTTACCTCTTTCCTGGAAGCATTCAAGACCAGGTTGGCGAAGGCTTTGAGCAACCTGGTCTAGTGTAAGGTGTCCCTGTCCATAGCAGAGGGATTGGAACTAGATGATCTTTATGGTCCCTTCCAACACAAACCATTCTGTGATTCTATGATTCTATGCCAGTTCAGGATATGTTGTACACAGGATTCTTCACTGAGCACATCTGCTATTGATGCCACTCAAATACAAACCCCAGAAGAGGAGGGAAGTACATTTCCTAGCTAAGCTAAGCTTGCTTGAGCTCACTGAGGGGAAGACACCTTTTAGGTTCACTTGGAAGAACAATTCTCAGCAGCACTTGGTAGATTTTAAACCACTATTGAAATCATGTGCAGGGTGTGTATAGTGCAAGGTTCATCCCTACTTGTTTGCAAACATACCACCACCCTGAGAACTGGCATTTCTCCCCAGCTTTGTCACAAGAAGTGACATTTTAATATCCTGACCTAATAGAGCTCAGGAACATCTCAGCAGCTACCTGTCATGAGACAACTGTAAGCACCACAGATTTGTGCAGTTCCTCATTTTGCATGCAGTGAGAATCAAAAAGAGTGTCAGGATGTAATTTCAAATACCCAGGTTTTTATTTATATTTTAGGAGGAAAATATAGACATTAACCATCTTTTTTTTTTCCTTTCAATTTCTTTTTAAAATCTCAAAGCAAATGGAATCATAGTATTTCTGCTGGTACAACCAAATTGTTCTTTGGATCTCTGTGTATTTGATTGCAAGCAGTTTTCATCTCTCTCTGCTACACCAAAAATTGTCAATGCACATAAGTGCATTATACATACATTTATATTCCCTTTCAGCCCAATGAAAACCATACATGTATTTTTAATTATTAAACTGCTGACTTCGAAAATTGGGCAACAGTGATTTAAAATAAAAATCAAAGCTGATTTCACCATCTCTGCAAAGTAAGAGTGATCCAAACAAAACTTGACATAATCAAGTGGTATGAATTCTTCCAAACAGTCATTACAATCTTTAAAACAATCCTTCATCCAAAAGGTTGATACAGCACCAGTCATCACTGCAAGGAAGCATTAGCAAAATAGGTAAGAGAAAAGAAAAGGAAAAAGCAAAAACGTCTTATTAAAAATCATGCAAATTGGGCAAGAAAAGTCTTGACTTTGTTTTTACTATACTTGCTTCTCAAATGTGACAGCTAATATTGTCTTTTTAGGCTTCTCTAGGTTCAGTATTCTTTGGATGGGGACATCAACTTTTCAGCAGAACGCTCTACATCCTGGCAGCGAGTCACAGGGGTATGACCACACAAATAAAAGCCATGTCTAGAGCATTTTTGAGAAATGAAACCAGTAAGATGGAATTGCTGTAGATTTTCTCCCTTACTGACCTGGGAAGGTTGAAGATCTCTGCCAGCATCTGGTAGCTGCAGGTCAAAACCACAAGTACAAATGAAAAAAGGTGGAAAATAAGCTTGGCTGGGGAAAGGAAAAGGTATCCTTAGTGCCAAGACGATGTTCTGCAAGACCAGCCACCTTCCCAGCACACCCTTTGGTGGCAGCTTGGCCCTGTGGTTCATATGGCCACTGCTGCCAACAGAAAGATGATCCTTGACCCACACACACACCCCAAGAAGAGTCAGCAGCCTGGGCCTTCCCCCAGAACACAAATGGCCACTTGCAGCTTCCTTGCTTCCTCCAAGACACACTTCTTGTGCCCCATCACTCTGTCAGGTGCTACAGCCTGGCCCTGTCATCCCCCTGTTCTCTCTCCACAGTCCTCAAGGACCAGCACACCCATATCAAGATGTAACAACAAATTCAGCCTGTTGGAGTAGTTCTGCTTTGGCAAGGTTACCAATAAACCAATGTCTAATGGTCACCTACGTGCTAAAATAAAAGTTTTTGTTTACTTTAGTAGGAAAAAAAGATGCCCAGAGTAAACTACTGGCCCTAGGATGATTGCTGTTGATGACTTGAGTCAAAGTGTTACATCCAAGATTGTCATCTTGATCCACTTATACCTTCAAAACCAGAAAGTGAGACTATCCCTGCCACCTGAATGAAACCTGCTGAGCTTGACCTCTTGAAGTATTATGGGAGTAATTACTTGTTCTACAACATGATCCACATCTTCCAACCAAGTCCACAAGTTGCAAGCACAACTAGGAATAACAATGTATGTCCTCACCAGTTTGGAACAAGGTGAGACAGTACAGTCACTCAACACTGTTTGTCCTCTATGGAACTACAAATCTTTCTGTGATACTCTTATCTTGACCCTTAAAAATACAGAAGAGAGGCTGCAAAGAGAACTCAGCTTTTAATAACACTGGAATAAGATTTCCAGGGAAGTGGTGAAATCACGATCCCTGGAAGTATTTAAAAGGCGTGGATGGATTACTTGAGGATATAGTTAGGTGCTGAACACAGTGATGCTGAGTGCTAGACTTGATGATCTTAGAGGCCTTTTTCCAACCCTAATAATTCCATGATTCCAACCCTTTGTACTCAGCAGGTGTGAGTCATAAAGTAATAAATCCTTAGAGAAAAATTGAGAAATTAAGTGTTTCTTAATTGCAAGCCTAATGCCACCATTTCATTAGATTTCGGATGAGAAACCTGGGAATATTGTATGGAACAGAAGATTCAGCATCTCAGCACAAAATTAAAATCTTGCCAAAAGGATGCTTTTACATAGAAGGTATTTGGTAAGACAATAACTTGTTACCTTCATGGTCTCTTGATGATGGATGGTCTAAGGAAATTCATCCTAGGAGACGATGATGATGACTATAGTATGGCTCCTACCAACCTAGATGCACATGTAAATTAATATGCCTTTGCATGATCCCTCTCCTCCATTTTCATCTCACAATATTGGAGCAGCTTCAGGCTCAGCTTCATTTTTTTTCAGCACAAATCTCACCAGTTGCTATTTTATTCAATACAGCATTTCATCTATTTTAGTAGTAAGGATGTCTTATAAATAAACACATAAGACCTATTTTCAGTGTCATGATACTGAAAGCCAGTTGAGCAGGTGCTACGGCAGGAGATGGTAATGTTCTTGTTGACATCACAGAAACCAGAGAGAGACTGATAAGAAACGGTTCTGGAAACACCGTCTTGAAGACACCCATGCAGAAAAAATTGTTCATCTTGATCTCAGTAATGCTTTTGTTACATTTGTTGCCCAGAGGAGCTGTGGCTGCCCCATCCCTGGAAGTGTTCAAGGCCAGGTTGGACAGGACTTGGAGCAACCTGGGATAGTGGAAGGTGTCCCTGCCCACAGCAGGGGATTGGAACAAGATGGGCTTCAAGGTCGCTTCCAACCCAAACCCTTCTGTGATTCTATGATTCTAGGATTTCCATTGCTTGCCCTGGCTCAGGGTGAAGTGCACAAATGAGAGTCCCTCCTGACGTCTGCATTACAACAAGAGATTGTGGCCATTCTGGCTCCTTGAATTTTATAAACAATGCAGTCTCAGCACACTGGCTACTGTTTTGTATATTAAATTGTTGGGGGGGTGGTATCAATAAACAGCTGCACGGTCCAATTAGTACTGTTTACTGTCAAATTAACAAGGAAAGTGATACTTTCTGCTCTTTGTTTATAACTCTGCCCAGTTGGCCCTGGCACCAGAAAGACTAAATGAAAAGGGACAGCTCCCGATGGTAGATGCTCTCCTAGATCAAACGGAAGGGAAATTTTGTTTGCCTTATAAACTAAACAGTATCTTTTCAGGTTCGTGTGCTCAGAATAACAGCTATTCAGTTGCACCAGCTGTTTTTTATTTCGCTGCTAATTGTATGTCTCATTCCTCAGCCAACTTGCAGGTCATTGTTTGATTGCTGATGTTCACTCAGAGAAAGGGAACAGAGTTCAGTGCACATGTGTGTGCATGAGGTAGAACAGTGGGTAGAAGTTTAAATTCCTGGATGAAAGTTGTGTACAGTTGTAGGTTTGCTTCATACTGAGCTTTAGAAGATAGGCCCTGGCCTTTCAGCATGCTCTCTGAGCTTTGCTTTGGGAAAGATGGAGTGCAAGGGATGTCAAACACTTGCTTTGAGTCTAAAAAAATCATCTGAGCTCTTCAGTCAAAATACAAATTTTGAATGGAACTGAATCACCGCTTTTATTAAAATACCTACTTTAATAAGGAAAACTTAATTTATTCCAACCGAGTCCCATTTTTAGATGTGCTCTAGGCTACTTGAATCAGAAAAATGTTATCTCTGTGCACTGTACTTCTTGCCATTTAGTCAGTCTTCTGACTTTTCCTCTTTCACCTCTCCATTCATTGCAATTTCTCTTATAATTGTTTGTTTTCTAAACCCCCCTGTACTCAGACAGAAATATAGAAACGCTGTCATCACATTGTAAAGTATAAAAAGAATTGGTCACACAAATTGTGCACAACCTCTGGTTATGATAGACTTCCCCTAATTTTACATGATTTGCATTATTGCCACTTCAAGACAGGTTTTTGCAAGACACTTGATATTGGTGCATCCTTCTTTTTTAATCCAATAATAATTTTTCCATGTGCTTGTAAGAGTATACTGAGGAGAGCTGTGTGGAGAGCTTGCTAGGGCTTTATTTCTTATCAGAAGAGGCAAAACTTGGAGAAAGTAAATATACAGACTGTTTACATCCTTTTGTTAAATGCTCAGAAACTATGTGAATGAGGGTGGCATAAATGCTTGGATGCATTAAAACCAAAAGGCTTCTCTGTCTCCAGTTAAAAGGCTTTTGTCATGATATCACGTTGATAAGAACTTTTAAATGCTATAAATAGGTAGATACAATCTCTAAAGAATGTCTTTGAGGTCATTCTAACTCATCCATCTCAAGAAAAAAAAATCACTACAGGCAACTTTTGCAGATCACGTAACATTTGGTAGACAGTTAAAGCAGTAAGAGGAGTCATTTCTCCAAAGTGACAGCTCTGCACTGCAGTGAGGCATGAAGGGTGGGTTGAATCATGTCCAGAGCTCTTTCAAGACACATTTACCTGTGAGCTGGGCATCTGACCCCTGTTTTAGTCACTGGAGGTTTGATCCTAAGACTTGAGGTTCATCTTGCTGTGGACACCTACATCTGGTAAGATTTTCTTTGCCCAAGGTTCACTACCTGTACCTATAAGATTTTGACTAATGGGACTCAAGACAACTTGGTGGACATGTACATATATAGAAACCTGAAATTATGAATTAAGGTGACATCTAAGTTACTTGCCTAAGTTTTCCGTATAAAATATGGAAAGGAGTGTTCCTTATTACACCCTAAGAGGCAAAAGTAAAATAACAGGCGGGATGTCCTACTCTGTTAAATTCTAAGGAACCTTAGATGAGTGATTTAAGCTATGCACAAAGCTTTAGAGGAGTGAAATTCAATGGGAAAAGAGAAAGGGTTATGGGGAGAAGGAGAGGGAAGAGAAATAGAAAAAGAGAAAGAAAGAAAGAAAGAGAGAGAAAGAACACTAATTTCTCATTTTTATTAGAAAATAGCATCATATATTAAGAAATTATATGGTCATCTTTACTGGTAATTTTTGAGAACAAATCATAAAGTGCTATAAAGCAAAATTCAAATCAGGATCCTATAAATTGAAATTTTCCCTGTGCTTTCATCCAGATGCTTAATGATATACTTCTGATTCAAAAGCCTCTGTAATATTATTCCTTCAGTATAGCACTACACAAATGACTAAACTTCAGAGATAAGTGAAGTTATTTCTAAACGTTTCGAGACATTTTAAAGCTGAGGAAAATTGCACCAGAGTAACAAAACAGCAAAAGGTGACCAAATAATATACAACGTAGCTCTGCTAAAACCTTAAACATGGTGTATACTTTATTTAACTATAACAGCATTTCTGTTATGTGATGCCAACTAATGCAGGGCAACGGTGAAGTCAAAGAGGATAAAAGAAATCACTTTTTCAAATCTCTGCCAGACTCTTTCAAAAGAGAACTAGGAATGTAGCAAAAGTGATCAAAGGCAAAAGAGCCTGCCAGGCTTTATTTACTCTCTACTCTCTGTCTGTTGGGGATTGACATTTTTTATATTTTTATTTCTTTTTTAAAAACAATAGTTTAGACAAATGTGTCTAGACTGATGGTAGAGCAAATGTGACATCAATTATGGATTCTTACACAGTGGCTCAGCGTATGTGGGCAGTTGCCAGTTCCCAGGGAAACAAAAATTGCCAGGCTGCCGAACTGGAAATAGCTGCTCATCTTACCATGGTCTCTTCTCAGAGTGTGACTGGTATCAGAGGCTTCTGAAGAGGTTGCTTTGTGTGGATGTGGGCAACCGTAGGGCACCTTTTGCATTTCCAGCAAGAGATGTCAATGGAGTGGAGCCTACAAGGGGATTTCTTTTCACAGCTCTGCAGGAGGTACTTCAGATCCAATCACATGCCAAGTGAAAGCCACTTTGGCTTGAAGAAAGTTGTGTGCAAGTGTGGTGAGGTTGTCTCTGCAGCCTGACCTGGCCCATTCAGTGGAACCCCTGAGTCTGCTCTCACAGGGTTGATTTTCTCAGGCTCGTCCAACAATGGGCACCCAGGAATTAGGCAATATTGTGGATCTTTTATGACAGTGGCAAACATCTTCCTTGCCAGGAACGTCTTCCATTTTGGGAAGACTTTTGTGTTATTCTGATTCCATTACATTGGTGGTTCCAAATAAATGTGCTATCAGCTAATGCTTTTCACACCTCAGTTGCTTCCAGGTGATGGCTCTGATATTCTAGCAAAAATTCCCATTACTCATTCTAAGATGAATTCCTTGTATTTTGCTCTGCTGAACATCATACTATTTTTGCTTTTCTCACCCTCAGAACATCAGATCTCTCTTCATTATACCCCAGTCCTTCTCTTGTCATCAGCAAATTATAGAACCATAGAATCAAAAAAGGATTTAGGTTGGAAGGGAACTTAAAGACCATTCAGTCCTGACCACCTGCCATGGGCAGGAACAACTTCCACTAGACCAGGTTGCTCGAAGCCCCATCCAGCCTAGCCTTGAACACTTTCAGGGATGGGGCATCCACAGTCTCACTGTGTCTCACCACACTTAGAATTTCTTCCTAATATGTAACCTAAACATACCCTCCTTCAGCTTAAATCTATTCCCTCTTGTCCCATCAGTCCATGCTTTAGTGAGAAGTCCCTCTCCAGCTTTCTTGTAGGTCCTCTTTAGATACTGTAATGGGCTCTAAGGTCTCCTTGGAGCCTTCCCTTCTCCAGGCTGAACACCCACAACTCTCTCAGCCTGCTCTCACAGGAGAGCTGCTCCAGCCCTCTGATCAACTTTTCAGCTTCCTCTGGACACATTTCAACAGGCCCACATCTTTCTTGTGTTGGATGTTCCAGACCTGGATGCAGCACCACAGGTGGAGTCTCACAAGAGCAGAGTAGATGAGCAGATCAACAGCTTTTTGGGCTAAAGTGACAAATGGTTCTATTAAATGAACTCATTCTTAAAAAATGGTTAATGACAATCACAATTCTTGAAAAAAACCTGATCTTGTAACCTCCTTCCAACCAAACCCATAATTTCTTTCATCACATTCATTTTTTTCTTTCAGTTGAGCTGATTCCCTACACATCTTCCAGCTAATTCCTATTTGATCACTGATCAGCTACCACATATATTATGATGTGGAGTTTTTGGAGGCACAGCAAGACATAAACACAGCATAATAACAGGTCAATGTCACTTAGTGTAGAACATTGCTGACCATATCCTTCTCAGTTTATACATGAAAGTCTGAGTTATATTAGTATTCCAAACCAGATTGTCAGCTTCTACACAAGTTTATAGGTGATGTCTTTAGCAAGAAAAGTACTTCTTAATATTTGAGCCCATGACTGAACCTAAAACAAGAAATCTAAATTAAAAAAAAAAAGTGTAGGCAAATGGCTTTGTCTTTTAACAAAGACTCAGCGTTATAAATTTTAGAATTTGCCAGTGACACAACCCATTATTGGTTTGCCCATATTAAAAACTTCCTGGCTTTATATTTAATCAAAAATAGCTCTGACTGGCAGAAGTGCTGAAGGCTGTAACCTTCTGGTTATCCACAGAACTAGAATAACAAGGGCAATGGGGTAACATCTCCTCACCCTGCCTCTTTTCTCCCAGAGGGTCTAACTCTTCCCACTCAGTCTAGGCTGTTTTGCTGAGTCTGACACCAAAACTGTGGAGCTAAATTTCCTGTAGGCATGCCAGGGACAAAACCAGAGTCAATGTGTAGCCACAAAGAATCCCTTAAAACTTGACTCACAAAAATGATTCAGACCAGCTGAGGAAGCCAATTCATACAGATAACTGCTCTCTGCAGCACTCAGGCGAGGGTGAAAGAGGTGGGTGAAGACTCCTGCCCTGTTATTAAACAAGCAATTTCCCTGAATTCTCCCTGAACTGAATTCTCCATTGCCTTAAGTGATCTGCTGGTGAAAGTGCAGCAGTCAGCTCCTCTGGTGCCAGAACCACAGGCGCTGGGCATCGCTAGAGCATCATGCATTCTCTCCACAGGCAACGCACCTCCCAAAATTTATAATTCCTCACTTTTTTTGAGAGGTGTGAATGTGGAGCCACCGAAAGTAGGTTGGGTGGGGATAGACCATACACTTCTCTTCTATGTGTGTTCAGCATGGAGAAGGGGAGGGTCCAGGAGAACTTACTGGGGCTGTTTAGTTCTTAAGGGGAGACTATGAAAAAGAGGGAGAGTGACTCTTTATATGGACAGATGGTGATAGGATAAGGGGGAATGGTTTTAAACAAAAAAAAGAGAGATTTAGATTACATGTTAGGAGGAAGTCCTTTATTCAGAGGGAGGTAAGGTGCTGGCACAGGTTGCCCAGAGAAGCTGTGGATGCCCCATTCCTGGAAGTGTTTGAGGCCAGGCTGGAAAGGGCTTTGAGCAACCTGGTCTAGTGGAAGGTGACCCTGCCCATGGCAGGGGGACTGGAACTTGATGATTTTTAAGGTCCCTTCTAACCCAAACCATTCTATGATTCCATGACCCATGGCATATATGTGAATAGATTTACCATTTCATTTAATGGCCAAGAAGCAATCAGCGTGTTAGCACACAATCAGCACATCAGCACACAAGTAGTGTGGCTTTGTCCTCCTGAGCTAAAGAAATGATTTGTGCATTTTTTGTCTCTTTTCACTGGTGCAAGTGGGCAAGGCAGGTAGAAAAACCTGGAAAGCTAGGACTTCAAGAGATGTGCCAGTGGGAATGCCACCTTCCCTGTGGTCTGTATCACCTCCACTTTAGCTTCCACCTAACAGCTAGTGTCCAAGGAACATTCTGCCTCATCAGCTCTACCACATCGCCACTTACGAGCTGATACCGTTGGGGTTTACATGAAGGCATCAGACTGTGAGCAGCAGGGCAGGGTAGTGAGCCCCAACAAAGAGGGAGAGTGGGCAGCTGGTGATGGCTGTGCCTGGACCCATCTCTGCCAATTCCACCAGCACTGTTTGTCGAACTCCTGGGTCCTCATGCTGTCCCTTTTTCATGTGGTTTGGTTTTCAAGGCAGAACAATTTATTCACATTAACTCCCTGATATCAGGAGGGTGAAAAACAATATAGCTTTTAACTCAGACCTTGCCAATAAAAGTTCTCTTTCTACAAGAAGAAAGCAGTTCTTTGGAGAATTGCTTCCAGCAAAGATGCACCCTGAAGAGAAACTTTTACAGCTACAACACACAGATGAAACTGGAACGGCCTTTAAGTTGTATATCAAGGAGTTTCTAAAGAAAAATTCAAAAGAGGGCTTATGTTACCCAAACCAGTTTAAGGAACATAACTGCACCTGCCAAACTAAGTGCCCATAATCAGGAACAGCAACAGGAACAGAGAGAGGAGAAGATGAGGTAGCATATGGGGCCAGGGCATTTGTTCCCAGCATGAATATTAGTTCATGGTTCTTGCTTCCCTCAAAACACACAGAGAAGATTTGGATGTACAACCTTCCTTTGGATAATCATTGGTATAAAGGCACTAAGTCCATTAAAAGCATTTATTTCATAAACACCAGGCAAACATGCCCAGTTGGTAGGAACTATCACGAAGAATAGAAAGAAGGTAGGAACTACTGGGCAGAGTAAGATCTATCACATGACAGTGGAAGACTCTGAATTATATTTTGAGCTTCCTAAGTCACCAAATACCTCTAAGGTTTTTCTCCACACTTGGACTGACATTGTCCACATATCAAATTTTTTAAAAATTTCTAGAGGATTATTCACTTTCCATTAAATCTTGAGCAAAAAAAAATACTTCTTTTTCAATGGAATCCATAAGTGACAACAACACATGGATTACAGAAACAGATCATCTGCTGTGCTGTTCCCACTGTGCACAGTTGCATTAGTTTACTTAAACTTGTCCAGCTTCTGCCAGTGGTCAAATCCTTAACCCCAGTCACAACAGGAGAACAGTGACTTTCCATCCACTCCCATTTACAAGATGTTTCCTAAAACACTGTCTAAGTCTAAGTAGGTGGTATTTTCCCATGGACATTCATAATTGAAGAAGCTGGAGACATAGTCTAGACATTCTGTATTTTAATACTTGTCTTATTAATGTTTCTCCATACTTCACTTTCCTTACCCGTACAAGGACACTGATAAATCCTGAAGTACTATCAATACAAGGTAGTACAGTAAAATTAACCAGTTCTGTTTGTTTAAGCAAATTCTAAAACAGAAGTGATATTCAACATTAGTAAACATGCATACAAATCTAATTGTAATTTTTAAAAATGCCCCAAAAGACTAAAAGTCTGCAAAGTAGTTGACTGGGTGCTGTTATTTCTTTTTCCTTTGATTTTAAACCATCTTTTTACAGCCTTTTTAAAGTTTCTAGTAATTTTCCTGGTTTTATTCGTTCCTAGTTTTTTGTGTTGAATAATGCCTATGTGTTGGGTTGACTTATTTTGTTTTGTTTTATTTTTCCCTTTCCAGTATTTTTTTGTTGCATTGGTCACTTCTCATGAAAAGTGCTTATCCTTCCCTATCCTTTTTGTGATAAGAAAGGGCTAGAGACTATGGACAATAGGCATTTTTCCTACCTTTTTTTTTTTAATAAATGGATTTTGGAAGAGAAAATCCCTTAAAATAAATACGATGCAACCTGAGAATAGGTTTTTTATATTGTGCTAAAACTTGATTTCTTCATGTGGGCTAGTCTGAGGCTGTTGCAATAAATTATATGTTCCCAGCATCCAGAGATTTTGAACGGTCACTGCCAAATGCCAGGATTTGTTATTAATAGTAATCTTTTGGCTACTCCCTGTCCCATAAATGACTGTTTCTGATATAGAATGGCTCATGCTTGGCATGAGCAACATACATGCAAGACTGCACACTCATGAAATACACATGCTCCCTACAAAAACATGGGCAGAGATACAACAGAGCAGAGAAAGGGGAGATGGGAATACTTTATGTGTTGTGAGAGGGAAGAGAAAATTCAAAACACAACAAAATCAGCCTCTTGAATGGGGAGTCTCAGATGAGGAAAATGTGTAAGCCTGTGTGTGGAATCTCACGAGCATCAATGGGATATTGATGGCCTGAGCTCAAGTCCCACTGAGACCCTTGGAGATCCCTCCATTACCTTTTGTGGATCCTTGCTCCTCCTTCTCCCCTAACCTTGCAGCTCTTGCCTCAGACCTTCTTTGTCAACCTTTTGCTGAGCCAATTCAGCTAGTTAAAGTGACAAAAGATGTATCCAACAAAAAAAAGTGTGGAAGTGTGCCACTTCCTGCCATTTTACAGGGGAGAGTCAACTCACACAGGGCTGGGACACACAGTAGAGCCACCTGAGTGGAGGTGCAGGACTGCATAAAGACATGGATCAACCAAAACAACCAAAACCACTGTTGGTCTCCCAAGATACCATGGACTCCATTCACATTTTTATTTCAGAGCCTTCCTAACAAGATGTCTTGAGTCAACAAGGTATTTACTTACTTATTTGTTCTCTATCCCAGAGTTGAGTGACCAGTCTTTTATTGATTTTCTTCCTTTCTTGAGAGTTTTGTTTCATCTCCCCACCTCCTCTTTGTATCAGATGGCCCCATCACATAAACATTTCCCAAATACTCCCAGCATGTGCATCGCAAGTCGTCGCTTCTTCAGAACAGAGTTCAGGGCTCGTTTTTTATGCATATTCAGTGAGTGGGGGGAAGGAGAGAAATGGGAAAATGTAAAGAGTGAATTTATTTCTCCTTTTGCACTAGAACAAGTCCATATTAATTCCAGTTGTGCTGATGAAAGAAAAATTTGTCTTAGTGCTGCCCAGCAGGGATCTTGTAGGTTACAGAATATTCCCCTCCTTGGTTGTAAACCAGCACAACCTTACAGCACAGAGAGCTCTTTCTTCACAGCTTTCATCTGGCTCAGCCCTGATTTGCAGAGATGTCAATAAAAGCTTTTCTCCTGGCTCCAGTGGGGGATGTCTACAGCTCTTCCCTGGTTTGCTTCCTCCTCATCACATTCTGCTGGTAGTTATCTTTACACTGGAGGGACAAATGTGTTCTCAGTTATACATCTCCTGATTGTTTGCCTATGGCACTGCAAAGAGAGGCACCTTTCTGGGGCTGGAACACAATTTGTCTGTCCCTTTCAGGGGAGTGTTTGAGTCAATGGAGCCACAGGTAAACTTAGGGGTTGGTTATAGCAGCTGCTGACTGTTCAATCCAGCAAAGTGTGCAAGCCCAGAACTTCAGTTCAGGCCACCCATAGTCCCACTGGTGTGCACATGAGATTTTTCTCGGTTCACTTCACACACATCATAAAGCTAAACACGTAGTCTGAGGTGGTGCTCTGGAAAAGAGTTGTGTTTCTCCCATCCTAAGGGATGTGTCTACAACACTAGCAAGGCAAACATCTTTGTGGAGATGCTTATCTCATGTCACTGGTGGCAGAGACATCTTGGTCTGAGGTAGTCAACCACTCGTCCTCCTCAGATGAGGACAACCCCACCTGAATGGTTTGGTTTGAGCCCTCATCTTAACAAGGTGATACCGAGGAGCACTGGGCTCTGCAGAGGCAGCCCTTACTGACACAGAAGTTCCTGAAGATAGCTAAAACTCTCAGTTCCCTCCTGCTCTACATTGCCATTAACTAAGTTATTCCTCATGATTTGTAGAATCATAGAACCGTTTCGG
Organism: Manacus vitellinus; assembly: GCF_001715985.3. Lineage (NCBI taxonomy): Eukaryota > Metazoa > Chordata > Aves > Passeriformes > Pipridae > Manacus > Manacus vitellinus. Next base: position 2,215,949 of record NW_021938895.1, read on the forward strand.
TTGGAAAAAACCTTTAAGATGATCAAATCCAACCATTAACCCAGCACTGCCAACTTCAGCAGTAAATCATGTCCCTCAGTGCCACATCTACACGTCTTTTAAATCCCTCCAGGGATGGTAACTCCACCACTTCCCTGGGCAGCCTGTTCCAATGCTTGATAACAAAGAAATATAAATAAATAAGCAAATCTGTGATTGGCAGGTGCCAGATTTCTAAGAGGGTTTAACATCTTTGTGATTTAAGCTTTTTGCAGAGTGTGATACTGGTGTCCTAGTGGGAGACACCCAGTGCTTCTGACTAAATTGATTCGAAAATCTGCTCCAGTCTGTATACAGTAAATGGGAAGGAATCCAGCTCCTGGCTCTTTAGAAAACCTGAGCCCTTGCATTTCAAACAGTTTCTTGTTTATCTCCTCCACAACTGTCACCTCTTGCAGTCCTGCAAGGAGTCAGAAGCAATTCACTGCTAGAAAATAGTGAAGAAATATAGAGAATTTCAAAGAAAGCACCAGCAGGCCTTATTTCCAGAGCTCATCTCTGCTGGTACTGAAAACATGGCAAGAATTTGTAGCTCTCTGGGACCCAACACTTGCTATTCACAAAGGTGGTAGAACCACTTGTTCCTCTCAACCACTGCATGTGTGTAACCTACACAGCTGTGAGGTTTTTGCTACGAGCTGCAGTCACTCCTGGTTTGTACCATTCCAGGCTGTGTGCCTGGGAGAAGCCACATGGCTTCTCACAATGCTCCTGATGGCAAACACCAGGAAGGGGTTGACCACTGGGTACCACCACCAAGCCACAGCTCAGCTGGAGAGGCAGCTTCACCCCAGGTGGGGTTGGACACACGAGGTCAGAAGTCCGATCTGAACCAGGACCTTGGCTTCTCTCTGCCTAGAGAGCATGTGGGCATGTACCACATTTTTAAAACAAGGAGAAAATGCTTTGAAACGGTCATCTCCACCACTGCCTTCAGTGCCCACAGCTATGTTTGCACAAATATATGAGAGGTATCAAGAATTTTATAATGATACTCCCTCACCCATGGTTCCAGTTAAAACCACTGTAATAAACAAAACATACAGAGCACATCACTGGCACCAGAGGCTATAATTTTCTCTGAGCAGAAATATTACCAAAAAAGAAAAAGAAAAAAGAAAAAAGACAGGATTTCATCCAATTTAGGAAGAAATCTATGCAGACCTTTCCTTTCATTAAGCTTCTCAACTGTTATTAAAGGAAAGTCAGTAGCCAAAAATTCTTTGATGATGACATTGAATCATTTGATGACAGAGTGTTTTGGGAAAGGCTACACATGCAGATCACTGGTAAAAACCTTGAATCCCAGGAAAAATAATCTTTCAAATATCTCAATGCTTTCTCTTTTGTGGGGAAACACTTTTAACCCTCTTTTTCAAGTGAGGTTTGGATTTTCTCTTAAGTCCTTTGATTTTGCAGATATTAGGAAAGTGATATGTGATGTCTTTTCCTCTGAAGCTGCAGATCTTGACTGATGACAAAGAGAAAACAAGTACCAGGGCAAGAAATCTTGGTATTGTGGGATATGAAACATGCAGTGCTCAAGCATGCTGGGAGCAAAGGTGTTTACTTTCTTATTTTCCTGCTTAAGACATTTCATAAAACCACAAGGAAAACATGGGTTACATGGGGAACAGCTCATTGCCACATAGCTCCTCATTATTCCAAATTCTGTTGTCAACATATCTCTATATTTCAGATACCCCTAATGATTTATTTTTTACTAATTTTTGCCTAGCTGTGGACACTTTAAAGAAACCACTTTTGAAGGTGTTTATCAGTGTTGTTCAGAGGATGGAGTTATCTGAAGGGTCTTCTATTGCCGTGTCACCCCTGTCCAGTGACATTGACCTTCTCCATTATCTTGTTGTGCTCTTGTTCTTCAGTCTCTCTCTCTTTAAATTCAGTGGAAATGCTCCCATTCAGTAAACCAAGCACGTCTTCAAGCTCACTCTATCCCAGATCAACAGACCATATAATCCCCTTGACTTCAGCCCTGGATTAGTATGTGCCCATGCATGTTTTCAAGCAGGAGTCAAAGAAACAGAAGATGCAATCCAAGCTTCACCTGGTCAGTTTTGGGCACCTGCAAAAAGAATCTGGGGGCTACCTAAGTCCAAGGCAGTGATCATTTACCATAGAATCGTAGAATGTGTGTAAGTTGGAAAAGACCATTCAGATCATCAAGTCCAACCGCTAACCCAGAACTGCCAAGTCCACCACTCAAACATGTCCCTCAGCACCACATCTACACACCTGCTAAATACCTTCAGGAATGGTAACTCCAACACTACCCTGGGCAGCCTATTTCAATACTTCACAACCCTTTCTGTGAAGAAATTTTTCCCTAATATCTAATCTAAACATTCCCTGAAGGAACTTTCCATTTTCCCTTATCTTCTTTCTTGTTCTTTTGGTGATGAGACCGACCCCCACCTCTTCACAACTTCCTTTCATGTAATTGTAGTAAAACAAGGTCTCCCCGAGCCTCCTTTTCTCCAGATTGAGCCCCCCCAGGTCCCTCAGCTGCTCCTCATCAGACTTGTGCTCCAGACCCTCCCCCAGCTCCCTTGCCCTTCTCTGGACATGCTCCAGCACCTCAGTGTCTCAGAGCCCCATCCAACCCGGCCTTGAACACTTCCAGGGATAAGGAAGCCACAGCTTCTCTGGGCAACCTTTTCCAGTGCCTCACCACCCTCACAGTAAAGAATTATTTCCTAATATCTAATCTAGACCAAACATACTATCTTTCAGTTTGAAGCCATTCCCACTTGTCCTGTCACTTCAGGCCCTTGTAAATAGTCTTGTCTCATCTTTCCTGTAAGTTCCCTTCGGGTGCTGGAAGGCCATGATAAGGTCATCCTGAAGCCTTCTCTTCTCCAGGCTGAACAATCCCAATTCTCTCAGCCTTTCCTCATAGCAGAGGTGCTCCATCCCTCTGATCAACTTGGTGGCCTCCTCTGGACTTCCCCCAACAGGGAAATGTCCTTGCTGTGCTGGGGACCCCAGAGCTGGATGCTGTGCTTCAGGTGGGGTCTCACCACAGCAGAGTAGAAGGGGAGAATCACCTTCCTTCACCTGCTGGCCACGCTTCTTTTGACCAATTTTGACAGCAATTAAGTAAAGCAAGAAGGGGGAACATGAGGTGACCATGACTGTCAGCCAAACACAGTCCATATTGGTGTACTGGAAGGAACAATTCCTTTTGAGATGCTATCTTACTTAAAAATGTAATTTAATTTCCAAATACTGAATTTCGATGAGATATTTAACTTTGGTATCCTGGTTAGTAAATGAAGATTAACTGTTTTGGTGGGGTTTTGAGAGTGTGTCCAAACCAGAAATTTTATATGGAAAATTTTGAAAGGATTACGTTTTTTAATCAGAATTTCCTTTTGGCTGAAAAATGTTTTTCATCTGGGATACACAATGCTCAGAAGATCCCTTATCTGAGGAGTCACATACACGGCTTACACAACACCAAGGCCTTTTCTGCTCCTCACCCCAGTAGCGAGGAGGCTGGGGGGGCACAAGGAGCTGGGATGGGACACAGCTGAGACAGCTGACCCCTAACTGACCCAAGGGATTTTTCGGATCATAGGGCATCATTCTCAGCATCTTGAGCTGGGCGAATAAGAAGGGAGAGGGGAAGTTTGGAATGATGGCATTGGTCTTCCCAAGTCACTGTTTCCCATGATGGAGCCCTGCTTTCCTGGGGATGGCTGAACACCTGCCTGTCCATGGGAGGTAAATGAATTCCTTGTTTTGCTTTGCTTCCTTGTGTGGCTTTTGCTTTACCTGTTAAACTGTCTTTATCTCAGCCCCTGTGTTTTCTCATTTTTACACTTCCAATTCTCTCTCCCATCCCACTGGAAGCAGCTGAGCTCAGTTGCTGGTTGGGCTTAAGGCATGAAAGGCTGCTGTAGTGGTGGTGGCACTGAGGAGATAAAGGCTTCTTGGTCAGTATTATTTATAAATTGCATTTAGTCCCAATGCCTGGTGGACCTCAACCCTCTCCATGAGATGGGAGGTCAAGAGCTAACACGGAGCATGGAACAGAGAGATGTGGCAAAGAGAACAGGAAAGAAGAAATGGTAATGAGATTATCACAGTTATTTAGCGTCTGCTGTCCTACGTGGTCCCAGAAATAAGTGAAGACAGGGTGTCATGGTTTGAGAGCTCCAAAATCCAATTCCCTAGTCCAAACCCCCTCCCACATCTCAACCCAGAGTGAGATGTGTTTTTCCAGACACCACACAAGGCTCAAAAAGGGGGAAAGCGATTATATTACAATGACTGTACAAATAAATACTACAATACATTATAACTATTTCTACCATTTACAATGGATCAAATCTCTTCTCCCCTCCAAATAAAAGTCCAAGAGGGAAGAAGGAAATGATCTCTTTCTACTCTCAGAGCAGCAGTCTCTCTAGGGTAGCAGTCTCTCTGTTTTGCTCTTCTCATGCAGCAATGTCTCTAAGACAGCAGGCATTTATCTTCTTCCCATGCAGCAGCTATTCTTTTCTGTAGAACCAGCAGATGGCAAAAAGGCCCTAAGGAAACACCATTCCTTCTTGGCTCTGGCTCTGTATTCCAAACCCACTGTCTCTAGATTTCTCTTGCCACTGATCACCACCCTTTTCTTCTCCCCTTCCTTTCTGTGGAGGAGCAAACCCTCCTGCAAGCCAGGAGTGGGAAGGCACTGATGAACCTGGGCTTCATATATGTCCAGGAGATGAGTCCTGAACTATTAACCTGGCCATATGAGTGATGAGTGAACGTGTCTGGACAATCCCTTCACTTCAAATGGAGGCTCCAGTAAGAAATTTTTATTTCATCTGGATTGCAAATTCATGGGAGTAGCACAGTCACTTCAAGAACTCACAGTAATAGAATCACAGAGTCATTAAGGTAGGAAAAGATTGCCAAGATCATTGAGTTCAACCTTTGACCAAACATCAGCAAGTCAACTAAATCATAGCACTAACTTTTATTATTGACATAGAGTGTCATATACTTTCATTATTTTATTTCTACATTACAATAATGGGATGTCAGACTTTGTGGAAAACCTCTTCCAAAGCTTGCCGTGCTGAGCCATGCTGGTGTTACCATTGACTATTTCTCTCTATCCCTTATGTTTCCCTGTAGTTTTTCTAGAGGAAAGGATTAATCAGATGCTCTATTATCACCTCCTGACAGAGCCAGGCAGGCTTATGCACTATCATCCTCACTGCTCATCCAAACTACTCTGGATAAACACCGTCACTGACTTAAGGAGTGCTCAGGCAACCTCTTGTCCATGGACTAAGTTGTGGAGGTTGTCGAAAACACCTGGGACAAGGATATTTTCCAGCAACTCAGCAGTTTATTTAGCAAACCACCACCCATGGCATTAGTCACAGCCCCCAGGTGCTCTGTAGGTAAAACAAGTCTGATGTACTGGGCAGAGAAAGGAGGATTTGTGAAGGAGGATTTCTGCGCTGCCCAGCATTGGTGCCACCAAGGTCCCACTTGGCCATTGTGACTTGTGGCTACTGGGAGATGCAATCAATTTAATTCAGGTTGTGTCTCTCCCAAAAGCCAAATGGTAAAAGCACACTAAAATGTGACTTGTTGAATGGTGACCAACAGAACAAACTGCCCCAGACAGCTGCTTTTCCCAGGTGTTCCCTTCCTGACAGGCAGCTGGAACTGATAAAGCTGTAATTGCCCCTTCCACTTCAGAGAGCATCACAGGGAGGGGTGCACAGAAAGCAGCCTCTGTCCTACCTGGTGAGCACAGGACTCTCATGCAAAGGAGATCTTTCAGTGGAACTAGCGCAAGGATGTGGAGAAAACTTTTTTTTTAAAATTTTAATCAGCAAGTATCACAGATGCTTTTAATACATGTAAATACCTTGGTCCCTCTCCATCTTCCCAGCCCTGGTCCTGCCTGGCCATGCCTGTAGGAAGCTGGTGCAGAGGATGAAGCAGAGCCCCACATTGCTCCTCCATGGTACAGATGAGCAGTCAGTGGTTTGCCTGCCAGAGGAGCCCCAGAACTGATCAGGCTGGTCTCCTAGGAAACAATGGCATTGTTGCCACTGGAAAAGACATCCTGTTGGGCCATTTGTATTTATCTGGTATTTCCATTCTCTGCTGATTAACCCAGCCAAGTGAGGTCTTCATGTGGTAATTACAGCACAGCTCATTTGTGTGTGTTTTACAATGGTGTTGATATAATCCCACTAGAGCACCCCAAGCATGTGCAAGGAGTTCCCACCAGAAATCCAAATAACGCCCCAGTGCTGCTGACAGCTTAATAACATGACAAAGTTCAGTCTCGCTGGATGTCAGGGACAGGAATGTGGTTCAAGCTCTGACCTGGAGCTTTCAAAATACTGTACAGTTGAGGCTGAGTGTTTGACAAATAACCTTTTCTTTGCCTGCTCGAATCCATCAGACGCTACCAGGTGCCATGGAGAGGCCACATGCCACTGTTAAAATGTTAAATTGAGTGGCACAGCCATCGAAAGCTCTGGGGAGGGACATTTATCTTTATTATTATTGTTATTAATAATGCAGATATTGCTGTGCATTGCATTCCAAGGTATTTTTGCAGCACTAAATCATCCAAACACCCATCGACGGCCCTGATAAATCACACAATAAACCAAAATTCAATACAGCTGTCAGCCCAGACCCCAAGCAAAATCTCAGTGAGCTTAATTATAAAGTTCAGGCAGGGACTGAGCCTGTTTGCAAGGGGATGAGCAGCAGCATGGCACTGCCATTCCAGGCACTTGGGAAAGGCTGCATCAGCCCTCTCCTCCTGCTTCACAGCATCCCAGTGCTGCCACAAGTAGCAGGATGGGGACAGCTGCTCATGACAACATTTCTCATTGTTTTTCTCTTTCTGCTTTTTCCATGCTGCTTTTTTACTTCTCCTGATTTATTTTAAGCTTTCTCTCCCTTTCTATTATTTCTACTTTCCCTTTTGCTCCTCTCTTTTCCTTCCATTTTTTCTTTCTCCCTCAACACTTCTGTCTCACCATCCCTTTCTGCTCTTTCCCTCTTCTTCCCCTCCTGATCCCCCCATCAAAGCGAGGAAACCGTAACCCAAAGAACAAGAGTTGAACCTGTGCCAATGCAATGGGCCAAGAGGCTACATATGGAACCAGCAAATCACAGAGCCATGAAGGATGTTAGTGATTTAAAGTTATGTATATTGAAGTCTGGATCTTAAAATGAATCCATAATGGTAGAGGTAACTAATGGAGAGACTTAACTGACAGCAAGCAGAGTTTTTTCTTTAACATTGTTATATTCCCACAAACTCCTCTTTTCCTGTCCCCACCCTTCTGCTCCCCTTTCTGATTAGTTCAACATCCACGTTGACAACGAAAAGCTAAAGCTGCTTCTTTATGAATAAAGATTTTAGCCCATACACCATAAATATGAGTGCTACTCCCGCTGGATGCAGAGCAAGGCATCCAATTGGCTCCAACAGCTGTGGGGCTCTCCCTGGGGAATCATGCCCATGGCGAGGGACAGTGAATGTTCCCAGCTGAGCAGGCACAGCAGCACGACTCTCACTGCAGTGTGATAAATAACCTCCCGAGGACCCAGGCTTCAGCAGAGACATGTTGCCAAAGCCAGCTGGTCCCCTGTGGCAGATCAAATACCAACTGCACTGATTTTCTGAGATCATTAAGGATACTTAGAATTAAAATGCTGCACAGAGGGAAGGGTGTCACTCTATGTGTGTATGCCCATGCATGTAGAAATAGATGTACATATGGGCACAAAACATTATACAAGGGAAAACTACAGTAGTACATTACTACACATGAAAACTCAAACACTCTAAAGCTAGGAAAAATCAAATACTGCTCACCTCCCCCAAATTTGTTACTTTTTATATTTTAGCATCATGATGGCACTGGGACCTGAAGCAACAGCTGAGGGGCAGGAACTTCTGAGCACTCTTGATTGCACTTGAAAGCAGTGAGGACACAACCCAAACACCTGCCTTTACTACTTAGTGTATATACACACCATATACACCATACCTATATGTCTAGCCTGTGAGACCTCCTTTGGCTTAGGCCACCTAGTATCCTCCCAAACCAGCTTATGGAATCATTTGGAAGCTCATTTGTCCAAGGAGGTTTCTAATAAGTGATTTGCAGGCAGCCATTCAGTTTAGGAGGGCAAACCAGTAGGGACAGGAGCCATTTTGTGCCAGTCTGTCCTAGAGATTGGGAGTCATCCCAGCATATTGAATTTATTTGTGCAGCAGCGCCCTGAAACTGCAGTGCAGTGTGACATACTGAGAGAAATCATGCCTTAAATACGTGAAACCAAGCATTCAAAGTGAAAACTCACATCTGAAGTTTTCAGTCTTGGTTCCCACGCTGTGAAACATCATCCCATGCCCCTCAGGGACACATGAAGTGGTCTAATGACTGTTTGTGAAGCAGTTACAAACAACGCTGCTGAAGAAAGCACATGATACCACCCTTCCCAACAGGCTGAGAAACAAGGAATAAAGGCGGCCCAGCACCACACCATGCCAAGAAAACAAATTGTATCACCCATCCAGGGCACTGAATGGGACAGGAGCTGCTCAGGATGTGGTATGTGAGCTGTTGAAAACTGGTACCACAACCTACCCACACAAGGAGCTGAATGAGGATTACACAGGTGACCCGAACTCCAACAGGTTCTTCAAAGTCCTTCCCTTGGCACCAATAATGTTCTTTAACATTATTTTAACAAAGGGTTGGGAGAAGTGGAACTTCTTGCAATAAATTCTTTCTCACACTTCTCAATTAATATTCTTCCATCCAGCTTTTCCCAGAACCTGTGGCTTTCAAAGCAAGGGAACCAGAAAAAATCCTCCCCTATTCTCTCTGCTCTGGAAATCAGGAGCACAAGGGTTACATGTGCACTAAAGAAAATATCCTTTCTTTTTGTTTTTGGCAATCTGGGATTTTCAAACTGCTGCACCTTCTTCCCTATGGCATTAAATTCCCCTCTGCATTCTGCAATGCTGATTTAGGCAGAAACTTAAACAGATTAAAGTCCCAGGGGTGTACACACAACACCCAAGAGAGAAGGGCTGCATTTCCCACTAGCTGCTGAACAACAGGGTGGGTTGGAGATTGGCCACCAGCCACTGGCATTGCCACACTGAGCTCTGGGATGCTGGAGGAGCCAGTTCCAGTCCTGCTGAGGAGTGACTAGACTGCGGGTTTTTCTTTTCCTCCAGGCTTCACCAGAGAAAGGCAAGATCCTGTCAGCGGTGGCTGAATATTGGCCAGATTATGGGGCATGTGGGTATAGCCTATATTTATTTTTTTTAAGTATATATTTGTTTGATGTTTTGCAAGCATCTGCTTAAGATTTCTGTGCTTATCTAACAGGAGGAAAGAGCCCATTCTTCCCAAAGCCAATTCAGTGCTAGAAATGTCATAACACTGCTGGGCCCCTTCGTTTCATCCTTCGCCAGAGGGACTCCATAGTTCCTCTGCTACTTCTTGGAAAGCCAAGAAGCAAAGGCTGGCAATTAAAGGCATCTGCTGGGCTCATGAAAGGAAAGGCATGCACGAGATATGAAGGATGGATGACACCTGAAATGTCTAAACTCTTGCCTGGCGCAGACTGGACAGATTGCAGTGTGTCTAGCAGGATGTGTAGAGTGTTACATCAGGTATTGAGATAAAAAAGAAAAACCAAACTAAACCCTCCTTGACAAAGCTTCCCCCCACCCCATCCCTGAAGGAAGAGGTGCCAGTGGCTCCGTGGAGCCCATAAAGGGCTCTATTTTTCACATGGCAAGCAGGGAGAGACAGCAGTACAAATCCCCGTCAGAGAGAGCGATTAGCTGGGTAGAAGAGATCCTTCAGAGACCAAATGACCAAAAAAATGACCAGAAGCAGCAAGATATTGCTATGGAAAAGGGAGAGTTTTGGCTTGTTCAGAGCAAATGCATAAGGAATGATAAAATAAAGACGGGAAAAATGATAAGTGATCCAGGTTGTTACTCACCCCATTTTTCATCATTCAGGGCAGTAATCACAATCACTTAAGCACAGAAACCTCTTATTTTACACAGTGCCCAATGGATCTGATGCTCTTAGTTTCACTGCTGTAAAACATGACCTAGACCACTATCCAGAGAGCCTGAGACCAGTGTCAGGTTTTTTTGTACAGTGAGAGGAGCCAGAGCTATAAGTAATGATTTTTAATGAAATAAACACTAAAAAACCACCACCAGTGTGGAACATTTTTTATGTGTGGTCAAAATCCAATGCCGGGGGCTACCAGCAACCCTCTGTGAAGCTTTCAGTACTGACCACTCTCAGAGATGCTCAGCAGGATGGAACAGTCTCATACCTGTGGTTCTGGTGAGGCAGAGACATGATGGAGTTGTGCAAGGTGTGAGCTTCTATTAGAAAATGCACACCAATGTCACCAATCAGCCAACAACAATGCTGGCCATGGTCACCTACACAGCTGAGTGACCAAACAGCAAAGCTGAACTTCCACTCAGGACTGGCTACAAAATGGGCAAAAAAGATATTTATTAATTCTTTGATAAGCCCAATGGCAAGTTTTTCAGATTCCCTGGTTTTCTTTCATCCTGCCACAATTGGAGAGAAAGGGAAAAAGAACACATTTGCTCTGAAGACACACCTGGGTGCTTACACATTGAGAGCTTGGCCCAAAAGCAGTCAGCCAAGGCCCTGGATTTCTACAGTTCTGAACAAGTGAACAGGTATTTCAGCTAACAGGTATAACAACTAGTTAAAACAGAAACATTAGGCTGGCACCACCTTGAGTTTGGAGAATTTGAAATAGATCCTCATTTTTATACCACGCATAACATCAAAGAGATGTGGTACCAGAGTGATGCAATACTACAGAGATGTGGCCCATAGAGTACAATCTTGGGTGACCAGAAGAGAAGTCGATATGTAACCCTGGAGAAATCCTACTTGTTCCTCTCCAGCTGCAGCTGTTGGATGATGAACTCCTGTTGCTTTAGATGGAATGTGATTCCCTGTCATTTGCTAAGAGAGGGATTCCAAGCCTCTGTCTCTAATGCCCCTCTGGAAGTGGTTTGCTCTGCGGAAGATAAATTCAAAGTTTTGTGATGGAATTCAATTTACAATACTTCACATTTGTGTATCATAACATCAGAAAGGCCATCCTAGAGCCAAGGCACCCAGCCCTCCCTCAGCTGTGTCTAACCTCTCATAGCTGAAGCAGTGAAAGAAATAAGACAAACAGAAATCTACTTCCTCATGGACCTTCTCTAACCCTTGGTATTTGGGGACTTCTTGACCTGGAAATGGCTCCCAAAGTTTCTTGTTTAACAACATTAACAGATCTGTTCTTCAGGAAGTTACTATGTCCATATTTGAACCCCATATTCATTTTGACCTGCACAGCACCCTCTGGTAAAGGGCTCCAAAGTTTAATTACACACTATGTAAAAAGACATTTCTTTCTGATTATTTTAAACTTGCTGCTTGATTATTTCATTAGGAACACATAACCTGTGATATAAGAAATAGTGAATAATCATTCCCCATTTCACCCCACCCATTATTTTATAGACATGTATTATAACCCCACCAGTTCTCATATCCCATTTTTAGATCATGAGTAGTTGTATTCAAGCTGTGACCACACATTTTTTTCTTGCAGCCAAGGAAAAGTTGCCTGTTCAAAAAAAACCCCAATAAACAAAATAAACAAAACTTCAGGAATAACCCAATGACAAAATAAACCACTTTTATTCAAATTATCAGGTGTTAATCACTCTTGGAATATAATTATAAACAGCTCCAATACAGGAAGGTGGATTTCTTCATTTAACAGATACTCAGTTGAAGGATACAAAAGAAATATTTACTTAATCTATTTAGAAGCTTAAAATGAAACAATAAGCAGATACTTTTTTGAGTTTAAAAATTAAACTCTTTCTTCAATAATAAAATATACTACCTATTATACAAAAAGGACATTATTTTATTCACAGTTGACAGAGTACAGTAGCACAATCATAATATGAAAGGTGAACTGCAATGACATTTTAATTATATTTTTCCTATTATTATAGATTATGAGGGCTAGAGCAGCACACAAAGACCCTAATCAGGCTCCTGTTGTGTAAGGAGCTGCACATGCAGAGAAGAAATATACAGTTCCTACTCCAAAAGGTTGGAATCTAATCTAAAACTGCCCACTAAGAGAGGATGTGCCTCAACTGAAAAACACAAGTCTGTAAAGGGATTTATCCTGGCTTTCTTTCTTATCTGATGGAGACCCCCGGATACACAGTTACTTTTCACTGTCAGCCACCATAAAATGGTTGTTTACAAATAAATTACTTTTCTTTGAACCTTAGCAGGTCTGAGTTTAAAAGGTAATTCCTGCTTTCTCCTTACAAGTTCCTGATCTTGCTTTTAGTCCAATAATTCGGGTGGTAGCCCTGAAGAGATTAGGCATTTCTGAGATTAATGACATTTTGGAGGAGAAAATCCAGTCATCAAATTGGGTGTTAGCCTTTTTAAATGAGCCAATTTTTGCCTGTATAACGCCCTGAACAGGTACTGTGTCTGTCTGATCAGCAATTGTGGGTCAGTTGGGGCCGTGCAGGTCTCTGCACAAGTTGCTCACACACTGGATAGGAAACTTTTCATACATCTCTTACGGACTTCCAGACCGGTTCCTGCTATCCTCTCTCAGTGGAAGGACAGTAGCATGTACAGTGGGCTCCCCTTCCTCTCCTTCAACCTCAGACCCTCTCAAAGTAATGAGGATCATGCCCCAAATGAGTCAGGATCTGAAAGTGAGCGGGTTTGTGGGGAAAAAAAAAAGCACTTCTGTTCACCCCTAAATCTCACTATGCAACTTGGTTTTGATCTTCAGGCTTCAGAACTGAAAACACTCAGATTACAAAAATAAATCTATTGATCACTTCATCATAAATTTTCTAGGAAATACAGAGCAGGACCCTTCAATAAAAAAAAAAAAAAGAGAAGAAAGCAACAAAGGGGGATTGCCGTCGTAGCTCCAAGGTTTGCACAGATGAGGATCCATTCTCTGAGCAGTTACTGGGAATTTGTTCACGACCTCTGAAAATACAGTCTCCTGCAGCACAAGCTGTCAGCTTTGCACTTGGAAAGAGGACTGGTTGGGGTTTGGGGTTTTTCATCCCAATTTCTTACAGTTAATAATGCCCAGTAATTTCCACCACTAAACAACACAATACACTCCCGGTTTGTTTGAAACCCAAGGCTTAGACACAGAGCAGCTTTGGAAATGAGAAGTGAGAAGGCCTGGCAGCTCAGTGCACTTAAGGGAACGTTTTTAGGCCATTTAGTAGGAGTTTATTGCTCCAGCACAGGAGGCTTTGAGCACTCAAGCACGACAGGGTGTGCATTGTTGTGCCAGAACTGCCCGCCCTGGGTGTGTGTGGTGTTCGGCAAAGGGCCAGGGGCTGTGTTTAAACGCACCCGCACGAGAAATGCGATTTAGGCAGAACAAAGCACACTCCTGTTGTGCCTCCCCGTGATTATAAAATAGATCTGTGTCATTATAAATAGAAAATGACTGGTGACAAAGATGCTGCTTTGACTCACTGCTGAGGCCAAGCTCCTTCGCTGCGGTTCCTGATGTCAGACCAATTTAGCGGCTGCGCTGCAGGCGAGTGTGTCTGGTTTGGGGTTGGCCAGTCCACATCTCATGATGGCTTAATCTCATTTTATAACTGCGGGGGATTCACTGGGGTGCTTTGCAAGCAACACGCTCCTTCACCCAAGGACAGTCCTGGACGCCTTCCGAAATGTGCTGTGCCCACTACAAGGCTCAGATTGCTAAACAGCAAATTACTCTGTCCTCCAAGGGACTGTCAAACTTTCTGGATCTGTGAAGTTGAGATCCTGCTTCTACACAACTAAATGGTGTGGTTCTTGTTTATCCAAATGGGAACCAAATCAAAGACACAGAAATAATAGCGCTGTTTCAAGAGTGTAAGTTTTCCTCTTCATGCCACCCTCCATCCCAACAAACTTCACAGCAGTATTGCATTAAATAATGCAGTAAAATTATCAGAAAATATATACTTATATATATAAAAATATATATGTATATACAGTTTCTATGTGGAAAATAAGTCATTAAAAAATAATATTTAAAAAAAATGGAAATTAGAACTGATTGTTAAGTCCCTACTGCAATAACTGGAGTATGCTGTTCATTTAGTCCTAAGCATGCTCCTTAAAACAAACTGAGATCTTTCTATTTCAATTATTTAATCAGAATTCCACTTCCATATATATTTTATACCACAGTTTATTCCCAAAGCTGAGGATAACCTCTCATTTTCTGAAAGCTCTTAAAAACTTTCTTAAAGAAAAAGTAGAGAAATCTGCTGTTTGCAAATTCTATTTACTTATTGCTTACTTCCAAACTAAAGTAGTTCATTTAATGAAGGAGAAAAAAAAGAGCGAAAAAGACTGATGTGGTGCCTGTAGCCATTTCCCAAATTCTTCAGAGTTTATAGACCTAGGGAGACTGGGAAAGAGCAACTTCTCAGCAGTGCAACAGAATAGGCTAAAATGACCCTGTGAAACCCAAGCGATTCTGGGAATTAAAGGATGTTCACTCCTGTTATGGTTCTACACTGCAAACTGCTTTTAGGGCTCCCAGTAGTACCCATTAGCAATAGCCAAGCTTTTCTGTTTTAATTTAATTTAATTTAATTTCCACCAACAAATTCCACTCTGTGGTGAGAATTGACAGTATCATGTTGAGAGCCATTAAGGCGTATTTGGATTGTTTTTACTCCATGTATGTATATAAAAAAAAAATACCCCACCCTTTCTTTAGACAAGCCACTTCATAATAAGAGTGAGGCAGACACAATGGAGGCATCATTATGCTGTGGGATACCACCATAGGGAGTGTGGTTGGAGATACAGGGGAACATGCCTTGGCACTGCACTACCAGCCTGGTCCCAGCTCCACTCTGAACCTCCCCATGAGACCAGAACAGAGCCTGGCAGCACCAGTCGTGTTCCTCCAGTTACCACCTGGACAGACCTGGTGTCCTGCACTAAGGCCCTGTATATCGCTGCTGCTTCCTTTTCTCCTTGAGTGCTTTCTGTTCTCTTAAGGACATCTTTGTAACTTGAAACATCTTCATGCTTATGTAGCCCTTGGCTTTGCTGGGAATTCCTATCGGGAATTCCCCCACTGGGAATTATGCCACAGGGTTTCAAAGGAAAGAGAATAATAATGCCCTTCATTAATACAGGCTTTTCTGTCATGACTTTTAGGCCTCTCTCCAGGCAAGCAGGCAAGCACATGTTTGACATTAAACACATGAGTAGTCTCTATTCACATGCTGCAAGCTAGAAATGCTCATTAGTGCTGGATCATGGCCCCAGCTGAGCTCTAACACACTCCAGCAAGGAAGCTGGGCTGGAGGAAAGGTGGCCCTTTCATCATGGTTGCACTATCACTGGCGAAGTAGCTTCGGGTCCTCCACAGGGTGATGGGTTGTTCCCTTGGCAGCAGAGATGCGACCTGCTGAGCTGTGACAGTGTCATCATTCAGAGCTGCTTAGCTGATGAGCACAGTTCAAACACACCACATTCAAACCCATCCTCTGGAGTATTTTCAGCGTTAGCACCTCTCCAATGAATGCTGAAAGGGGAATGATTTGGGGCAACAGGGTTGTAAGATGATTGCTGTGGTCTATGAGAGCCTCCTGAGCCCTGTGTGGAGAGTGCCTGAGGGGGGATTACAGGGCTCTTCAGGCCTTTACGCCACATGTTAAAACATGGACTGATCAAGTTTTGGAAACCAGCACTGGATGGTGTCTCTGGGCTTTCCTGGGTCCAAATGTTGCAATAAAGCAGCTCAATGCTCTCTGCTTTCCCTGCACATCAGCCAGAAGGGGAGAAAAGGGGACAGGTTCCCTCTTCAATGCTGAGCACTGAGTGAGTCACAGTTCAGCGTCCAAACCAGCAGATCCCTCCTGACCAAGGAAATGGGAAGTTTTGTGACTCAGAGGGAACATGTCTACTATCTCAGAGAAATCCCTAGGCAAAGCCACCTTCATGGTGCCTTGCTCATGCCTGTGCTGAAATTCATAATCCAGACTAAACAGTCTATCACTCTTGGATAAAGTATCCCAGATGAAAAGACCCATTTTTAAAAATGCTTTTAATACTGTTTTCTCCAGAAAAAAAAATAAATTACTACCTCCTTCAACATCTCAACAAGTATAAACCTCACAGCTTTCCTGCCGCCTCTGGAATTACCAGGTCATTGCAGACATCAAAATTAATGAAGAGATGAGAGATTCAGCAAAAAGGCAAAATCTTACTGGAAAAATATTTCTTAATATCAAAAGCGATCCTAGAATAATGAATATATCTAGAAGAGTAATAAACAAATGCAAACTTCCTGATGCTTGAAAGAATACACATGAAGTAAGACACAAGACTTTAGGGATATTTTTTTCTTTAAAACACCAATTCATTTAAAAAACAAACCCAATGCTTCCATGTGCTTCTGGCTTTACAGGAGTGTGACTTCCACTGGCTAAATTTTTGCAATACTTCAAACTCGGCTAATTAGCCAAACTCAGTCGATGCAGAAAGGGGGTTTCATCCCACCAGACGGAAGGGTTGCACTAAAACACAGTTCCCTGTGTGCCCGTCCTTGAGTACTCTGATACTTAGCACTGAGGAAATGGTTGTGGCTAAATTGGAGCTGAATCTGAGCAGGGACAAGAGAGGAGGGTTAAAACAAGGTAGCCAGGGGTTAAAATGAAATAAATAAATATTCAAAAAAATGCTATGTGCATTTCAGCTGAACTTTCTTGTAAGAAAAACAACTTTGTCTAATTTCTTTGTGATATAGACTGTCATTCCCTGCTGGGCAGTGGCTTTTTTTAGCTGGTGCAAACAGAGGAGTAACCTGTAGCTCTGTATTGCACACTAGACCTGATAAAGCAATATCATTGTGTGATTTCTATTGGAAAAAAAATGTTTCTCTGAAGCCCTCATTTAAATAGACTTGAAACAGATACTCTCTAGTCCCACCTGTACAGCAAAATGACCTCTTGGCAATTCAAACAGTCTAACAGAGAATAAGAGTAACTAATCTATGGGATCCTCCAGCACTCCCATACCACTGCTAATAGAAGAAAAATCAATATTAGTTCCAATATGAATGGAGTGTTGGATTGACTGAGCAGGGAGCTTTGAAATAAATATCTAAGAAATGTTTAGATGAAATGGACATCTTCACAGACATTTGGTCTGCATTTTTGAAATGTAGATGATTAAATCCACATTGTTGGCTTCTTCCCCCTCTGCACTATGTCTTTCTTTACATCTTGCAAAAAATTTATGAACAAAGTTATTATAAATCTGCAATGTCTTTCTTGTCACTTAGATTCTTTTCAGAAATGTTGCCTTGCCAATGTAGATATACAATCCTGTATGATTAATATTTATTACTTATAATTCTAAATACAATAGAAGGTCACAAAAAATACCCTGCCTAAAGGAGTCTGGAGCCCTTTAAACTCTCATTGGTGATGGGTCCTGAGTCTTGAGAACTGAGCTCAAAATCTTAGCAAAACACTTCTTTGTGTAGGATTTCCAGTATTTCCTGCTTCTGACTACAAAAGCCAAAAAGCACAAAGGTGAGTGAAAGTTACAGATCTGAAAACATGAACTTGGATTTCAAACTCAAACAAAGGTCAGGGAATGCCTGAACCTGTCCATAATCTTGTATCAGCCTATAATAGAGTTATGAGTAAAATACAAATTAGGATGCAGAGTGAGACTTGAATTGTGGCAGAACAGGCATGGGAGCTGAAAATTGCTCCATTTTCCTCTTATTCTTTCTCATACCCATAGTTACATCTTATCTAGATATTTAGGGGGTACAGTTAGGAAAATGAAGATATTTAAAGATTTTTTTATTATTAATAAGAAGGAAGGTAGCTTGGGGATTTTTAGATTTTTTTAATGAAATCTTTAAAAGTTTTTAAGAACATGCAAATCATCTTAGTGCTCATTGCACTTACAGCTCATTTTCTTTGTGGTATAAGCCAAACCATTTTAAACATAATTTTTCAAAAACAGATGCAATTTGAGGTCGCTAAGAGCAACTGATTGTGATTTGGCCCTTATCTATGAAAACTACAGAAAGACATATAAGAATGTTTCAGAACCACAGGATTCAGCACACTGGTGAAGACTGAGACACGGAAATCAGGGCAGACCCTGGTTTGCCTACCCTGCCTGAGATCTGCTGCATGTTTGGACAGTCTTCTTTTAGGAGCTAAATACAATAAGCAGAGAGAAAGAATCTGCATCCGCCTCTGTGTCTTTTATTCAAAGATTCACTGCAACTGTGATTAGGCAAAGAGACTGACTGAAGTACAAACCTGAGAAAAATGTAGTTTCTGTTGATCAACATGCTTCAAATCATACTGGAAGTAAAAAAGTCCCTGTGACCATTGGTCAGGTAGAAGACTTTTCACTAGGAACAATTTGGCAGAGCTTTGCTAATAACACTTTTCTAAACCAACCGAGCCATCTTGACCTGCACAGTGAGTGAAAACAAAAACAGAAAAACAGACAGAAAGGACCAACTCAATCAAGATAAATAAATAAATAAATAAATGCCAGAATAAAAGGGAAAAAAAAGAAAATAATATCACAAATAATAATTCCAACCTCATGAAGAAATGTTTTTAACAAGCCACATGTGCTTGTGCAGACACTTCTAATCTCATTAGATTTTTCTGGCTGCTATTAGTGTTCTCTGAGCCAGCTGATTTCTCAGCAATATTTTAAAGAGTGCGAGCCTTTGCCCTCCTGTCTAGCCACTGGTAAAACAGCCCATTCTAGGAGAAGATTTGAGAGTTCATGGATTTTTCTTATAAGGTTTTGAAAGTTCAGAACAAATTGACCATTGCATGAGAAACAATAGTCAACCACAAACTATCTTCACAGTTAATGAGTAACATTCTACTCCCAGCTGGGTTAGTGTGAAAAGTGCAATAATCCCACCAAAGCAACAGGATGGTTTCAGATTGTCATCAGCATCACACGGCAGAGGCTGGCGCTTGATGCTGTCTCCACTCCTCCAGCTCTCTGGCTGCAAACAAGCCTGCTGTGAGGTTCCTGTTGGTCACAGCTCACCAGCTCAGGGGGTTCCCCTCAAATTCGTGCAGCTCTAGCAGCTCTGATCAGAAGGGGAGCCACATCAGGTTAGAGCTCAATTTTGTTTTATCTTTTAAAAGAGCAATAAATCCCCCTAAACTGAAAAATCATGAGCCATGTGCACTGCTATACATATTGGGGCACATGAGTTTCAAGTAAAAGAGCTGTCAATCTGAATTTGCTAAAGGAACGTGCAAATAATCACTAGTATAGAGCAGATGTGCCAGGAAGGAAGTACAGATAGAACAAAATAATTACTGTTAGAAAAAAATTCCTAATTCAGAATCATGGAACCTGGATCAGTAAACCCTGGACGAACGGGACTGAGGCATGTTGCACGGATTTCTGCTGGCATACTTGCTGAATTTCTGGCTGGAAACGTGCCTCTTACTGTTTCAGCCTGCCCTCTTTGAGGCTCTCAGAGCAAACTTCTCCTGGGGTGAGATGATGAGCACTTGAAAGTGACCCATCTGGAGCCCAAGGCGAAGAAAGCACTTCCCCCTGCCTGGAATTCGTGTGCAGCGACAGCTTTCTACTGCTGATCCAAGTTTCCCAAGATAGCAATTATAAAGGAACTGGCAACCATACAGTCAAGATGACAATATCCTACATGGTTTGGTTAGCTGTGCCAATTCCCTCTGTGGGTGCTGGAGTCAATCTGCTGCCCCCATTATAGCTGTGTCTGTCTGTCTCTACCAACCAGCTGATCCACTGGGCATTTTGGCACGAGCCCTGCTCTTCCAAGGGCTGCCTGCTCAATTGTTCATTCACTCTCTTTTGCTTTAAACATTTGGATCCAACAACACCATGCAAATTTTATGCAGAGTAGCATCTGCAAGTCTGACATATTCGCTCTGGCTTCCCCCTCTTCCACCAAGTTAAAAATAAATACCCTATAAACTCTTGGGCCTGCTAAAACAGAACGTGCATTCAGAGAGTTTATTTAAATATAACTGCTAAGAGTATTTCTGCTTTAGGGTCAAACTCCTATTTTTTCCCCCCTCTCTCTTGTATTTTGTTCATGCCTCAGGATTTCATTAGCACTGGGGGGGAAAGTGTCCTTGAAATAACCTACAGAAGAACCAGTTCTACGTGTTCCTAACTCTCTTATCTGAATATTCAGCTAATATCTTATTTTTAAAACTGTAAAGACTACAGGTGGTGATATACGCCCCACATGAAACAAGGTTGTAAAGACTCATTTCCAATACTGATTGCAAATAATACTAGTCGAGCCAGATCTTAGGTTAGACTTTAAAGGGTCTCCACCCACCCCACCAGAGCTGCCTTTTCTCCAGGGAGAAGCAGATTTGTCCCTGACCAATACACTTGGAACAGGTGAAGTCATAGGGATGCCAACCAGACAGCATAACAATAAAGTACATCTTAAGGCAACAAGGAGAAGAGTCTGTAAAAGGGGATACTGAGCCACCACTGAGGTCAGTTAGGACTTGCTGAGCCGCTTGGCCACATCTGCATAGGCTTGCTCGATTTCCTTGTCTGCTGCACAGGTGTTGGTGAACTCGTCCCTGGCATAGGCGTTCTTCAGGTACCGCCACAGCCCCGTCATCTCCGTCGGGAACTCGAAGTTGCGGTATTTCTTTGCAACAATCTAAAACAAAAAGACAAAAGGGAGAATAAACCATCTTGCTCGTGATATATTTCTCCAGATTCCTCCCTAGAGAGCTTCTTACTCTTTCCTGCCATAGAATTAACTGCAAATTAGAGAAATGCTCGGTGACTTAGAAAAGCCTGAAAAAGGATTGTTGGTTGTCCCCTATCTTGCAAGGATGCTAGTTGGGCTAAGGACATTCTAAGTCGGTGACCGGGCTGCTGCCAACAAATTACTACTTTTATGGTACCTGAAATTCACTATTTTACCATATTGAGTTTTGGGGGATTTTTTTACCAGTTTTTAGTATATTACTTAAAGCTGAGATGCCACACAAGAAAGAGCTGAATCATAAAAAGAAAGACAGATTTAAGAGAAAAGCATTAGTAAAAATTATAATTTTTTCATATTAATATTTCTGTTTTAAATTATTTTATACATATACTATATTTTAATTTTAATATATTTAATATATTTTGCCTGCCCAATGGTGTCAGAGGATGTAACCACCTACAGCTGTTGGAAGGCTCTATCCTGGTTCATGAAAAGGAAAAATTCAGGGTGGTATGGGTAGCATGATTAAGAAACCAATATGATTTAGCAGATATTAGAAACAGGAGCACTGGGATAAACTGGTGAGAAAATGGTTATTTCAAGACTTGTTAGACTAGGAAATTGTCTATCAAGGGAAATTTTGGATTTCTAAAAACACTTAGGCTCTTATTCAAGAAAATAGTTAAGTGCATACTTAATTTTAAGCACCTGTATGGTCCCATTGAAGTCAATGGGATTAATCTGTGCTTATAGCTTGTTGGTTAAGTACCTTGCTGGATTGGGATATTTCAGTTTCCCTTATATAGAATAAGCCTGTGGTGACAGAGTGAACTAGTTGATAGGAAGGGAGGGATTAGCTAATTTAATGAGTGCTTCCAATCTCTAGTTTTTCTGACAGTATAAAATTGTTCCTGGGCATAAATTACATACATATGTGCCACAGAGTTCCCCTTCATTTTTAAAGCACATGGTAGAGCTGTTTTCCATCTCAAATTTCTTAGGACAGTCATGTTCTCAGAAATTACTGTGATTTGTTTTTATTACCAGGATTCGCTTGGTATATGCAAGTCAAAATCCTGTCCTAAACTGCATTTAATTAAGCATTCTTGCCTTCAGTGATGCTTTACACACATATGGGGAAAATAAAACCTGCTGAGAAACTTAGGATTTTCAAAATTTCCAGCACACATCTTCCATCAAATGAAAAAATAATTTACCCTTTTCTTCTATCTACAAAATGTTTTTCAGGATATATCCTATGGCGATGCTTGTCTGAGAAAAATTTTCATTCTCCTCTGACATCTTTCATTTCATCCCAAGGAGACAAGAACCAGTAAGGGGCCATACATTCATTTTGCATTGTCTGACTACAATGTCATCAATGAAGACAAGCCAAAGAAAGTGCTAAACCTGTGAGGATATTATCACATTTCTCACCTGGTGACTTATGCACTTTTTAAATTTATTTATTTTTCTTTCTGCATGTGTGCAGTCAGCTCCCAGGCTCAGTTTATGTTTTGGCTCATGGAGCCAAATTAGATGCATGACTTGGCTTTAATTCCTAGCTCACTTGCTTGCCAGGGTCTGCCAGGTATTTGCGTTATTCTAAAGCATCATGTCATCTGATAAATTAAATAAATGCAACATTTAGAAGTCAAGATGATGTACACCATTTGCACTATACCAGTGACCATAGTACATCTTAAATCCTGGACCTCTGTGGTGACTTTGATTTGTTAACTTCTCTGTGTGAAACACCAGATGGAATAAATATTCCCCAAAAAGATGGACTGCTGCTCTTAAGTTACAAATGGGTGGGACCTGCCTAAGGTTTTGACAAGTCTCTTAAGAATACTAGGAACTAATTAATACGAAAGATTGCTGTTACTTGCAGCAGGGTAAAAATAAAGAGATGAGATAGAACTTAATATTGTCTTTGCCACTAATCAGTGATGGGACAGTTTTCCCATGTACTACGTACAAAGTTTCCTTAGTTAAATTATAGGAAACACTGAGGAATAAAAGTGTGTTTCAAACTGCTCTTCTAGGACTTCAGATCTCTCTGCTGAAATACGAGTTGGCTTTAGCACTCAGCTGCCAGAGTAGGGCACATCACTGTCAGACAAGGCTTCTTTGACCATTGCATGACATCTTTCACCTTGACAACATGGAGTTTGGGCAGAAGGTTGCAGTCAGCAAGAGTCAGGTCATCTCCATCCAGAAACTTGCGTTTGGACACTTTCTCCTCTTCAGTGCTGTTTGCATCGATCTCCTCTGGCAGAGGGGTTCTCAGGTAGTCATCGAGCTTCTTCAGAGCCTTCACCAAGCCTCTTTCAAGAGCTTTCCCAAAAAAACAAAGAATAAGTGATTAGGGCAGAGTAAGAACGGTTTATAAACACTCACTGTCAATGGCTATGGTAGTATCTAGAAAAAAAAGCCAAGAACCATCTCTTTGTTGTTAATTTGTACTCCGAAGTCTACACAACCTTATGACAAAATAGCCCAGCAAGGTCTGCCTGAGGGTAAAGCTCATCCTGCAATGGGAAAAAGGGACACAGGAACCTGTTGTGCCATGTTTTCTCCTGCCTAGACAAACAACAAAAAAACAGGGAAAGAGATGCCAGAAGGAAAGAACAGCTTATGATACACTAATAAAACACCTACGACCTAAGATATTCTTCTGGTCTGTAGAGGCCATCACACAGTAAACTGGAGTCCTGTACTCTGCTACTTTATTTAACTAAGCAGCCACATATGACTGCAGTGAAGCTGAATTTTCTAGCATTACTTCAGCTCTAAGAAATCTTAGTTTTACTTCTTCCAATCCCCTTCCAGAGTAATTAAAGGCAATAGCAGCAATTCCAAAGATTTCAGCTCTACAGAGCTGAAGGATATACTACAACTGAGATACTCAGCCACAGTTAAGATTCACATTTACCTCAGGTTCAACCTTAGCTGCAAATAGTCTTTTTGAGATGTCTCAAATAGGCTGTCACAATGGAGAGGAGACTTCAGAACAGTTACTAAAGACCATTTCCCACACTGCTGCTGGCTCAACAAATTCCGGTCTTTAAATAACACTTAGACCTCTACAGTAGAGTGCAAATTTTTCACCCAGGCACTGAATTTGTGTTCTTACACTTCATGTGCAGGATAATACAAAGACCTGATTGCAATAATGCACTTATAAAAAGCTGAAAAACTCTACGCAGGTTTACATGTTACTTAAACTGCAAACACTCTGGGGTAAGAAGGGTCTTTTGCATTTCTGTTTGAAGGGTGACAAGCACGGGGAGTCCTGGTTCCCAACAAGTGCCCCAAAGTGCTAAAGCAACATAAATAAGAAACAGCAAGAATTTACAATGTGAAAAAATAACAACATGACTCATGGGCTCAGGGCCAGAATTTCAGCTGGTGAAAATTACCTGCAGTGATTTATACCTGCTGCAGATCTGGCCTGGAGTCAGAATTAAAAGCCTAATCCTGTAAAATCTTATATCTCTGAGTAACTTACTGCCACTGAATTTAGGAGAGTCTACTCAATGGATCAAGTTACTCAGGCAGCGCAGCAATACAAGGCCTATGGAGAGAAAGTACAAGGAGCAATGGTTTCAAACTGAAAGTGGGTTAATTTGGTTAGTTATACAGAAGAAATTCTCTACTGTGAGGTGATGAGGCATTGAACCAGGTTGGCCAGGGAAGCTGTGGATGCTCCATCCCTGGCAGTGCTCAAGACCAGGCTGGATGGGGCTTGGGGCAACCTGGTCTCATGGGAAATGTCCATGGCAGGGGATTTGGAACCACATGATCTTTAAGATCCTTTGCAACCCAAACCACTCTATGATTCTAAATACATTCATGGAGCACAACAGAAGCTTGAAAGGACTGTAGCAATCACCCTTCACAGAGAGGCTGGCTGGCACAGGTAGCTCTACAGGCTCTGCTGTCAGCCACCCCTGTATTTTTGGCATGGAGAGAAAGGCAGCATGTCCAGGGCCACTAAGGGAGCAGAAGCTGAACACCACAGAACAGGATTTCTCTGCTGCCCTTACATCCATTAAACCTGTGCCAGCGGTGGAAGTCAGATTAAGCTGCCTGATGCCTTGTTCCCACTGAAGCCTCTTGGCCCAGCACCAGGGAACCATACCAGCTCTTTTGTGGCTGACTCTGAGACACAGTGGCAAACCCTGGCTTAATTGATTGACTGGAGAAACGACTGTGATCCAACTGAAAACACCCCCACAAACATAGCAGGGAGGGAAAGAATTTTATTTCTGAAAGCAGAGCATCTAAAGCGACTGAAGTGCTGCCATCCATAAAACAAAAGTGTTGCCATCCCTCATTTAATCAATTCAAATTGAATTTTGACACTGACATTCTGCTGTCAGATGCTGGCAGTGGTGCCTTTAATTGCCTGCAGCTGTACTGAGTCCCACAACTTCTACTGGAGGGTAGTAACTCTGTAGTGTGTCATTTACCCCCATGTGGCAACACTCAAAAGATTTAGCAATCTCTTTTTGGTTTGACCTATAACACCTGTTGAATAGATAGTTCTCCTCCTCTTGGTCAGCCTCAGATTGTGTCCTCTTACAATGCATTTATGTCGAGACAATAGACTTGAATTACTGCGATTTAATTCAATTTTGCTCATCCAGATTTTAGAGAATTGGCTTGACACTGAGCATTTTCCAGTATTTCCTTCATCCAGTAGGATCATTGGTTCTCCAAGTCATCTGAGCAGTGTTCCAGCATCAGCCTGCTGATTAGATGCTTTGTGTTAGCCTGTGGGGTGAGTCAGGTGCGTGTATGGAGACAGGAGCAGCAGGTGAGATGTGTTTATGTAACTTTGCCAGAACTTATTAGGGTTTGGGTTTATTTTTTTGCTCTTTCTGCTATATCAAAATGTGTCACGGCTGTCCCAAAAACAATGCCTGGAGTGAAGCCTGTTTGTGACACCAGGAAAAACTTCTATCTGAATTCATGCTTGGCCCTTGCATACAGCAGCTTTAGGTCAGAAATAAGTATATGTTCAGGGTTCAGTACACTTGTGACCTAATTCACAGGCTCTGCTGGAACCCACAGGATCCTGACATCCCACCAGGAAATGAACCCACAGGATCCTGATATCTCACAGGGAAATTAACACACAGCATCCTGACATCTCACAGGGAAATCACCACATGGTCAAGACCATCTTATACCCTGATAGTCAAGAACTGGACCACTACTTATGACACCAATGACCCCATTTATTTAACTAAAACTCTTCTGATCCTGGCAAATCTCTCAAAATAGCCAGAAAAATAGAATGGAACTGAAAAAGGGAGGACTGATCCTCTTCCAATTAAATAGTGACAGAATTTTGAAAACTAAGAGAATTAAAATCCTAAAATTGCAATATCAAATGTTTTTTAGGTGCACGTGATCAGATTTTTAAAGCCTGTTGATGGTTTTCAAGGTATTTTTTGAAATCCATATGCAAATATCCACGTTGCAAATCCTACTTGCTATGTGTCCTGATACATTCAGATTTATCTATATGATTTGAAGTCTTATGTTCCTCGAGAAGGTACGCAGGGAAATCCCCACTCAAAGTAGGAGGATGTATAAAAAAATCTAATTTTCTCTCTTACCTGGTAGATATTTAAGCATTATGTGAAAGATGAAAAAATATGAACAGAGACCAGGGAAAGAAATAACTCCTTCAGTATATCTTATAGCTTTGAATGTTCTGGGACTTTTGCTGAGGAAAGAGCTGTTTGGGTTCATATTACTGAGCAAACTCAGCAGAAGATTTTATTTCAAACCTCCCATAGTATGGCTATTTCATGAAAATCTGGATGGTTCTATACATTGTCTCCACTTAGAACACAGGGGAGAGGATGCACTCACCAGGGCAGAGGTCATATGAATACCAGTCACAGCACTAGACTGGATGAAGGTGCTTAAAATGGTGTGACTAACTAAAAATTACTAATTCCCCATTTGTGAAAGTACCACCCACAATGAATTTCAGAAGTGGTTAAGCACCTAATTCCCTTGGCAATTTATTCTCTGGGAAACATCATTAAATAACTAAATAAATTTGCTGATAGCAGCCAATGGGTGGGATTAATCTTCCCTGAAGTGAATAAATTAAATAAGTTTGAATTAAGCACTCTGAGCTCCTTCTGTGTTCAGTGGAGTCTTCTTGTCTACACTTGGTTTCAGTGACCCCTAAATCAGCTGTGGGGACAACCTTTCCTGAAGTGTCTAATCTCACCCTTGCATTGTCTTGGTAACTTCAGGGTGGAGGATTCAGTATTACACCACCAAGTGGAACTGTGCCTGAGAATGTGGCTCTGTGCAGCTTTTGAAGTTTCTACCTCCAATTGCTTCCCCACCCTGCAGACTTTCAGTATGAACTTAGAGATCCCAAATGTGACCACCTCTATGAGAGGAACCCTGTCATAAGCTTATCCATCAACAGCTGAAATGTCTGAACTCCTGGACACCATCTCTCTGGACAGTGAAATTACCAAGCACAAAGGCTCCAGCATCATATTGCCTGCACAGGGATATATTTAATATAACTTCAAATTCCAAGAAGTTCTACCCATGTATATACAAAATCCATGGTGGATCCATCTCTCTCAGCCTTCACTACTTCACTCTGGGCTCCTTATGCAGCCAAGACAACTTACAGCAATCACAGTCCTGCCCTGTCATCCCATCAATAGTAAACAACTCTATTAATAAAAAAACCTTATGAGCTCTTTGTCATTTTCCTTCTCCCTTCAAGACTATGCTTTTAAACAACTGTACTTAAGAATCCAGAGTTAGAAGCCAGAAAAATAGCACTTTCCAACCTCAAAGCAACCACAGAACACTTAATGAATGTATTACCATCTGTCAAATGCACAGGGTGAGGTTCAATTTAGTTGATGATACCTAATTCAGAATGACGTTCCGTTTTCAGCAAAAGGTTACTTGATGTTGAACAATGAGATTAACAAATTCTGACATGCACAGAAATACAAATAACGTAACAAAAGTTAATAATTGGCAAAATTGTGCTCTCAGTTACACTGACATAAAAGAAGAGTAACTCTGCATTGTCAACAATCTATTCCATATTTACTCC
Organism: Manacus vitellinus; assembly: GCF_001715985.3. Classification (NCBI taxonomy): domain Eukaryota; kingdom Metazoa; phylum Chordata; class Aves; order Passeriformes; family Pipridae; genus Manacus; species Manacus vitellinus. The sequence continues at coordinate 2,244,033 of NW_021938895.1, forward strand.
AGTTCAACCAAAAACAGACTTTGGCTCTGTTACTCAACTCTTCAAGCAAAAACTTCCTTAAACTATTAGCCTGTGCAACTGTTTCCAGGGGACAGAGTGAAATCCTTGTAAGTGCAAACATTGGAAAATGTAATGCATGGAGGAATCCTGCAAGTCAAGTGGAGGTCCACACAACAAAGATTCATTAGTAGGTACTCAGGGTGAAATTCTGGGCACAGTGAAGCCCATGGAAGTTTTGCTGTTGACTTCAGCGGGGTTACGATTTCTCCAGCAGCTTTTAAATCCGAAAGAGACTGTTATAATCAGTTAATCTGACCTCTGAAATAATACTGGCCAAAAAACTTCCAGCATCGTTGGTCGTTTCCATCTCTTATTTTCTGTGGGTCAAATAAGGCTGAAGTAAAATGGAAAGTAACTAGAAAGTAGTAAAAGAGAAACGGATCGGAAAAAGTAAAACCAATTCAGGCTGCCCACACCCACAGCATTTGCAGAGGTCAGACGAGGACTCTTCTTCCCCTTTCTTGAACTCCAAATATTTCCTTCCTTGTTTAATGTTGGGACAAGGAGGAATAGCAAAGCAGACAAAGCACATAAACGCCAATCTCTGTGGCCTGAATGAGCCGCTGGAAGGCAAATCATTCCATCCTAAAATAGTAGCCTACGAAAAGCTGAATTACCACCAGAGAAGCCTCAATCTCTCTCTCTCTTTTGAGAATAGGCAGAGTGGCTACCTATTTTAAAATAGCTAAAATGAGATGAGATGACTCGTGTTCTATGTGTCTGAGTGGAACCATTTGCAGGATGAGGATTTCACTTGACAGTTATTATGGGAAGAGACGCAAAGCATAGAGGACACAATAAGAGCAGTAAGGACAAACAATTCTTTAGCCAAATTAAACATTAAAACTACTTGATTTTTGTGAAAAGAGAGCAAAACTAGTTAAATTTTTTAAATAAACTTTAAGCAGAATAATGCAAGATTTTCAAACAAGCATGAAAACAAAAAAGACATGTTTTGGGACGGTTGGTTAAGTAAGTCACGCCTAGGCATTCAATCATTTTCACATCATTTTCAAAGTGTCAGTAATCTTCAAAATTAACATATCAATTCCAAATTAAAAAGAGAATAAGCTTTTGCTTCAAAAAATTTAAGAGAAAATACTTTTACTTTTCAAAGCAAGATACTATTCACAAATTTCCACCTACATTTGCCAATAATTCAGGTTACGCACACCACCTATGGCATTTTTTGTCAAAAAACATTTTGTCACAAAACATTTTCTCCAAGTCTAGGTCAAATACATGTGGCCCTCTTCCTAATTACCATTGTAAGCACGATGGCAACAAGGCTTCAAAGTCATTGAAGCCCAGCAATACCACGGCTTTTGTAGCCAACATCTGAAACTACCTGAGACTGACCTCGGCAGAACTGCAAGGTTCTTAATTGTTGAGCCCAGGCAAGTTCAACAAACCACGATCCATGTACAGAAATGAACAACGATTCCTGCTGCTGCCCTGGATCACTGATTGATGCTTTCCCTTTTTACTGCTTTCTCCCACTGCCCTCCAGTAAGATTTATCCTGTAACACACGCAAATGAACTTGGTGAAATACGCAATGAGGGAAAAGGGGGAACAGCACATAAATATTCGCAGTCGCAATCAAACAATCTGCGATTTATTTTTCCTTTAAAAAAACAAACCACCTTTCCTGATCACTTCCAGATTCACAAAGTTTGATACTATATGAGACCCAATACTGTTTTCTGGTAGGAGAGGGGAACCAGCTAAGAAATAGCAATTTAAGGTAAGAAAATAATATCATTCTACGAGTCTGACAGTCTGATTAAAGACCAAGGATTCATATTTTCACTCTCTTTTTTCTCCATCCTGCTCAGGTTTTTTTTCAGACAGGCTCAACAGAGTTTGTAACAATAATCTGTATAGATTAATCCTCCTCCATGGAGGAGCTGTGACTGCAGTACACATGACTCTATATTACATATTGAACAGTTTATCTTCCCCCCTGTGATTTCAATATAACCCTTGAGATTTGAGTGCTGCCTTGATTTCTTCTGTTCAGCCACTTAAGAGTCAGGTGCCTTGTCTAAGCTGGTTATGTAGGTTCCCTCTCTGTTCAGAGGGACTAAGCATCTCCAGAGGGTGATTCCATCCAACTGCCTGAGACACCTGATTTAAACCAGTGTGACTCAATCCACACATGCCCTTCTTGCTGCGTCAACTACAGTTGAAACCTAAAGGACTAGCTCAGACTAGACACCTCACTTTCAGGGAGGTGAAGTTAGTAGAGATGAATCCTACCCTTTGAATATAATTTCACTGTTCACCCAAGTGATGTAGTATAATACCTCCCATTTTTTTAAAAAGTACTTAAATATTAGGGCTTACACCCCAAAGGGCAAATACATGGCCAATTTGAGCATTGCAACATCCTTCCCAGACATGTTTCTGCCTTGTAAAATCCCCAGCTCTGAGCAGCAATGAGTGGGCAGTCACTGAGAGCCATTGGAAATGCAGAGGAGGATGAAGGCTGTGTGCTCCTTTGCATCCAAGGCATTTAGATGTCTAACTCTGGGCCAAAGGGAGTTTCTGGGGTGATTCATCTCTCCTATTACAGATTTTCCACCCCAGATAAATAATTTAATATTCACTGGAACAGACACTTCTGCATGTTCCCACAATAAAGGCAAATGCCCACACATCCATGTGGAAAAGGTGTGATCTGTCTGTTTCTACTCACTTAATGAATCAACAAATACCTAGTTGTGTACACAGAAGAGAAGTAGATTAGTGTCTGTTATTCCTCAACTCCATTTTCCTGATTAGGGGGTTGTTTTAGGTGACAGAGGTTCATATTCGTCCTCCAGACAAGTCAGAGCTGGGATTTGAAAAGGGATTTTTCACTCCTGGTCAGCGTTCAGGTGACTGTACATCAGTAGGGGAGTGAGTCACACAAACACAGGTGCACACATGCAAACAGCCACACAACTTCGGTCCTAACTCGCCCTTCAGATGTGGTCTAAATCAGGCATAAATAGGGACAAATTTTCCGTATTTGTAGGTGCATATATATGTTATTCTGTGTATGTCCAGTGAGAGACATCGGGGTGGTAAATCCCAGGAACATTTCACCCAGGACTCAGAGGAACATGGAGCTGAAATACAGCTGATAGATACCATAAGCAACTTTAGGAATCCAGACACATCAAAAATTTACTCAGAGGTAAAATTCACCTTGCTTAACTTCAGCCATCTACTTGTTAGGTAATTAGTCCCATCTAGTTGTCCAAGTCTCCTCTATAGATAGCAATGAAAGGCAGGTACCTCCAAAGGAAGATCAAAGAAAGGTCACCCAGCTTTAGATCCAAATTTTAAGATAAATCAAACTGCTCTTCAGAAATGGATTGATGTCTCTCTCCACTGATCACAAAAGAAACCAGGATTATTGAATTACTAACATAGCTTTTAGACAGACTTAGCCGAGATGATATCTCCCTCATAATCCCTCTTCCCTTCCCTCCTCACCCCATCTACAAACTTTTGATGATGTTTATTGATCAATTAGAGCTACATCCCAAAATTTTTTACAAAGCTACATCCCAAAATCTTGACAGATCTGTCTCAAAAAGTTCCACAGAATATGACTCAGAGAGTCTGAGACCTTGATTCCCCCGGTACCATTTTCCTAAGACAAATGATCCAAGGGTTAAGGGGTTACCTGGATTTAAGAGACCTGAGTCTCTTCTTCTCAACCTCTTCTACATGACCTTATAAAAACCATTTAAATCATTTGCCTTGTAAGTTCCTATATACAAAATAAGAATAAAAGTACACTTCAGTCACAAACTCTGCATTAGTAAAGCTGTGATGCACCACCCGTGGACATATGGTTCAGGTTAGAGGAAGGTACACAGTAAATATAACAAAAAGAAGAGGCATCTGGCCATCTTCCTTTTTTCATACCATTTGTCCTACTCCCAAATTAAACCTAATGAAACAGGTAAATCAATAATGTCTTTAAAAAATTTAAACACATTTTTTTAAAGCACCTAGAAAGAATGTTTTGACTTATGTCTAATTTTATACTGAAAATTCAGGTTTCCTCCTTCCCTTTCCTTATTCAGTTTTACAGTGGAGGCAAGAAATAAATGTAATATTTGTAACATTATCACAAAGAATGCAGGCAGAGTACCTTAAAATGCTGGTTTTTAAGAAGAAAACCCAGGTGTTCAAATGACACCAAAAGAAAGCTTCACTTCCAAGTCTCTCAGGAGTCCAAGAGACCCTGAGGACAGGAAGCAAGTAAATGTAAAACTACTGGCCTACAAGTGCCCCAGGAAGAACAGCACCAAACTTGCATTTCACAAATCATTGTAACTCTGTAAGCAGCACGTAAATGACAAGCATCATTTCTAGGGCACATCCCCGAGGGCCTAATCCTGACCTCTGCAATGCTAGTCCTGTGCAGGTGTCCCTAAAATAACTGTAGAGAATCAGCAGCTGATTTGCATCAGAAACTTGGGGAAAAAAAATAAAATAAATCCCTGCAGATTATAAAACCACATTATTCATAGTATGAGATTAGCACTCTGCTATCTTGATTTTTGAGATGCTGTGTGTTCACTCAGAGTGTAAAGTTTTGTTTTACTACCAAAGAGCAAACAAGATGATTCTGGGACCAACAAAGGAACACTAACTACATGTATCTGAATTAAATGAGAGTAAAGTGAGCTGCTGGTATAGTGCAGCCAGGCTTTAGCAACAGTGCTGTGGGGACCCCTTGTGTTCCAAGATTTAAGGACCTTAAAAACTTTTTTAAAAAGTCAGTTCCTCTACAGGCTGTTGGCACTTGAATCTTAAATATCAATTTATTTCAATTCCAGGCATGTAGAAGAATAAAGTCTGCTTTTGTTTACACCAGGATAATCCCAATTGCACTTCAATTATTTCAATTACATTATATGTAATTCCAGTATTGGTGGAATGAGAGGGAAACACAGCAATGCCTATCTAGCAGCACCTGAGGATGAAATTTTAAAGATATTAAGTTCCCAAATCCCTTAGTTCACTTTAAAAATCTCAGTCTCAAATAGATTTATTTAATGTTTTCAGTATTTTCTGTCCTTTGTGTTCAGAAATTGTTACTGAGACACAAAAAGCCATGAGACGACGAGATTTACAAATGACTCACATCTTAATTCTTTTCCATTGTTTCTCTGCTTTTGAGATTTTTTTGTTTCAAGCCCCATGAAATGACTTAGGGATCATCCCGATTATGCCTCAACCTCTCTGAAAGGTGCAAAAGCAAAAAGACTTTTAATTATGTCTGGATGCATGAAAAAATTTCCAGTATTAGTAGGGAGGTCACATTCCCTCTGTTGCAACTGCTGTGGCAAGAATTAAGAACATTTTTCCACGTTCTGGTGTCCCCAATTAAAACAAGGCATTGGGAATTCTAGCAAGAGGTCAAAGGAGAACAATAATACAGCGCTCAAGGACTGCAAAAAAGCCTCAAAGACCAAAGACACTTCAGTGCACCAAAGACATTCCAGTTCTTTCTATTCTCTGATCGATCAAATCCAATCCTTTCAAGGATGAAATACTAACATGTTTGCTCAATTGCAAAACTGACTGGGATGGGATTTGCAAGAGATGGTAGCAAATAATCCAAAGGTCCTCCTAGCCTCAAAGTCCCATTTTGATGCCTTATTCCTAACGCTGTTTTCAAGTTAAAGATCAACTATTTAAGATCTGATCTAATAAAGAAAATTAGCAACATTGATTTTCATTTATGTCTCATTCTTGGTTTCCCTGTTATTTTATGAGGAACATTTGCATGCTTCAAACAAAAAAATCTGTTTTGGGAAAAACAGATTCTGGGCCAATTCTTCTCCCTTTGAAGTCACCAACAGTTTTGCAAACTGACTTCCAGGAGCCAGTCATTAGGCTCTCTATCATGTGATAGCTTGCTCTGCAATGGCTAAATATAAGCCTGTGAACAATCCTCTCAGGACATTAAGACCAACTGGGTGTTTAAATCTGAACATCTGCTTATATAAGATTTGGACACTGTACTGAGTAAGGCCATAGCTTCATCTAAGCCCTTGGTGTGGGGAACATACTTAGGATACACCAAGTATAACATGCCGAGGGAAGTCACCCACCAGGGCAAAACCATAGAGCAATGAAGTTAAAACTCAATTCTAAATAATAATGTAATTTAGGCTTCCCATTCCAGCAGTGAGGCGCTTAATTCCTCCCAGGACTGCTGCCGCCAGATTGCTCTAATCCACTTCCAGCTGTGCTACTGCTCCTGTGTGCGAGCATGGGAGCTCGGCTGGGAAACAGAACAAAGCACCCCAGTAAAGCCAGAAGCACTTGGAGGAATATTCAAACACACAGGGGAAATAATTCCCTCTTAAGGAAGAGCATCTGCCAACTACTGTTCCCACTGCAAGTGTTGTAGTCTAGGCCTGGCCTGTGCATATAGGCCCTGGTCCTGCAAAGGCTTGAGAATGTGCCCTAATTTCAGCACATCATTGATCTCGTTGACTTCAGCATATTCTATAACTTTAATTTATATAAATGCAAATATTCTTTAATTTTTTTTCCTTCCTCCTTATGGTATGCAATGTCTTCAAAGTTGCTTCAACACAGATGTGTCATAAAATTACATCTGTTAGTAAATTAATTGCAAATATTTACTATTTCCAGAATGGCTACATCTAAGACCGCTAATCAAGCATATCAAGTCTCTGCCTTGGAGAGCTTGCAGTCTGATCACATCTGGATTTACACAGAATTTTAGTTTTGTGTTGTTTTTACATTGTGTTTTTCACATTTCCATCAGGAAATCTTCATACTTTGATTAGCAACGTCTTAGAAGAAGGAAAGTTCAGAAATATTCCCTAGTAAGTACATATTTCTCAGATTAAGGTGGTGGTGTGTTATCATTTTTGAAAACTGAAAACCTCTTCCTTCTAATGGCATAAAATTTCAGATCTCAGTTCTGGCAGGTCAAAAGATATTGGTCCTTAAAGCTGTCACTGGTCCCAGACAGAATATTGATGGCTCTGGGCCTCCAGCCAGCATGATTTTGAGAAGAACTTTCAAAGAGTTATTTCTCAAGTAAACTTTTTTTTTGCAAACTGCTGTTTCTGGGCATTTTCGAATCAGTCTTTGATTACTGGGCAGAAAGCAGATAAAGCAATTTAGGATGGATGATAAATGCAACTTGCAGCACTTCTTAACAAGTTAGCACACAGCTATCACCACAGTTTTAGTGGTCTTTGTACATGTGTTTTTATAAGGAGACAGAGTGAACAGTTTTATTAACATATCATGAGTGAGTTATGTGGGTCATCCCAAATGGATGGCAATAAAAGCTTTATATCACACTCACCAACATGTATTTGGTACTTTATGTGCCACAAATGTTGCAGAAAAGCTATTTTACATATGTTTTAAAGACTGGGTATTTTTTATATTAGGGCTGGTTTTGTAAAGCTGCCAGGCACTTCAGCTACCATGAGCCCAACATTATTCAGCTCAGGGGGAGTAATAAAAACTTGTTTAAAATGTTCTGAAACAGCTTTCATAGAACCATCACAGAATCACAGAATGGCCTGGGTTGGAAGGGACCTTAAAGATCATCTAGTTCCAACCCCCCCGCCATGGGCAGGGACACCTTCCACTAGAGGAACTGTCATCCTGACATATTAAATCATAAAGCAAATCCTTTTCTCTAAAACAATTTTAAACACTATTCTAGTCCTTCTTGGTTGCATGACAGAGAAAACTTAGTATTGTCACAGCACAGGACAAATTGTGGCTCATGCTGGGCCTTGGACAGATGTGGGATTTTGTAGTGGAAAAGGGAAAATCTGCAACTAAAGAGGAAGGAAAAAATTTAATAGCAAGTTGATATACAGGCATCACACATATTTATAGATTTATATTTATACCTATATATTTATATGGCACCTTGAAAATCTGTTCAAAAAGCATAAAGCATTAATGTTGGTCCCAAAGAGTCTGATCCAAGATCCCTGTCACAGGAAACACCCACCAGTACAGGGGCATTCAAAGAGCTTTTCAAACTTGCTCTGGTGAAGTCAAAGTCAAGAGGAGCTTTGCCAGGAACTTTGCTGAGCACAGGGTGAAGCCTTTAGGCATAGAACAGGATCAAAGCCTCAGGAAAGCCATATCACAACTAAAGTTATAACCTGATCCCTTCAGATGAGAGAAGTCGGTCTGGAAGGAAGGGGGGTGATTCCCCTACCCTTCCCCACCACGCATGGAGATGCTTTGGGGACAGATGTTTTGCTCTTCTACACCGACCTGCTGCTGCAGCCAGACCAGACCATGCTTGTCAGGATGACACAGGCTGCCCACCACATCAAGAAGGTCTTACCCCAGCTCAGGTGCCACAAAGGGTCTGCACCACAGAGCTGGTATTACTCTAAATATTCTACACTGGGATTTGGAGTGAACTGATTTAAAGAGGCATGTGATGGCTTCTAGAAAGGATCAGCACACACCGTTCAGCCTGTGCATGTACCTGTACTATGGGTCTGACTCTCTGCTTAGCAAGAGTAACTCCACAGCATAAAACTGATGTAGGGCAGTTTAAATTCCAGCCCTATACATGTGTGTGCATATCTACTGTACCCACACATACACAGCACAGGGAGAGAGACATTTCCCACCTCACACACTTAACCACAAAGTGTGATGGAGCTACTGAAAGAGGTGAACGGCATTTAATCACATGTGAGTTAATGATTTAAATGTGCTTTTATTTTTGGCCTCTTGATGTAAATCCAAACCAGACAAGCGGAGTCCTCTGGTCAGACGGCTGGAAATTCCTCTGCATGAAATCATGTTGGTGGTCTCCCAGCTCAGCGCCTTCTGAAGAGCCGTACAGTGAAATATCCTTCCGTACCACTAATGAATGCGCCCACCCACACTGGAGCTGGTGCCCCCTAAGAACTCAATTCAAGAACAACTTTTTAAACTCATACATGAAATCAAAGGGCTCATTCTGCGAGCCAAAGAACTTACAATTTTAGGCGGGACAGTTAATGGGTGGTTACTCTAGGTTGTCCCCTTGGTTTGCAGTACACAGTCTCGCAGGAAAAAATAATAAGCAGGATACTGTATATGTACACAGCATTCCAGTTAATTAAATTTCATCCTCCTCCAATGAATACATAAATTGTTGCTACCCTGGTGACTGTACAGAGCTTGAGTGACTTGCTCAGCATCAACCAAAGGAACTAAAGTAAACACACAAGACCTTGGTTTACTTTCCTGGGCTCAGACAAGACCTCCTTCTCGATATTAAACAATCACTAAACAACCAGAAACACTCAAATTGGCTGTGAAAACTTGAGCAAGAGCATCCAGGAAATAATTTTCAAGACTACTGCCACTAAACCCTCCCAAGGACTCCTGTCCTTGTGTGAAGGAACACTTGTCATTTCAAGCACAAGGGCCAGAAAACTGCATAACTCGGTTTTGCTATCCAAGTGAGACACAGATCATCCCACGATGAGGAGATGAGTCCTTCAAGCAGGCCTGTTATAAAATTATCAAGTGGCACGGGGGGTGGAAGGAATCAAGTTCTAATTGAACTGACTTGAAATAATAAATGCACACACTTTCTTTAAACACAGCTTGCCACATCCTGAGAATCTGGAATCAATTCCTTCCCTTTCAAGAAGCTTAAAAGTGGTGGGACTTTGATATGGCATGAGCATGTTTGCTTCTGGGCTTACAGCCCTCGCCAGCCCGTTCCAAAACTTTCAGCGCTTTTATATTATAAGACAGAAAGTTAGGAAAACAAAGATGGAAAAAAAGAATCAGAAATTCAGGGAACTATTAAATCAGGGCAGCTTTGCTGCCAAATACCTTTGGTAAGTAAATGAATCATGATCAATAACATATTGCCATGCAGACTTACAGGAGAAGGTTATCACCTGCTTCTGTGCCAGGCACAAAACATAACGGTGTGTGGCTAATGAAGTACTACATGAATCCAGAAAAAAAAAATCACTATTTTTCTCTGTAATGTTAAAGCATTTTACTTCAAAGTAAATTTAACTCGTCCAGAAAAAACATGATTTTTTCCATTTGTCAAAATTGATAGGTTGCTATGAAACACTTCTCTTTTGATGATGTTGCATTTGTAAGAGCAAACTGTCTTGACGGAAGGAACCCTATTTTTGTTAAGGGGATGTTTCAGCCCTGATTGTAAAGCTGCTTGTTTTATACATTCACATATTTGCCAGCAGAGGGTATCACAATCTTAGAAACACATGTACATACCTATCATTGAATCTATTCATTTATATGTGAGGATTTAGACATACACACTAAACCAAGAAGTTACCAATCTCTTGTTTTCTTTAGTAACTTTTCCATTATTGAAATTAAAAAAATTGTTTGGCTACTTAAAGGCTACAGACTGTGTTAGCAGAGCCATCTGCTATGAATATTGCAATGACATAGCCAAGCAATGGCATAATCTGAAGCCTGACATTCCTGCATGGCCCTGGCTGTAAACCCTCCTGGGAGGAACACCAGCTTGGGCTTATCTTCAGAGTGCATTAGGTTCTCATTAATTCTTACATCCAGTATCCTCATGCTGCATAAATCTCATTTAATTATCCCAACCACTTCACGCCACTTTACCACAAAGATGTAACAGCCACAGGCTGTAGTGAGAGCTCGTATTGCACAGACCACATGATCTCTGATAAAGCAGTACACTACGAAGAATGATCACATATAATTACACCTTACCCACACTTCTAGAGATAGGCTGATGCTACAAATTCCCAGCCTGATATCCCACACGTTAATGAATTTACTTCCCTGACTCCCAATTTAAGAACTTAATTTAAACGACCTGATGTTTGGTGCTTTAGCTTCCCTGGTATTCAGCAGTCCCCTATTCCCAACTAAAATAAATTAAAATTATTGTTTATATAATGGCCTGAGTTCTATGATCTATTTTTAATTTATTAACAAGTCTTTTTCTATTTGTGTTTTGATCATGTGCAACTGATGTCCCAGTTACTGGTGTGGCTTTCCAGATTAACCCAAGCACTTGAGTCAGCTGGAGTTAGGAGCAAATATAGAGGATGACTGTGAGATGTATTACCTTTATCTGAGCATTGGAATCTATAGGAACCATTTAAGATAACAACAAACAGCAATCTCTGTTCCTTTTGGATCTCACCTGCTCATATGGAGACAGGGAACGGGACTTCACCTCAGTAATTATATTTTATGTATATAAAATGCTTTTTATTATTACAGAAATATATACAACTATTTATACTGTTATATAGGAAAGACAATGTGTCATAATCTGCTGTAAAAGGACATGTATCAGATCAGGGATAGAGCCCCAGATTCCTTTTGGATCAGTGTTGCAATTTTACAAAATACCAATCAAAAAGAAATAGGTTCACATGGGAATATGCATCCAGTGATGTGGTCCTTTCCTTTTCAGACATAGTCTTTTCACTGCTCAAGAAATCTAACACAACCACTTTTTGATTAACTCATTATCTGCCATCCAAATCAGCCTTCAGAATAACTGCTGTGGTTCAGATTAACTGGACAGGAAGGTGGGTAAAACATCCCTGGGATAAGGGAAAAGGTATTCTTGCTTAGCCCTTGAAAACTGGAAGTCAACTACTCTACTGAAATTGAGGTCTATGTCCCACAAAGTGTAAGTCTGCTTTGACAGTCCCAAGGACCCAGAGGTCCTCAGATACTTTACTCTGTTGATAGAAAAAACATGTGGGTATTACTGATATTCTACTTGTCTGTGTTTATTCTCTTTGCACAGCTGTAAAAAAATTAAGCTAAAACCTTTTCTCTACTTCAAAGAGGAAAGTTGAGGATGAGTGCATTCAGAGATTGCAGCGTCTGGATATGACAGGAGCACGAACTAGCTAACAAAAATGGAGTGAAGGTGTTTGCAGGGAACAAAGACTGTCTCTTTTCCCTATAACCTTGGTGAGCTTAATTGGCATTGGAAGCATTTTCCTTTTCTTTCAAGAGTACCTAAACCAAGGGCTTGTTAGGCAGATCTAGGGAAAGCTCCCATTAATCATACTGCAGGTTCTAAAAATGTGGAGTGCTTTGCAGGGTTAGATTCCTTATCTCACAGTAGTGGATATCCGACCTTGAATTCCAGCTCTGCTTATGGCCAGATGCAGATACCTCTAGGACAGCCATTTATTCCTGTTTGGAGATGCCAGCCCTTGTGAATCCAGGGATTTGCATATTGCAGAGTCACTGAGAAGTGAGAGTTGGGATTCTGCATGTGGACAGATACCCGTGGCTGTTTTAGGATACAAGCTGAAGATTTATAGTTGCAGAGCAGACCATAAAAATTCCTTGTAAATTGCCAAGATATTTTACTTTCATTGTAACATCTATTTAGTCTAACTCTTAATTTATTTTCCTTTTACAACTTCCTACAGAGGTTAGCTGAGCGTCCCATTAGCATTAGACAAAAAAACCCCAACTCTTTAGAATCACTGAGAAATGAAGCACTGTAATTATTTCCTTCTGTTAACAACACAAAAAAATGATGGAGGAGATTGTTATCTGGCATAAATCATCATTTACCCACTTTTATCTCATGGGTCAGCCCCGGGCAATGAAATATAATTGCACAGATGAAATGCGTGGCAGACCTGGAGCCTGAAAAAATCTAGTTTTCTCTGAATTATATGAGCACATGGTGTTCAACAGGCATTAGGTCTCTGACTGTGAAACCAGTAATACAAGATAAGAGGTATTAGTATATTCTTATATTCACATCAGTAAGTGATTGCAAATATTCTACTAGATCATCTCCAGAGATAGGGATGTGTAAATCCATTAGCTTTCATGGAGCAACAGGAGCTAAGACTAGCTGAAGTGTTGTTTCTCTAGGGGAAAGGAATGTGGAGAAGAACAGCAATTTCATTAAGAAGACAGTGTGGGATGCATATAAGTATGAATGGCATCTGGTTTCTGGGGGGGTTCTTTTTTTCGACAAACAAACATGAGAAGGAAAGTTTGGACCTTACCAAGTGCAGTTACATTTCTTAAAGCCACTTCTTTCATTTAATAACTTTATGTTGGATGTCTTGATATAACTCAGTTTATATGAGCAAATTAGCTACAACAACATAACATAATCATGAGGTAAGCGGGTCTCATAGCCACATCTAACAAAGTATGAGGGGTCATGGCATGAGTTGGCCTCGGAGTTCTGGGTCCAGTCAGCACACGCTCCTCTAAGCAGCATCTGGGCAAAGTAGAGGATGTAGCACAGGCCACCAGTCATTTCCAACAAGCACTAAGGGATTCTGTTCTGGTGAGGAAGCTGGGCTGTATGGACAGGAGTCATGTCACGGCTGTTGGTAAAGAGGTTACTGAACACTCTGTGGCCTGTTTTATTTACTACTACAGATGTAGTTAATTCAGCTGGGAACATGTGGATTTAGCCCACTGAACCAACCATCTCCCACTGCTCAGCAGCAGAACCTGATGTCATCCAAACAGACCTTGAAATAAAATTAGGAGGGAATGGTAAAATTATTCCACTTCTAAGCACAGAAACTCCCTGGCACATTTGGCAGTGATCATACTCACCAGCATTATCCTGCTGCTTGGTATTTTTGATGTATGCAGAAAATTTGGAAAAGATATCAATTCCAGCAGTGTTTGATTCCCGGTGCTTAGCAGCCAGCTTGGGGTACCTGAAAAAGCAGAAGCAGTGTGAAGAGTAACGTCTTGCTACCAGCATCATAGGGATGGTTACAAATACAATTTAATAGAAGAAAGACAAAAGCTCCTGTACGAGGAACTGTAATTAACATCATCATTTATCTCAAAACAACAGCTTGGTAAGTCCCTCTTAACAATATCTGTTGGAGAGTTACACAGAGATGGTTTCAAGACAAAGGTAATTGTGCTTTGTGTTACCACGATCCAAGATACAGTGGCCTTAAATCAGAATGAAGCATAAATTTCCAGAAATTTTGTGGGGGAGAATTTGGCTGCCAAGTCTCTCCATTATGAATGGCAGTCATGTCTAATCCCCTACACCAAAAATGTACCCCAGGATGGAACAGCAAGGCATGTTAGGATCACCCAGGTGAAGGAACATAAAGATTTCAGCCTCCGAATTGCTTTTTATAGGCAACTGGTGCAAAGGAATATATCAATTTGAAAGATAAACACAATTTAAGACTTCTACTGACTTCAGTGGTCTTGGAGTAGAGTATAGAAAATTAAAATATCTGATCTCTTGCCTCACGACTATCCTATAGCTGCTGATTCACTTGGAGGTAAAACACTCCATAAGGAACCAAGCCAAATTTCATTGATTCATAGATTCTAAGGTCCAACTCACAAGCCAGCAATTTCTTTTTCCCATTATCCTTGTATTAAGTCCAAAACATTTGACTAACTAAGGCATATCTGGTAAATCTAAACCTTTCCTTGGTAGCTTTTCATACTGAAAAAATCTGGGCCTTATTTCTAATCTGAATTAGTTTGGTTATAACTTTCAGTCATGGGCTCTTGTCATTTCTCGACTAGAATAATGAGCACTTTTCTGCTTCCAGAGCCTCTCATCCTCTGTAATCAGTTCCCCTTCCAAACTTCCTAATACACCGTACAGTTCAGAATCCTCCAGTTTTTCACTGTAAAATGCTTTTCCTGGCACAGATATTTTGTGTGGCAATTCTCAGCATCTCTTCCAAGTTATTTTTAGCTTTGCAAAATGTGGCCACCAGACCCCTACAAAATTTTTCTAATACCAATCTCCTTAATTCTGCATACAAGGGTATCCTGAAATGTGTACAGAGAAAACAGTCTGCAGTTATTAGTCACACAAGTAACCTTCACACATGGAAGTCATCTCACTGAAGCCAGCAAGTTTCATAAATAAATATTACTCCTGTAAGTAAAGGTTGTAGGAAGGAGCGCTTTTTAGGAACTCTTCTTAGGACATCTTTCATTTCTAGGAAATGGAATTTTGACTGAAAAAAATCTCAAGTTCTTACTTTGGAGGTGCAAGAATCTCTTCCAAGAATTCCTCAATCTTGTTAACATCTGTCTTGACTTCTCCATTAAATGTCAGGAAAGGTGGGTGGGTCCCAGGAGCCAGATTGTGCAGGTCAGCTGGCTTTCTGCAGACAGAGAAAAAAAGTCACTAAATCACTAATCTTTACAATCAGGTAGTTGCACAGATATTTATAGTTCCTAGAAAATCAGTCTTTTTTTTTTTTTTTCTGTAATTTGTGGTTGGAAGACTCCAAAAGTACCCCAAGTGCCCTGTTTAATATTAAAACATTCCACAAGTGAAAAAAAAACGACAACCAAACCCGAATCCCAACTATTTTGTTGTGCACCACAGGCTCTCTAGGTTAGATACAAATCTGATTGAGCTTGGTGGTGCCTTTGTGTAGGACAAACATTGGATCATTTCACTATTTCAGTTAAACTGAACAGCTTTTACCTTTTCAGATCAACAGTGGTGACGTTGAACACAACTCCTTTGAGCCACAGGATCATGAAGAGACGCTGGGAGAATGGGCAGTTCCCAATGCTTTCTCCATCTATACCAGCCTGAGGGATGGAAAGGAAGAAAAAATGGATTTCAGACTTGTTAGTCATTTACCTCCCCCAAGATGGAAAACAGGATGTCACAAGAAAAATAACCAGTTTAAAAATAACCAGCAGTGCCTGTTATTTAATATAGTTTATCATCAACACGAGCATGGAGTTATTGCAGGATTCAGTCTTTGTCAGGAGCTTGAGAACGCAACATGGAGCCTCTCCTGAGGGCAGCCCGGGGTAAAGAGATGTGTCCTTTGCTGATGCCAAGCGACATCCAGGATGTTCTCTCAGTTACTCTCATCCCTACAGGAGTTCCAGCTTCATGAAAAGGATAGAAAAACTCAGGACAGGTTTTCTGCTCAATTAAAGTCTGCAGATTATATCAGCTCAATGTCTGCTTCACTGTTTTACTATCTAAAATGTGTACTTTATATTCAAAACCCAAATCCTATGGAAATTGACTAATTCTTCTTCATATCCAGCAAAGCAACCCCAAACACAAACAACCAGATGCAGACACAAATCTCCATCTGAATCCTTCGAGGTTCAAGGCAGATTTCAGCCACCACATTCAGTCTGTTCCTATCTCTAGTACCTAATGAATTGCCTACGAACCACTACAAACCAATAAAAAACTGCTAGTGTTAGCATTGAGGAAACAGCCTATTTTTTCCTCTAAAAATTTATGGTCCTTAGCCATGCAAATTCTGACTTTGAGCCATGGAGGGATACAAATAACACCAGCCGAACTGAGCCAAAGCTGCGTCCAAGGACAACATCCTTCTACAATAATCATGCTTGTGGCCAAAGCTTTCAGGACGACAATGGTTTTGATAGATTTCCATTTTAATTTGTGGTACCATTGTGTTTAAAAGATTCTTATAATCCTGGTGAAGCAACCAACCCTCTGTTGTTGACCCACATGGGTTGCATAACTGTATTTTATACACACAGTGTGTGTCCAAAAATGGTTGATGAAAGAGCTAAGCAAATAAATGCCCTCTTCCTTTGGAGACAATATTATATTACTCTGTTGGCTCTCATAAATTTTATCTTATTAATATTCAAGCTGTGAGGTAGCATTTCTCTGTCTTAAAGAAAGAATCACTTCTAATTATTGCAGCTCTGTGAAACATCCACAGCACAATTAGAAACATTCAGAGATTAGAAACGTCCAGCTGCTACAAATTCAGGCCTTGCCTGTGAAATGACATTTCTTGTCGCCAGACTATGGAGAGAGTATGGACTGAAGGCTTGGAGACAACCTGCCATAAAGTTTAGGGTTATGTAATGAATTTTGCTCTGAATTCAGATTCAGTTTCAAACACTCAGAACTCTAGAGGTATTTGGATATAGAGGTATTTGGGTGAACAGTTTGGCTGCAGTTTGACTCGAAACTATGGATCTGCAATGTGTCTGGCACATGGTATATGTGAGAATCAGCAAACCATGTGGGTGAAAGCATGGCAGGGCATGAGGATGGGAAGATGCATTTTCCTATCTACCTGAGGTGTGAGTAGCCCGGTTCTATAAAATTTTATAAGTTAAATAGTTAGCACTGTTCTGCAAATTTCACGGCAACAGCAACAGCGTCACCATGGGAATACCAGGCACCAACCAGGTGTGCCATAATTACTGCAAAGTCACAGTTGCTGATTAAACCATTGCCAAGAAGTTTTAATTTCTTACCCTTCCTCAAAAGAGGCAAATGCTATGGGAGAAACAGTGATACGACACCAGATTTCCCCTTGGCTTTTTCACCATCCTAATCATAATTGCATCCTTCATAATGGAGCTGGATAACTGAGTCTGCAAACAATATGTTATAAACTAGAATTTGAAGAAAAACAGATCAGTGAAACAATTAGAGGGCAAGAGAGTGCAGGCAGGAGGGCTGATTCTCATCTTACCTCCTCTGGAATGACTTTGGCTTATAAGTTCATTGACTCTGTTTTTTCTTCACCTGACTGCCTTCAAAGTAAGTGCAAAACCCTGGTTTGCCAAGTTCTGCAAATACCCTGAGAGCAAAGGGGTCTTGTCTCACAGTGATATGCAAAGCTCCAGCTCTCCTGCAAGTCTCCATCCCGCACGGAGACAACCTCCTGCCTGGCAGCATCGCCCACTTCTTGTGCTGCAAGTAACAATTTCATCTTTCTCAGGAAAGAGACTCAGGAACATCATTTCCCTGCTCTCTCCAACTTCATATTCTCATGCAAAGGTTAAGGGTTACCCAGATCTGCATTTTTTTAAACATTCTCTGTCCTTCGAGGAAATGGTGGAAAACCCTCTAAATATCAGAGGACTAAAGGGGGGACAGAGCAGCTGAATTACAAGGAAGAAACGGAAGTGATGGGTCATGTGAGGCTAAGGGATGCAGAAGTCATTGGGGAAAGGAGAAAGATGTGAAATCTGGAAGACATAAGATTCACTTGGTGATCAAAAATAAAATTAATTGTGTAGGTCAAATGAGGCCTCTAGTATCTTCCCAACACTTCCAAAGGAGTGGGAAACATTAATTGCTAGAGACATACTGGGAATAGGCAGAGGAAATTCCAGAAACAAAAGATAAACTAAAGAAAAAGTACGGCATGATCTCTGTTCAAAGCTCCTGGATCTGGAAGCCAGGCTTATGATTTGGGTGGGGAGTGACTCATGGGTTTTGATCTCATGTGACTGGCATAACTGAAAACGCTACCACAAATCACAAGGCAAACTGGTGACAGAGGAGGGAACAGAATCAAAATCTCCCCAGCAACACAATTTATCCATTAAATTCAGCTATTTTTCTGCAGAAATTATAGGCAAGGCTCTGTCGGTTTTGTGAATCTTTTGTCATTGCTTCTAACAGCAGTCAGTAATTCAATGTTCAGTACTCAGAAAGAGCAAAACCTTAGCAGGTAATAACTTCAAAGGCTTATCAGAGTGTTGTGAGATCCTTTATGAAGTCTATTAACTACCAGGAGGAGATGAGAAAAAAGAGAGAACTTCCCAGGCTTAGTCACTCTTCAAAGAAAAACGGCTTTCTTAAATCACCCCAGTAGTGCCTAAATACAAATCTATTACATATCTGTCCAAGGGTAAGGGCTCAGAAAGGCAGGAATTAAATAATATCTTAATCAAGATCAAGAACTCAAACAGTGGATGGAAAGAAAAGAGCAAATAATTGACAAGCTGGAGAACCACCATTTATTCCTGCTGCTGTTCAAAAATGAGCACAAAAGCTTCTCTGAAGCACAGTAAAAGTGATGAACCGTTTACAAAAAGGAGCAAGTTGATGATATATGCACTCTCCCTGCCAGCAATGTCAGATATTTCTGATATAATGATTGCAACTAGGGACAGTTCTGGCAAATCTGATGTAATGATTGCAGCTAGGGATGGACTTGAGGCTTTGTGGGCATGGATAAAGGAGACAGAGTTGTTAAAGTGAACTATAAGCTTCACAGCTGTGAAAAGGCTTCAGAGCCTCCTTCTCCCAGTGGAGAAGAACCTTACCTGAAAAGGCAAATTTCCAGAGTGACTGTGGAAAACAGATTTGAGGATTTGCTGGGTGAGACTCTTTGGCCAATGCTCATCCCACTGCAGTTTAACTGAGATGTCTAAGAGAAGGTCTTCTGAGAAGGTAAGGTCAAGATGCACATCTGAAAGATAATTGTGGCCACCTTTCACTTCAACTGAACCACTGAGTATCTGATTTTGGTGGGATGAATGTGGACCACAGCAAAAAAAGCCTGGAGTTTGCAGAGACAGAATTTCGAGATAATTATTTTGCTCTATCTTGGAAACATCACCTTCTGCTCCCATTTCTTCCTACAAGCTTACTTTTATTAGGTTACTTAGTAAAAAAGTATGCTTTTCTACTTAATCTCCAGCTGTTTAGGTCCTTCACACCAACTGATGCAAGGTCCTGCCCTGGAACTTGGTATAATCACATCAAGAAAAGCCCACTGTCATACCAGCTGCTTGCCTCTGTCTGAGTAATGGCAAGAATGAACAAGATGTTCTCCTTTATTAATTATAAGGCACTCCTCCTTAAATAGTTCAGCTATTTTTAATGGATTAATTAAACCTTAAAGACAGTTGTGTGCACAAGTGGGGGCTGTAGAGACACATTATCAATTAACATAATCAAGGAGGTTTTGGGAGGGAGAAAAAACGGTCTCAGTGATTTTATGAGCTTGTGTCAAGTGTTTTTGTAGAGCTGTGGGAGTATCGAGAGACTCCAACCACTGCACAGCACAGCTCAAAGATGTGAACAGGGAGCTCTTCTCAAGTTCAAGATAATATTTTGCTACAAATGAAACAACTGGAATAAACTTCCTCACATATCCCAAAAATAATTCAACTGGTACATGCACAAGGACTGCAATGCACACAGACAACCGTATATTATTTTAATAATCTTAAGGGAGAAAAAAAGGGCAAGTTTCACTTACTCCCAAAATATAGAACTTTAAAGAAATACACCATCATTAATAATGACTAAGCATCTATCTTAAAAATGGCAGTGCTGGCAAGAGTTGCATATCACAGAGCACTGTGTTTTTTCCAGGCAAATAATATATTTAGTTTTTTCTATCTTCCTTCTTTGATTTTTCACTGCGTTGAGGCCACTCTGCATGTGGTCCAGGGGTCTGTAAGACTCTGGGGTAAAGCAGGGAGACACTTTTGATGACACTAAAACACATTTCTTTTTCAAAAGGATTTTAACAAGTTAACAAAAGCAGTCAGGCTAATTCACCTCAATGTTTCCCAGTAAGGATTAAGGAGGGATTTGATTTCATCATCCCTACAATCAAAATTGAGACTCACATTACACATGGTTACACCCTCTCTGTTTTAAAATTGGGAACGCTCCTGCCTTTTGACACTTACTCCCCTTACGCTCAGAACCCAAAGGGGAAGTGAAAATCCTATTCGAAATGCAGAGCAAGCCAGGAAATATCCTATTTACTGTGCCATTAAGAAAAAAAAAAATCTGTCTTAGTAATTATACCACACACACAATAGCACAAATCTCCATTGTAGGGAAAAATCATTGGTTGCAACGTGAGATCAGACATGCCAAGGTATTGCTTTAGTAAGGATCATTTCTTTCCAGTTTCTCATCTTTTTTTTTTTTTTCCCCCAACTTCTCATCCAAATGTAAAAGCCAGTGAGCAATTTGGAGTGCCACCAACGGAGAGGCAAGCTAAGAAGTGCACATTCATAGAGCAGCACTGGTAGGTCTCAAGTTAGAAGTAAATCTCGTTGCACAAGCCCTGTGTATCACAGGACACCCTTGTTGACTGTGGCTCTGGTTCAGGAAAAGCATTTAAGCATGTGCTGAAATACATCCCAATTCAGAGGAAGTATATGCTTGACGTTAAGCATGTTCTTAAGTCCTGATGATTTCAACAGACTTAAGCACATACTTAAGTGCTTTCCTGAACAAGGGCCTATAACAACAATAATAAATTTGCTGTGCAGCATTTTAACCTCATTAAGCTTTTTTCCAAGATTTTATTTTGCTAGGAGAAGCTCCTCCTCCTTCCAAAGCAGGGCAAGACAGAACAGGAATATGTTCCTGAGGACACACACGCAGAAATAGACTATGTGCATATATGTCAAATAAAAATAGAGCATTTGCCTGGAAGACTGTCAGGATAGTGACAAAACAAAAAGGAAGTGGTGAAACTCTTTAGCCAGCTCCCCAAAAGCCAGCCAAAATGTTGTCCAAGTTTGGCATTACATACATGCACATATTATAGATGCACATAAGCTTAACTTGGTCTGCACTGCCGGCCAATTTGAGGGGAGCTGGCTTGTTCCACTGGGTTCAGACAAGCTGGGCAGCACGTCAGCAGAGCTGAGGATCTCCAAGGAGCTGTCACTGCACTTCTCAGATCTCTGCATTTCTGTGAGAGATGCGTTTGCACTCCTGAGACATTCAGGATTTTCAGAAGATGGAAGTGCAGGTTGGAGACCCCGTGGACAGGACAAACCTATCTTTAGGTTTGGTAAGTCATGATTTTCCAACTTTTTTATTCACATGAATGGGAGCATGGGCAGGAAGGAATCAGTCATACAAGTCAGCTTCTTCCTAGGGATCTTTTCATTACAGCTTAGGATACTCACAATTAAAGATCAGTCATCTTCCACATCAGCTAAGGTACTGGTAGCAGAACAGCTGCACTCACAGTGATCAACCTGCACAAAAAGGGTTCCTCAAGGGCTTTGTTATAGCCACTGGCCACTGCATATGTTCTGCATGAAACATGTTTTGCTCTGAAATAAATTTTGAGATGCCCTAGAATTCCAATAATTCAGGTTCAATGTAGATGTAGAAAACTACAGACTAAACACAGGTGTATAGTCTCATCACAGAATCACAGGATGGTTTGGGTTGGAAAGCACCTAAAAGATCACCCCATTCCAACCATCTGCCATGGGCAGGGACACCTTCCACTAGACCAGGTTGCTCCAAGCCCCATCCAACCTGGCCTTGGACACTTCCAGGGATGGGGCATCCACAGCTTCTCTGGGCAACCCATTCCAGTACCTCACCACTCTCCTAGTAAAGAATTTCTTCCATATATCTAACCTGCATTTCTTTCAGTTTGAACCCACCATGTGAAAATGGTTCTATGCTATTCCATCACCTCTTCTTTCTTCAAAGAACTAAAGGCCAATGATTTGACAAATATCAACAGAGCAGAGAAGCATAGAGTGGTCTGACACCTTAGATCAAGCAATTATTTTGTTCTCATTTATATTTATAGATCCCTTACTTATCTTTGCATATGGTTAACTTAATGAGGAATTATTATTAGATAATTAAAGGTAGTGGGAACTACAATGACACTTCCTACACCAACATATATGTATATATAAGAATTAAGGTTGGGACAATTTTTTTCCAGGAGACCATATTCCAGCATGCTCTGCCATGCTGTGAAAAATTTCTGCACACCAAGACTGACTTTTACATGGTGGTGTATAAGGGAAAGGTCTCCAGAAGAGTGGAAGTCATTTAGTAACATCAGCAGTATTGTATAAAGAAATCACATAGAATGTATTTAATTTATATTATTTTAATGTCAGCAAAATATGAGCTAAAAGGATGGGTGGCAAATGCTGGCTGACATTTCCAAAGTGGCTAGCAGTTTTAGGTCCTGTGAGACAATTTGAAAGCAGCTGACTTCTCACAAGTATCAATTCTCTACACTTAGAAAATCAGGCCACAAGCCACCCAGAATGAAAAGCTGCTTTTAAAAGCCTTAGTAAGAAGGGAGTATCACTGTGAGCTGTGACTGTGAGCTTCTTGAGCAACTAGACAAAAAATTAAGAGTGTTCTAGAAGAAAATCTCTACCGGAAGAATATTCTTCGAGGAGCTCACTCAGAATTTGACAAATACCTGGAGATGTGCAGTGGCTCTGGCCATACCACCTTGGAAATAGGCCTGGAGTTGTGGTCTTTGGCTGCCCCCCTGAGGGTAGGCAAGGTGCTGGGACCACACAAAGACATAAGAACATGGGGTCCCAACGTGGAGCTCAGTAGGGCTCCCAGGGCTCCTGGCTGCCCAGCAGCCCACTCACCAGCCAAAATTTCCTTTTAAAACTACTGAGATTGTTTCAGTTTCCCTCCTCACTGAAAACTCACCACAGCTTTGGTTCAACAACATTGTGAATGTTTAAAAATGGTTTTTTGAGACTTAGGGAAATTTAGAGCAAAATCTTGACATTCTTCAAAACCCAAAATTGCCATTCTCATCACAGCTCTTGGCAGCAGATTGTTCACAAAGCTCATGTGCTTCCAGACACAGTGGACTGAAAGTACAGGTGTTTCTTTCTTGGCTTGACATAAAAATAACAATCATCCTTTACACTTCTTCCTAAGCCTTTTCCAATCTAATAAAGCAATTCTGCTCCTATCACTCACCAGTATCATGGCACAGGATCCTGGGTACCCATGATAGCCACTGGACGTAACCTCAGAGAACAGCTTTTAAAAGCCTTGATTTTTGGTGACCCATCAATAATTCATTGAGACACCACAATAACAAGAAAAGAACTTAAGAAATGTCAGATATATAAGCTTAACACATAGACAGATACTTGAATAAATGACTAAACCACAACTCACAAGCACACATGGAAATCTGAAGTTGGTAAGAAAAGACAATATGGATTTTTCAGGAACAAATGACATTAATTAAGCTAAGCAAATTTAGTTGTCTGCCAGGGTTACCAGCACTGCAGGTAAAAAGGAAGCAGCAGGTACCTGGAAGCTGACCTCTGTAAGGTTTCCAAAGTCAGCTCCAGATCGTATTTTATTAAACAAAGTAAGGAAATGGGACCTGTATGAAATTACTGCAAAGTGCTTGTATAGGTGGTTGAAAAATATTTATGAAGTGGTAATAACAAAGTTTTCTGCTACTCTACAAATACAACAAATAGAGGTACCATAAAGGCCTATGACAAGATGAGTCACATTTAATGTTTCCATTAGCAAAATGGGGGAAGGAACAGATAAAACCTTGCAAAATTTCCTGACAACAACAAGCAGAGAGGTTATCAGCATTTCCCAGGAGAGGAGCAGACTTCAAAGTGATGCTAAGAAGTTGGAACAAAGTGTCTGAAGTCACTTAAATGAAATTCAGGGAAATTAACCTCAAGGTGTAAGATGTGAGAGGAACAAAATGTGACATACAAATGCTGGATGGGGAATAGCTGGTGAGGCTGTGAGGGTGAAGGGAAAGAGGTTTTACGTAAATCACAAACAACAGGAATCATCAGCACATGCATCTACAGGTAACAGCAACAGGATAATGTGATGTACATGCAATGTTCTACCACGACATAACAGTTCTCAAGCATGTATAAGACTGTTTCACAAAGAGGATGATTTTCCATTGTTGTTCATGACCACAGAGGATGGGATTAAGTATTTTGCTTAATTTGCAACAATAAAGCTTTGAAGGGGGGGGGGAAATCCAGTGTAATTATAGGACTAATGAAACACAAAGCAGGCTTTCTAAGGAGGTTGTGTAATCTCCATTTAGTGGAGGCTTTGAAGAAATCAAAAGAAGTTGGTAAGATTGGTCTCGATTTATTTCATCCTGCTGCAGAGTGGAGAGGGGGCATAGGATGTTTCAAAAATCCTTTCTATACAGTCTATATTAGTGACTCTGAAAATAAAGCTGTTCTTGCTGTCAGTGCTGGATGCTTGGTGGCACAGACTTTTGCTTCTCTCTGACCTGCACAGGATGAAGTCTGGCCCCAGTGAAATCAATGGCAATTTTGCCCATGACTTTGACAGGACCAGAATTTCACTCAGAGTTTTCATGGCCACGGGGAACCAACATAATAATCTGTCCTGACCTTTTGTGTCATACAAACATAGATTTCGCTCAGCCTGTAGCCAACATCTTGTTCCTGAACTAGAACATGCATTTTGGAAGGTTTTTCAGGAGAGGCACATGCCTGACATAGAGTGGTAGTAAAATCCCCTCTAGCGTTGCCTGCTTGCATTGCAGGGAGAAGCTCAACCAGCAACAGCCCACTTGTGGAGTTTTCCTAAAGCTGCCTAACTTGTCACATTACATATATATGCAATCTTTTTTTCTTATCTATCAGTTGCATTTATGCATGTGGGTTTAAGTTCTGGAAGAAACCTTAGTCACAGGATTTGGGGAGGCAGGACACAGCAGCACTCAGAAAATCATTCCATTTTCAGTAAAAGTCAATAGATGCTGAAGCATCAGCTACTGCTTGGTTGTTTTGGATACAACAGTGTATCTCATAGGACGAGATACATCCTCTTTTTAAGACCAGTTAACTTAGAATCACAGAATGGTTTGGGTTGGAAGGAACCTCAAAGACCATCTCGTTCCAACCCCCTGCCATGGGCAGGAACACCTTCCACTGTCCCAGGTTGCTCCAAACCCTGTCCAACCTGGCCTTGATCACTTCCAGGGATGGGGCAGCCACAGCTTGTCTGGGCAACCTGTGCCAGGGGCTCACCACCCTCACAGTAAAAAATTTCTTCCTATCTAACCTAAGTCTACACTCTTTCCATTTGAAGCCAATTCCTCCTTGTCCTGTCACTCCAGGCCCTTCTAAATAGTCTTTCTCCATCTTCCTTGTAGGCTCCCTTCAGGTACTGGAAGAATCTTATCCTGCAAGATATTGATACTGGGTGGCTATTCATGCTCTGTATATACATAATGCAGCTCCTACATTTTGGAAACTTATGCCTATAGGGTCATATTATAGCTTTGGTCTTTTGGTGCCACACCTATTAGTTTATTACATTCTAATATAATAGGTGGTATGCGTCCCATCCCTGGAAACATCCAAGGCCAGGACGGACAAGGCTCTCAGCAATCTGATCTAATTGAAGATGTCTCTGCTCATTGCAGGGGGGTCTGACTAGACGACCTTTAAAAGGTCCCTTCTAACTCAAAATATTCTATGATAATATACCTGATCTAATTCCAGAGCAGTTAATATTCACACAAAATATTCCCACTGATGATAAATATTCCACTGAATTCAGTGAGAGCAGAGTCATACTTTGGATTCACTGGTTTCTTTCTAATAAGTGATTTAAAACACAAGTGGTTTTATGCGCTCTCAAGAAAGAAATTAGGAATTACTCTTATTTAGCTATTCAAAAAGTACCAATTTTAATAGTTTCAAATATCGATGATTCTATATCCTCAGAGTTAATTAGACACATAAAAAAACCATTACCCCAGGAAAGCTGCAGAAAATACAATGAGACAGATCACTGTCAGAAGGTGTCACAGGCAATGCAAATTATAACCAAATTATTCCTGTTTCTAGTAGAGATCAGGTGCAAATACAGGAGTAGTTTCTCCAAAGCAAGCCCTATGCAGAGCTCCCATTACAGTACCAGAATCCTGAATGCAGGTTTTTTTG
Organism: Manacus vitellinus; assembly: GCF_001715985.3. Lineage (NCBI taxonomy): Eukaryota > Metazoa > Chordata > Aves > Passeriformes > Pipridae > Manacus > Manacus vitellinus. Next base: position 2,270,618 of record NW_021938895.1, read on the forward strand.
TAACAATTCAATCTGTGCACATCTGGAATTTGCATTTAACAGTCTGTTAAAAATCTATGAGCCAGGGATTTTTGACCAGGGTAATCTGGTCATATGGCATATTCTGGAAATGTTGGTGAATTGCAGCCAAATTTCCATGCCTCTAAGCAGCGTATCAGACTAACAAATAATAACAGCAGCCAGGTGCTGAAAGTTAATGCTGAACCCGAAATCAGATCCAGGGCTGAATTATTTATTGAAATTCCATTACTTCATTTGCACTATTAGAAGACAGAGTCACTTGCAGTCACTGCAAATAAAGGTCTGGATGGTGGGGCGTTGCTGATAAGAGCATTTACCACATCAGCTGACCCCAGCACAGGCCATAATCTGCCCTTGAGGGTCTCATTTTGTATCTTATTTAACATCACAGAAATACTGTTCATCAGTGATCTAAGGCCACTGGACTAAAAGAGCAATTGGCAGCCCTCAGGAGGTGTCCCATAGTGGGCAGGACTGGGCCTTTCTATCTCCTTTTGCATCTCCAAAGTTCAGGAGAAGCTCCATCCTGAGATGTGATGAATGTTTATGACTTTCACCAAAAGCAGATCAAGTTACTTTGCAAAGGAGCAGCACATCCCAGGCTCAAACTAGTCTTTGATGTTTGCATCTTGGTGTGACTTCTCAGTGCAACCCACAATACCTCCAATAAACTATTTACCAACACAATACTACCAGCATTTGGACCAAGAATTACTGCTGTGAAAATACAAATGCAGTATAAAGAAATTTTCCGCTTTCCAGACACTAACAGAGAAATAATTACAGAGTTTAGTCATTAGATAATATTTTTTCTCCTTTAATATTTTCTTACCTGCCAAAATTGCTGTATTTGTTCATCTGATCATCTACACTTACAGTCATACTTAGCCATTCAAGGGGTGTTACACTACAAGGCAGTCTTTTCTGTTAGCCACCTACAAAAGAGGGGGATGCGACTCTCTCTGACTATTTCATTAAACAAGAAACAGAGAAAGTTTCAAGTTTGTAAATTTAAGTACCTGTAATAAAAGCAAGAGTGATACACATAACCAGCAAGCAATTGTTTCTTGAGACTCAACCTAAAAGCAAAACAATTTGTGTGTTCAATAGCAAATGCTCAAGAAAACAAAGTGATGTCTTCCAAAAGCTACTGAGAAATTCTGAATAAATGTGTATAATAGTAGCAGTACAATTTACAAATATTTTACAGTACAGACTTGTGACATTAATGTATCATAAATGTTTAAGTAGAAAAAACAGTTGGATCAGTGAGTTGAGTTTGGATCACATTTCTTGTTTACTCAGCTTCCCAGTGCAGAATGATTTCTTAAATCCCTGTGTCTGTACTGTTTGGGTCCATTTGAAATGTTCCAGTGATGTGACTTTACAAACTTCCCAAAGGAAATGGTTTTGACAACTTTCTCTGAACACATTTTAACCTGATGACTAGACTGAATTTCCTCTAATTTTATTTTATTCTACTATCCAGCATTAAAAAAAAAAAAAAACAAACACCTTAATTGCCTTTAACTCAATGCTAGTCATTAAAATAATTCATACTTTTCATCCCTTTATACAAAATCTTACTTAACTATGCCATTGCACTTTCCCCTGCACCTCTTCACCTCTTACAGCCCTCTTGTTCCTGGGATCCTTGACCATGCCATCTATTCTCAATATCATCTGTTCCACAGGAAAACATTCACTTAATCATCATTAAAATTTGTCACTACAGTTTAGTCCCAACACTCAGATTTGGGCTGATAGATCTGGATTTTGGGCTGTGAGAGGAGCACCTGGTACTTCCTAGGCCACAATTCCAACACAGACACATTCCAGAATGCCATTGGAACTCCATACACCAAGTACCCATTGAATAAAACTTATTGGAACATCCAGGTTAATGAGGTAATTGAGAAACTAGCATTTGGCAAAGAAATTTCTGAACATTTTTTATACATTTGTGTACAGTTAGGCTCAATTTCCTCAAGTACCTGAATAGGCTCTGAAGAATTAGCTATTTTTTCATCTTTACTTACAATTCTCTCTAAAATGGAGGGTGTTTTTTTCTATTACTGCGAAATGTCAAGTACACAGGTGGTTCTTGAAAAATAAAAAATACAGAGAAGTCCTATAATTTAACACTTCCACTGATAAGCTAAGCATCTGTTAGTACAAAATCCCTCTTTCTGAAAGCATGGCACAACTGGCATTACTACTTAGTGCATCCAGTCTCAAAGACCTTGAATATGGCTTTAAATAAACATTAAGATAATTTTTTTAATAAATTAAAAAAATCAGTAATCCTTGGTGCCCAGAGTGGAAGAGATGTCCGGAGGCTAATTATAAAAAGCTCTTTTGCCCATGGGAGCTGCAGCAAGGTGCTGTCACGTGCAGATGGGGCTGGGAGGGGTGGCCAAGGTCAGGGGAGAGAGGCACTTCCTTCCCCTGGAAAAGAAAATCAGTGTTTCAAGGTTTGTCTCTTTGTCAGGGCAGTGGGACTGCACCTCCCCTAAGTTCCCTTCCTGGTCACATTCTTTCCTGGCTCTCCAAGGTTGGACCTGAGCAGCTGTCTACAGTCAGCATTTTTAACATTATTAGTATTATTCTAGTTGAATTATCTCCTTTGAGATAAAAATTGAATCATGAGGCCATTGGGCAGAGCTTGTGCTCAGCCCAGTAGGAGAACAAGGTGTTCCTGCAGACACATATCATAGGGCTGATGGTTTCAGTGTACCAGGATGGGCAGGAGGATATTCCCAAATCTGAAACAAGTCTTCCTGCCTTTATTACAGCCTGAATAGTGAGAAGTAAGACTTATGGGGTGTTTTAGAAAAATATGTAATTGGAGATGTTCTAACCCCAAAAGATTACATTCATGTACTCTGAGAAGCTCCTTGTGGCTCCATCTCTGAGCAGGGTGAGCTCTTAGTGCTTAATGCAGAGAAAACAAGAGAACATTTTTGAACCTCAAACAAGACACTGCTCCAGGACTGGATCTAGAGCTTAACAGTGGGACTCAGAAATATTGACTTGAAAGAGAAAATAAAACCAAATATCCAAAATTAGAGCATGTCAGAATGAGAAAGAGCAATTCAATAATTGAAGGCAAAATAGAATTCCATGTCAAACTGCATGAGTGAGCTAACACTCAAAGATGAAAAGAGAATTCAAATGATCCAAACGCTAACTGAAGACTGAAAATAAGGTTAACAATTAAGGACTTTGGTGCATTGGATCCTCTTGGCATGTCCTGAACACTTAAAAGAACCGAGCACACAAAAAAATCTAAAGCTGCCATTCTGAGAGAACCTAGAACCTGCAAGACTATTCCATGATTCAACCCCTCTTCATCCAGGAACAGCTTTTAAAAAAATACTATGAATGAAATAAACAAACAAAACAGGTCTCCAGTCACACACTGAATCAGCAGCAATGGCTCATCACAAAACACAGGGCAGCGAAAGAAAATAATTTCCTCCCATGATATGCACTCGTATCTGTTTGAAGTTGCCCATTCAGCAGCTAAAAGCAAAAGGAAAGCAGTAACACAAAGTGCCTGTTGACACACACAAATTGAATCACAATCTAGAAAAACACCAGCAACAATAGCGATGATCCATCGGGGCCAGTTTCTCTGATTTCCACTTGTTTGGGACAATACACAGGTACAGACTTGCACCAGCACACAAAATGACAGCTCTGTGCAGGATGTTTATTTGGATGTTAAAATGCCATAGGGAGGACAAGCTTGGCAATTCATACAGAGAAGCACCTGCCCAATCTGAAAATTAATTCCATATTTTGTGAGGAGTTTAACCACAACACTTGAGTAGTTTTTACAGTCTATGTCAAGAGAAAAGAACGGATGCAATTTTAGCTGGATAAGCTACTGGGCTACACAGATATGAAAATGAATATTGATGCAAATGTTTCACAGGGAATGAAGTCAAGGCATAGGGACATGGTATGACTTAGACACTGGCAGACAGAAAAGGAATTTGGCTCTCATATCTCCCAGTTTAGCTCTTCCTTCATCTCATCTTCAAGGTCTGACCTGTACTGACACAGCACTCATCTGCTCAGCCTTTGGAGGCCCTTCCAAAGTCTGGTCCTCGGAAACCCAGACACGATAAGCATATAAGATAAGCAATAACATATTTAACTGCCACCTGAATTTATCACATCTCATTATCACACCCAGGACATGTAAGCAGCTTCTTAGCATCATTTATATATGACTGGCCTCAACCAAATTTGTGCTGTCTTTCAGAGACACAGAAATCAAAGCCTCCCTCTGTGCTTGAACCAAACCCTTTTCTGGTTTGCCAAGATCTCCATCGCAACCCCTTCCTGGTTTGTAGATTTTGTGGCTTGCTTATTCCTTTACTGTCCTTAACTGTGTTCGTTTGTTACAGCATTATCTAGTCTTGATCTGAATCGGAGGCAGAAAGGGCACGACTTCTTTGGTGGTTTGTTCCAACAGTTAATCACTCTTAGAATTACTATTAAGTTTAGTCCTAACTTGGCTACATTTGACTTTGAGGTGGTCTAAAAGAAGGTGTCCCTGCCATGGCAGGGGGCTTAGAACTAGATGATCTTTAAGGTTCCTTCCAACCCAAACCATTCTGTGATTCTATGTCTTGTTATACTTGTCACACACTACATTAAAAAGCCCCCTATAGATACATTCAATATTGTGGTCAAGTGATGTTTGTTCTTTTACTTAAATGAGAAGGACTGCCTTAAGGAGGGCAACCTTAAGTATTTTTACCCCTTAAAATTATTCTTATCTACATCTTTTCCAATATCGTAACACACACTAGCTCTGCATGTGTTTAAAATGACCAGCCAAAAGATAATCTAAACCTTGACCCCTCCCTACTAAGAACAATGGCAAAATAAAAAAGTAAAAATGCATAGCTGTGACTAGTCTGATTTATATGTTTATTATTGGAATATTTACTGTCAATTACTAAGCAGGCGTGGCACACGAACACTGAATCAGTCATGCTAAGTGCTGTACAAAACCCAAAAGACACAAGAGCTATGGCTAAAGGGCAGAGCACAGAACTGGAGTGAAACTCTTGCTGGATCTCCTTGCACAAGGCCCCTGTTTCAAAGCTTCTGCACCTCTTAAGTGTTGACCATGACTGCACAGTGCTTCAAAGTTGCTATTTGCTATAAACAGGCATCTGTATTTTTTCATCTCAGGGACTGGGTTTTGCAAAGAGAACCACGTTCAGAGGTGGCTGGCAAAGCATGGAGCAGCCTGCACAGCCTCCTTTGCAGAACTGGGATCTAAGAACACTTACGAGCTATGAGCATCTAAGAAGAGTAGAGATCTATTATCACCCTGTGTTTTACTAACAAGTATTAAAAAAATCCACACTCACAACAAAGGCACAGCTGCTGAACATTTAAAATGGATGCTAAACTATCTTTTCTGAATTATGGACAGTTGCTGAGCTTAGCTGTCAAATGTTTTTTGAGTTTGAGCACATATGGATTAGCTCATCATACTCTGAACTCCACTGCTAGTTTGCAGCAGAACACTCATTGGAGGTGATGAGCCCTTTTCCAAGCAGTAGAGCATTACACTTTACTAGCAGCAGAAGTTAGAAAAATTTATATCTTCTTTGGTATCTTCATGATCAAGAAATTGGGAAACTAAAGCCATACGTAAATCAAGCAAACTTCCTCTGTGCATAACCCCATTTAGAGCATCATTAATAGGTTTTAACACCTGAAATATTGGTGAATGGTGAACTGAGCCATGATAATTTTTTTGGTCCAAAGGAAACAAAATATTTGGTCAGAGAAGTTGTAGATGCTCCATCCCTGGAAGTGTTCAAGGTCAGGTTGGATGGGGCTTTGAGTAAACTGGTCTAGTGGAAGGTGTCCTTGCCCATGGCAGGGGGTTGGAATGAGATGGTCTTTAAGTTCCCTTTCAACCCAAACCATTCTATGATTCTATGAAACACAAGAGAAACAACAAAAATAGTCAAGAAATGGCTTTTTTGCAGCCTGACTTACGTAAGGAAGGATAAAAAATACTATTCCCATATATAATCTTTCCAAGTTTTATAGAATTTAAAGTAAATGATAATCAGCTTTGGTCTTGAATTGTAATGGTCCAATAAAGATATCATGATCTCAGCTCTGGGGGCAAAAGCTGGAATCATTTATTGAACACGTGAGTGCTGTTTAAGGGTCTTGGGGGCTTCCATGCTAATGAGGAGGCAGGGTTATTCCAAACAGGGGATTCCACAACCTATTAGCATTTCCAGTAACGGGGGTGACATAAGGGGAAAAATGATTTTACATTTCTCGGATACTGTATTTACATTCTGGGGAAAAAGTTTTGGTATTTCCAGTAAGCAGGGTTACATTGGGGAAGGGTGATCAGCTTTACCTGAAAGAAGGATTTACACAGGGAGGGAGAAAACAATGGGATATCTGATAGCATCATGCAAAGTCTCTCTACATCCTGCTGGAGGAGATCAGGACAATGGATCTTGTGTGGTCTTTTAGATGGTGGTTTTCCCCCAGTTCCTATGGCCCAAGGTTTCCTGTTTAATCCTAGCAGTTCCTTTTCTGTTGGTATTCGAATTTCAGACTGCAACACTGAATATTAGGCTTTGAAAATTTTACTTACATTTTTGAGTAAGCACATACAGGTGAATGCCATGGGCTTCTCTCATCTGCTCTGCACACATAATTAGTTTTTCAAGAATGAGGATTTAGAAGAGCCAACTGTCACTATCTGAGCAACTTCACCCTTAATACAATGTCCTTATGCCAGAGCATCTATATCAGGAATAGCTTCAGCTCCTACTGTTCTACAGATGCATTAGTAAGTTATTATAATACAACCCTCCTGAAATGAGTTTCAATTAGTGCATTATCTCAGTTTTACACAGAGTTGCCAATAATACACATAAAGGAGCTATTTTAATACATTTTGGCTATCAGGGACATGGGGAAAAACGTTGGAGAAGCACCCGGGCTCCAGATATACAATACTTCTGAGGAGGTACTTGAACCAGGTTACCCAGGGGAACAACATAGAAATCACGGGGATTAGTGGACTGGTATAAATTTATGAATCTGAATGCACGTGAGAACAAGCAGAAAAAGCAGATAAGTTGATCTTACAGAAGATACAACACATCTGCACAAACTCTGAACTAGAATGAGCTCCTGTACAGACACTTAATAAAGCACCCAACAGCCTGTACCTAAGAGCAGACAAACATCCAGTTTCCTCTGCTTTGATTTCTTTTATGTCCAGGAAATTGAGATTTCCAATACACTTTGTCAGAAGACAGTTCTATACTGGAGACCTGATCCCATCATATATTTCTCTTCTATTTTAAGTGGTGTTCAGGATGGTGAACCCGCTATGGGATAAGAGTGAAGAATGTTCCCTGATCCCACCACGTGTCCACATCTGCAGGAGAAGGACTGGTATCAGCATTTCATCAAGGTGAGGAGAGCCTGAATACCTTGCCTTGGATCGCTGAAGGAAGCAGAAATGCCCAAAAGTAATAAAAGCCTGCCAAGAATTTGGGTAGAAACCTGGTAATATTACTAAGCTTAACATGTTGAAAAAATTGCACAGTGGGACCTTTTCATAGTTTGACTAGAAAAAATAATAAGAATCAGCGTTTACAGCTGGTGGGAGCTCTGCTGTTGTTTTCTATTAAGATAAAGTGCTGAAATGCTGATTTGTTTGCAGAATGGAAAGTCAAAAAAACGTTGACTTGGATTTTGACAATACTGGGGCCTTTTTAACATGGCAAAGCTTTCCTATGGTGCATTACAGAACTGTATCTAAGGTGCTTTTTGTCCCAGTCTCTTTTCTGAGCCCATCTCCTCTTCTGACACTGTAGCCACGAAATTTCTGTGTTGCATCAGAGTCACTGAATAGAAAAGGAATCTGTCTTATGTCACAGAAGATTAACTTCACCATCATTAAAAAAGGGTACATATAGAAGGGTAAAATCATAAACAACCTAAAAGCTGTTATGAAATTGTTCTTGAGAAAGACAGAATCACAGCCATTCGAAAAGAATCATGTAATTTAACAGAGTCAAAGAAAACATCCAATGGACTCATTATTCTACATTTATATGTGAACTTGCAATCAAGTTGCATAACAAACAGCAATGACATGTTGTAAATGTAATCCATTAGAGAAAGTTGTACCCTTAGGTATTATTAGATAAAATTGCTGGCTTTGAAACTGCAAAACGCAGCTGGATACAGTTTGAATTACTTTTGTTCCCCTGTAATAATTTCCAAGTTTTAAGTTTAATATAAGAATCATGCCAGGAATACATGATGCCGATTAGACTCCTCAGACCTACAAAAACAAGGTATTTTTTAACTCATGGCTCCATATGTACATATATATCACTGCTACCATATCCAGATGAGTATTGCTGCATGTCAGCGATACAGAAGAAGTGCAAACAAATGGAGAAAGCAAGGGACAAGGAAGGAAAGGAAATACGGATCTGTTTTGGACTGGGTCCATGATAAATTTTACTGTATCAAACAAATCACTTCAAGTTATTTTCAAAGTCCCTACTAGAGCACTTTAGGTACCTGCTCAGATTGCCTAATTCACCTAAGATTTATAGATGGAATTCAGCACAAAACTAAACCCTTGCTTATTCCAAATGATTCTCCCTGACTTTGAGTCAGCCTTTGCCAAAAAAAGTATCATTGAAACCTATTCATGTACAAAACTAACACACAAACTCACAGCCCTTTAATATCTGCCTAACATTAAAAAGGGGCATTTTGAAAAATTTACCAGAGACCTTAGCTGAAAAAAACAGAAACACTACTAATAAAATAGTGTTTAAGTTACCTCTTTGCTGCACCGCTGGGATTATTTTGCGGTCATATTTTGAAGAGTTATGTGCCACACAAGAACTCAGTGATATTATTGCTGTGATGATCAATATGCTCTCCTAAGCAATCTTACACAGCCTTTCATCAAACTCTATTTGATATAACCAGGTGACCCGATGATAACGTTAAACTCTGGAGCACAGGCAGACGAACTTCCTGCTGGCTCTTCTGGAAAGGACCCCTGTGTATTTTTGGGATGTTATGTCAAATGATCTCGGTGACATTTGCTGCTCTGGAATAGCCTCAGCAGAGCCATGTACTGCCGACAAAAGTTCCCTGAGGACACTTACTGGAGCTTCGCTGTCATCGCTGAACCACGACACGACAACCTGTGAGCCTGACGAGCTGTGTGCTGCCAGAGATGGAAAAGGAGCAACCTGCAGCTAAACATAGAGCACCCAAAGCACACCAACGGCTATTTCTCAGTACAAGCAATAGTAATTAGGAATATCACCAGTTCTTTACAGTAAAGTTAAACCAGTATTTACCCAATTTGACTATGAGGCTCAGAAGAGCTGGAATAAAGGAAGGAGTTAGCAAGTGGAGTTTAAACAAGATCTCAAATACACTTAAGTTGACCTAACTCTGCTGCCACTGAACTCAGCAGTACAAAACTGACTCGCTTTTGTGGCCGTGGGATATGACCCAAACTGAATGCTTCTGAAGTCTTGTGCATTCAAATGAATCCAATTTACAAAGGCACATAAAGAAGTAAAGTTATGCATATTCAACAAAGCATTTGAATATGTTTCATTTTAATCAGATGTTTTCATCACAATTAACATATATATCGGTGCCATTATTTTTATGAAGAGCAAATTGTCACAGACATTTATATGAGGGAAAAAAAAAGCAAACCATGGCAGATCAGGCTGTGATTCACCTTGAGCCATAAAATAATGATTAGATCATGAACTTAGGCAGAAGGAGACAGAGCTGAAAATCCCTTCTTAACTTGAGATCCAGTTTCCCAAGTAATCCCAAAAGCATTCCAAACTAGGTTCAAGGTGGCAGGGATAGTGAACATATCCCTGCAAAGTCATTTTATAAACTTGGCCTGCTTGAACTATTTACTGCCCGTCTCTAATATTCCCACCAACGAGGCACTTGTCCTGACGCAAAACAAAATCTGCAAACACTCAGAGAGAAAACAGACACACAGACATACAGACGCTGGGTTGTATAATTTGGGTTAAAGCTTCTTTAAAGTATTGTTTTTCTTCATCACAAAGAAAAACAAGCAGTTTTTAATTTTTAAACTTTTGCTAGGCAGCTTTTAGTAGTTTATTGAATTGTTTTCTTTTAACAACATAAGCTTAAAACAAAATCTTGCCAAGATGCATGTTTTCCCCCTGCTTTTAATTATTTTATTGAAAATGTTTAATAAAAAGATAAGAGAAGAAACTATCAGTCCAGGCAGCATTTCCCTGATTTAACCGGGTTGGTAGTGGAGTTGCTATTGATTTGTCACTCCAGTCACTCTTGATTTGACAAGATCTAAGCAGAGCCAGGGTTACGCTGAAATACCTGAGTCCCCCTGCATGGAACTTATGAAACACATTTACTGATGTTTAAACAAACTTAGTAAAATTATTTTCCTCCCTGGTGTCAGACTACCAGTAAACCTTGTAAATTTTGTAACCCTAATACCAAGGCACAAGGACAGTACACTGGAGGAGAAGACTCAGGCTGCTGATCATGCACTGCCTCACGGAAAAAAAGTCTGGAAGAGACATGAACTGTGTTGCCCATTGTTTGCTTGACAGCTTCAAATGGATAAAAATTCAAGATCTGTAATAAGCCCTGTGCTCATGCCACTTCCAGGGTGACAGCTGGAAGTATCAGAGACTGCACACACTGTGTGTGCCTGTTTTGTAGGGTGGCTGTGGCTCCCTCAAATGTGAAAGGCTTGGCCAACCTCATTACCAAGAACACAAAAAAATGTTATTGTCAGTCTTGGAGCACCAGGCAGGGTGAACCAGATGTCTCAGTATCATTATTATTCCTTGTGTTTTTTTAATCTTTGTTATTTCCTCTTTATCTAGAAGGTTTTACTAAACGTAGGAATGACTTTGTATGGAAGCCAAAAGCTGAGCTCATAATACCCAGGAAAAACCCACACTTTTTAAGAAATAGAAATGAACTTGCACCCTACAGATTTGATGCTGATTCCTACTTATCACCAAAAAACTTCTTGAGTGCAGTCTACGATTCAAACACATTACACAGCCTGTATTGTTACAATGGGTTGAAAGGTTCCTATCAACTTATCTCTCCCATTTTGTAAAGGTAGTATTGGTTTTGATAACCCTGAAATTCTGAAACTGAAATCAGATTTCTTATCAGAGGGACTCTCTTACGTTAAAACCACAAAAGCCTTAACAGTGGGGAACAACTGTTTGCACCAGGAGTAGCATTATATATTCCTCTAAGACTATGTGGCAGCAGTTCACCAAATTCCAAACTAAGGCTAGTTTCAAATCACCTTTTGGCAGAAGTAACTTAAAAAAAAAAAAAAGAGAACAGAAAATGCACCAAAAAAATCCCAGAATTCAAAAAATAATCTTCCACCTCCCTGAGATAATTTCTGGGATAATTCTGCCCAAAAGAGGGGCAGCAACATCTTCCCAAGAGCAGTGGCTCCTGGTATTTTGTTGGAGCACACTAAATGAGCAGGATGACTGCTCTGTCCTGACAGCCTGGCTCTCTGACTGACCCATTCATTTAGGGAGAGGAAGTTTGGTGCTAAATCTTGCCATTGCTTTTAAACACAATCCTAACAGGCCCCTGAAAATCCCCCAAATTAAATGCTGGATCATAAAGGGCTCACAGGTTCCTTGTATGTGTGTTTGCTGCTCCAGGAGATCAGGACCATTCCAGGACTAACCTCTTTTCTTTGTGATCATCCTGTAACAGGGAATGACTGCAAGGGGCCCTACAAATACTGGGATGCTGACAGTCCTTGAACCCTCCCTTGGCTGGTACCATATCCCTGGGACACTGCAAACACCCCAGCACTGTGCCTGGTCACACACAATGCTCAGCTCCAAATTGGAGGAAAAGGATGAGAGCGTTCAATGCATTTAGAACTTCACGTCTTCAGCTGGCAGACAGGAATGTGTTTACAGATCATCTCATTCCAACCTCCTGCCACGGGCAGGGACATTTTCCATCAGACCAGGCATCTCTAATCCCCATCCACAGTGGTCCTGAACATTTCCAGACATGGGGCAGTCACAACTTCTCTGGGTAACCTATGCCAGGGCCTCACCACCCTCACAGTAAAGCATTTTGTCCAATCTAAATCTGCCCTCTTTCTATTTAAAGCCATTCCCCATTGTCATATCACTACATGCCCTAGTCAAAAGGCCCTCTTCAGCTCCCTTGGAGCCTCTTAAAGCTCTGGAAGGGGCTCTAAGGTCTCCCCAGAGCCTTCCCTGCTCCAGGCTCAACAACCCCAACTCTCAGCCTGTCTCCATAGCAGAAGTGCTCCAGCCCTATGGTTAACTTAGTGGCCACTTCTGGACTCTCATTCCAACAGAACCAGGTCTTTCTTATGCTAAGGACCCCAGAGCTGGATGCAGCTCTCCAGGTGGGGTCTCGTAAGAGCACAGCAGAGGGGCAGAATACCCTCCCTCAACCGGCTGCTCACACTGCTTTTGATGCAGCCCAGGATATTGATGAACATATCCATAATACTAATCCATTGATACCACAATGACTTGTTCTAGAAGTAGCTGCCTGTCAGCTCACCACACATCCTCCTACTACCATGATGATATCACCATCTTTTCATTATCAGAAATATGGATTAAGATATATCTTGTTATAGAGTGTTTCTAAAGCAGGAAGACTTTTACAACGAGAAGCACTTAGGCCCATTTGTGTGTTTTTTTTGCTTTCTAGACTGTGCTCATTCTGAGCAATGCAAATAGACAGTTTTCTTTGCATTATGTTTTGTTTTCCATCTGTACAACATATCTCCTTTCAAAGTAACTTTCTAAATATTAGGCACTACTCTAATCCTGAAGGGCAAGGAATGCACATCCAAACACCTATTTCCACTGCAAACAGAAGGAAGCCACAAAAGTTCTGCTGTCCTCTCCTATGGATTTTAATTTTGTTACTGCACGCAAAAAGAGTACAATTTCAGTTTAGTCATTACGTTCACGTATACAGGTTCAGACCGCCAAGAAAACCTAAATACACCTTCCATTGGGATGTCATTTATGCAAAAGCACTTTGCTTCTCCAGCACACAAAGAATTAAAATTAACCTGAGTTACAGCAAGCTGGGTTAAGCACAGAGCAAGCACAACCTCCTGATGTTCACTTCCCCAGAGCTGCTGCCGCCAGCGTCTCGCGCTGCTGCGTATCAAGCTTTTTTCTCTGGCAGCCTCTTCCAATTCCCTGTCAAACAAGTTTAGAGAAGGAATTGCTGCTGTAGAGTTTCAGTGTTCAGTAAAACCCTGCTTATATGAACTGCCCATGTGATCAAGGTGGTGGCAGACCTCACCGCTGCTCAGCTCTGCCCGCTCTCACCATCCATCTCGTGTCCTGCCCCAGATTTGGGGTGGTTACCTCTCACAGATCCAGATTAGGGCACTGTTAGAAAAAGAGTGAAATCAAAGGGGATGGTAACAAACAGGTGTGATAACCACTTAACCTGTCTCTGCCACGGCAGCTCAGTTGTGTCCTGGTGGTGCCCAGCCTGTCTGCAGGCTCAGGACATCCTGAGCCAACCTGCATTAGGTTACAGCACAGCTCTTTTGTTTACAACCAGCTCTCTGCTTGTCTTTCTGAGGCTCCTGTGCTCCTGGTTAAATAAAAAAGGGAAATAGAGCAATTGTGTAACACCTTTCTTTTTTTAACCTGAGACAGAAACTGTTTTTATTAGAGACTCTTTTGCTGGAGAAAAACAGCCCTTTCTGGTTTATTTGTGCTTGTGGAAGACGGTTTCCTCCGTGCCCCATCTACTGCCCTACATTTTCTCACTGAACTCTGCGTTTTCTGGCTGTGCATTCATCCAAGGATGCAGTACAGAATTCTTTCCCTTAAGTATTAATTCCACAAAAATCAAATGATGAATTTCACATTGCTCCCAACATCCTCTGCTATTAAAACTCACCTCAAGTCTGGTCTAGTATATTAGATTTGCCATTTGTCCCAGTATCTCATACTCGTCCAGAAGTTGCACTTTTCTGTTCTTCTTTCCAGCCTTAAGACAAACAGAAGAAGTGCCTTCTCCTTTGCAGATTCTCTCCTGGATCAGCCTTCCTGTTTATTTCCCCTTAATAATATCCTATTCTGTTCAAATTCATGCTCCAGAAAAGTTGTCACCTGTTCATGATTCTCTTACATGCTCCTGTTTTTCAGCTTTCCACTCATCTCTCCTTTGGATGTTCTTCTCTTTTTTATTTTACAACTTCTGAGCTGTATAATTTAATACTCTGCTTACATGTGTTACTATACAACCTTCTAAACTTCTAATTAAATTAGTGGCACCTTTCCAAAACATCAAGAATTGCAATTTTTCACTTTAAATGGAAAGTCTCCAGGAAGATATCCATTAATTCTTCTGCTTCAGCTCTGCAAATTATGAGTTTTATGTGAGAGTCTCTATGCAATTCTGTAATATGCATTATGCAGGAAGTCACATTACTAAAAATGTTCTTTCTGGGGTTATAAATCTTCAGGTGATGGCATGGCTCAGTTTAATGCAGTGCTCATTTTTTCCAGTATCTTATGGATCCAGAACTTCACACAATGAATCTGGGCAATGACCTTCACTTTAACAGCTGATGCAGTCAAGGAACCACATATCACAAAGATCCATATCGGCCTCAGTAAAATAGTGTGGGCACTAAGACAAATCAGTAGCTAAAGGTTTGACACTTGTGATGACATAGAGTACCAAACAACCCCTCCAACCTATTTTTTAGCCCATAAATGTCTGCATTAAACTCATTGTGGTAGAAATAACTTTTTTCTAGACACCAGAGGTGAGGTGTCTGGCTCTAGGACCCATGGAGGTCCATTTTAACACATTAAGCTCTGAACGAAGGATTCGCTGGGCATTAATGAACCAGAAATTCTTGTAAAATCTGTTTGCTAGGGAAAAAGACCTCACTGCTGGCTTGGTCAGGACAGCTGCACCTGAACTGACTGGTTTTGAAAGATGTGTGAAGAAGCTGTGTATACACATCATGGATGTGGCTGACATTTCAACTTACAGCCCAAAACATCCATCAGGGAGTAAAAAGCAATTATATACCCTCAACCTGACAGAAGGGAGGGGTTGGAATTTGCTTTCCTAATCATTCAGTACTGTTTGCAAAGGGTCTGAGGTAACTTCCACATATTAATAATAATCCCATTGATTTATAGGAATGGTTTAGGCTTGAAGAGACCAAACACCTGTTACTGTTCCAGACCAGTTAGACAAGGCTTTGAGCAACGTGGTCTAGTGGAAGGTGTCACTGATCATGGTAGGGAGTTGGAAGGAGATGGTCTTTAAGGTCCCTTCCAACCCAGCCATTCTATGATTCTATGATTTCATGATTTTACATGGGCATAATGGATTTCAGCTTCAATGTGTGTAGAGGCTTTAAAACATACTCTGAACACCAAAAATCTGAGCCCTTCACTGGGACAGAGTTTGCACAAAGTTTGCTATTAATAAGGTTGTATGTGTCATGGGTTTGAATTGTGCCACTGATTTGAACAGTAAGATTTTCATAGCCAAAGAGCAAATCATACCCAACTTGAAACATTCTGAAACCTTACCATATAACAGGTGTGCTCATTTTCATATATATTCATTAAATCACTTTCTGTTCTCAGTTACCCTTTTATAAAATCAGAATGAGCTTCAGGCTGAGGAATCCAAAAGTAAAAACTGATTCAGTTTTTACTGCTTTAGAAAAAAGAAAGTATTGGAAGAAATAATCAGAAAACTGACACCTTATCTCAATCCTTATTGTTTTATGGTCCATCAGCATTTGAGACCTTACAGCGTCTGCTGAGGTACCAAATCATGGTACCCCTCAGCTCTTCCCAAAAATGGAGAAGGCAGTCAGGATTCATAGTGGAAAACCTGAAGTCTACAGCCTCAAGTCTAAAGTTAGGACACAGTAATTGCAGGCAGCAGGCTAAGAATAACAGAACAAACTCATGAGGAGAGAATTAACAATAAAACACAGGAACTCTGACTTTCCCTTCACAACATTACCTAATTCTAATGTTACGAAGAAGAAAGCAGTGTAAGTGTGTGTGCAAGAGATAACAGGCTGTCAAAGCACCACTTCAGCTCAGTGACAGAAAATTAAAGTTTGATTATTCAGTAGAAGCTGAGCTGATCCGAGAGTCACACCAGTGTCCAGTTCACAGCACAACTTACCTTCACAAAGAGCTCGATTTCAGGGTCCTTTCCTTCCCCGTTAGCAGCAACAGAGTCTGTCATTTTTCACCCCCAAGGCCACCAGCTGATCTCCCTCTATTAAGTGGCAAAAGGAGGTTTCAACTGCACAGCGGGTGAGTTTCCCTTCCAAACTGCTCTCACAAAGCTCTTAAAATATCATTTGTAATTATGATAAAGCTCAAAAGCAGTGGAGAAAACAAGTTTGCAGGTTAATAAATTAATAATAATTTAAAAAAGGCAGGCAGCAGAGAAGCAGTCCCTGTTACAGTTGTGTAGTTCTTCAGAGCAACAAGTGCTGCTGTGCTCTGGTACAGTATCCTCATCTGTCAGAGCTGCAGTCCTTGCTGCCTGCCCAAAATAGCCCAGAGCATAAAAAAAGAGGGTGGGGTTAACTCACAGGGGAGGAGACAAAATCGCCCAGAGCATAAAAAAAGAGGGTGGAGTTAGCCCACAGGGGAGGAGGCAAGTTTCTGGTACCTATGGTAGGATCAGTCTCAGAGCAAACAATTCTGGTCTTCCCCGTTTTCAGCATTTCTGTCGTTCCCTCCCTTTATTCGACAGCTGGGAGCACCAGGGACAGGGAAGAAGGAAGTTCTGCAGCAAGCCTGGTTTTGTTGCTTTAAGCAGCAGTGATGTTTTTTCCTGCTTTTCTGAGGGGTGATTTTCCTGCTCCAAGCTGTTCAAAATCCTAATATTGTTATTGCTAAGAACGGTAAGGAAAAAAAGAGCCTGTGCATTGGCCGTGGCATTGGTACAAGGGGTGTGCAGAAAAGCAGAGTTTTGCCTCAGCAAAACCCCCCATGTGTGTGATACAAAGGGGCACAGAAAGCAGAACTCAATACTCAGGTGAGAGAAGCACCTGTGGTGCCAGCACTGTTGATGGAGTTCAGGAGCAGAGGAACGGGAATGTTTGGGTCCCATAACTATTTCTCAGCATGTCCCTCGGGATGCTGGTTGTAGAGGGGGGACAGGAGAGCGATGATTCACTGGGGTGGAGCATGGAAGAACAGTTCCAAAGGCCTCAGCCTGCTGCTGACATATTGGCATCTCTACTCCCTTCCTTTACCCTGCATTCCTTGCGTGACTCAGAGGTCACCACATAGCAACCCTAAGCATGAGGTGGCACAGGATAGAAAGGCCTGACACAGCCAAAAGGCATGGAGGAAGGGAGTGCTGCCATGGGAGGGGATGATGGGCAGAGGCAAAGGGGGTAGTGGGACCTCTTCCTCATCCCTTCATGTCCTCCTGCCCTCGGGAAGCCCCTTCCTGCACTGCTGTCCCTTGATTCTGTTTTGGGACCAGCTCACAGGCTGTTGGCAGCTCGAGCTGCCGGACACGAGCAGTTTTACCTTCCCCTTCTGACACAGAGAGGCATTTGGGGGATGGTTTTGACATGATCAAACACTTGCCTTTCCTGAAAGTGCTCTTAGCTGTGTGCTTTTGTGATGATCTCTAGTTCCCTCCATGACCTCTAGGCATTTAACACAGGTCCAGAGCAGTCACAGCCATGATCTCCATGGCCCTTTGGATAAGCTCTATGGGAATTTCTCCAAGCAGCTGCTTTGTGTGCACTCCGTGAAGGACTGAAATGGTTAACAAGTAAATCTCATTATGCTGTTGCAACCATAATTACAACATAATCAACATTATAATTACTGTAAAAGTGTGCTTATGGTTTTTAGATCTAATTAGCACTCATTCAAATAACTGGAAGGTTAACTGTAAGAGAATTAAGTGTTATTACTCCTTTGATTTCAAATTTCTACATGTAATTTTTGGACTAGGCACATTAATTACCAAACATATATAGTATGATTACTCTTAGGCCTACAGGCAAGCTTCCAAGGGCATGGGCTAAGTGTACTTACATGTGGCAGAAAGAATCATTGCATTGTAATTATGCATTACAGTTATAAAAGTCTGCCAAAAACTTAAGTATAGTCACCATATCTCTAAAATGCATCCCTAAATAATGTATTATCAACTATACGATTATAAGACTTTGGGGTTTGCTGAAAAATTGTTTTGCTTTAGTACCCCATGATGATGTCATATCCCTTTAATGAGGTTTCCTTGGAAATAATGGGAAGTGGGTCACGTTGACTGAAGTTACCTGTAGCTCCAGCCTCATTGAAAACACTGTTTTGATATAGGCAAGTGCTTTGAACAATTTATATCACAGAGCATATATATTGGCTCTGGAAGGGAAAACACTGCCAGCTGTGAGCATAGTAAAGGAGTTAATGCTGCTAATGCTAAATCAAAATGTTGAAATAAAATCAACTTTTGAGATACTGGCACTTACAAGATGTAATGCATGTGACCTATTTAGATGTCTATTTTGGAATGAAAAATTGTGCCCTAGAAGTGTCTAACTTTTTCCACGAGTAATAAAGAGAACCCAGGGCAACAAGATAAACACATAATGGTCAGACAAATTCTCCTGTAATTATTAAGTAAAAGAAATCTGTGGCTTTAGTGCCTGATTTCTATGCACGTGCCATCTCCCACTTCAGAAGTTGTGCGTGCTTTGCACTTGTGAAAGTTAAACTCTAAGTGTAGCAATTTCAGTAGAGACTCATCGTGTCAAAACATTTAAATCCTTCCCTCCTAATTACTGTCTGGGTTTAGTGGTGTGTTATAATTAGTTTGCAGACAAAGATTATTGTGCTGAGGCTCAGCAAAGCAGAATGGAAACTGTGCAATACAGAGAAAAGGAGCTAAGATACCCTGAAGCAGTTTCACCCTGACCCAGATGTAAAATACTGCAGGGAAGGGTCAGATCACACCTGGTTCAAGGTGATTCTGGACAATGGTGCCCCTGGAAGACCCTTCCCCATCCATTTTCACCCATAAGGCATCACCTTGCTCTCATTCCTTGCCCCAAGACTTGATATGGGATGCTCAGAAGCTACAGAAGCTGTAGACTGAATACCACACATCTGGTGTTCCAGCTGTGCTTTTAGGTATCCATAGAGAGAATAACTCAGCCCACCTCAAAAAAATGCTAACTTTCAAAAATCTCCCTATGGAATCCCTAGAAGAGACCAAACAAGACAGAGTCCTTGTTCATATAGTACTTTTTTTTTTTTTAAAAAAAAAAAAAAAGAGATTCTGAAAGCTGAATTTAGGATAAACATTGTAGAAATCAGTGAGTAGGAGAGAATATATATATATATGCACTACTTTAGGAATCTATTCATGCATTTACTGCTTTTCTGTCATATAAAACTGACTTATCGCTTACATCTGGGTGGAACCTCTTTGACTATAATGATTTTTACTGCCTACACAACTCTGCTTTGTATTATGAAATCAGCTCTTTCTTTGGCCAAATTAAGGGTAAGATACTGATAAATAATTAGTACACTCTCATTTTACTGTAAAGAATAAGTAGCTTAGTTTGGGCTATCATTTTCTCACAAGTCAGAAGTAGCAGAGGCTTTGAGTTACACACAAGAACATTAGACACTGAATTATGAACTCCTCACAAGCCAAGTCATTATAGTTTGAGGTTTTATGAGATATATAAATGAATATGAGCACGTCATCCCATTAATAAAAAAAGAGAACAGCTTCGGAAAAGGAAAAGCGACATCTCCACATAAGGCCTATTGTAGGTGAACTGACGCGCTATCAGCTTTCACGGGCCTGATCCAAGCTTCACTTCCAGCAAAGATTTGTCCCGAGGGGGTGAATCAGAGGCCAAGCATCCAGAATGTAATTCTATCATGCAGTTCTCCAGCAGGCCGCTAAGTTACCAAGACGGATCAAGGCACAAAGCATATCCATCTCCCAGTGCTTCCATCCAGCTCATTCCATAAGAGCAGGGTATTGCAAGTTTTATACAACACAGGCAATGTTTTTCATCGTTGTGATGAAAAGAAGTAAAAATTCGGTGCAGCTGCAGTAAATGGTATTTGGGGCTATGATTTTACCTAGAAATTATTTAACTGCTTAGTTGCCTAAACCCCCACACCTAAGCATAACCAGGTACTAACCCAGCATGTTTGAGTTGGTTATGAAAATATCTCTCCCAGGTTCAGTTCTCAATTACTGGCAATTTGCAATTGCATTTATTGCATTCTTGTAGCTTTGACATGCTAATTACTTAACAAGTTAACAACTCCAGTGAATCAATCCAATCATTTTAGTTTCCTTTTGAATTACAGTGTGTCACTATGAGTTTCTTGATCGATCTTCAGAAAAATCAAAAGGATTTGTCTCAGATGTTTGGGACCAGACAGAATGTTCCCCTTCACAGATGTACAAGACATGCAAGGATGTACAAAGCCCTTCTCATCAGCCTCATGCCAAGGTTCGGCAAGCAGATATTTTCCCTCAACTCCAGAGACATACAGTACCTCAAAGTCTGTTGGTTTGGTGGAAGAACTGGGATTTTTTTTCCTTCTTATAAATTGTCCCACACTCAAGGGCATGGAACAAAAGACATCAAGTGATACAACAGCTGTGCAGCCTGAATGTCCCAAGAGACGGGATGAGGTGGCAAAACCTATGCCAGAAAACTTTGCAGTCCATTAACTGACAAATTGGAGATAACCCACTCTATAACCCAGACCTTAAGAATCTGTCACAGCCATGATCTACAGCAGCTCTCCTTTATCTTATTATGAAAATGCATTATTTTAGCTCTAAAGGTCTCTGGCTGAAACTCTTCTCTTTAACAGAAGGGCAGATCACTGGAATCAGCTCAGACTGGAGTTCTGCATAGTAAGTGCTATTCTAAAAGCATGAAGCTATTTTTAAATATAATTATGTTTTCACATGGATGCAGTACCAGACTTTGCTGTAACATTAGTAAGCATTAACACTTTTAAGAGAAAAACCTGCTGCTGTTCAGTGTGAAAAGGGATTTCATTATGGATAATTATCTCAGTGCTTGCACTGAGACAGCCACAGGTATCCATTCATAAGGAAGTGGCACTAAAAAGGTACAAAATCATCTCCTAATGCTGCATTCAGTGAAGAGGCTTCTAGAGGGCAGCAGTGTATTCCTCTGTTTTACTATCATTCCAAAACTGCCATTTCAATTAAAAACAAAAGATACTTCCAACGAGGACTGAGACTGCTCTGGAAAGTGGTATTGTAGGGGATACAATGGAGAGCATTACAGATTGTCCCAAACTGTGGGCTATATGGATAATGTAACTGATGAAAGGAGGAATGTAGAAATCCTCAGCCCTCGCTTTTCAAAATAAATCCTCCATGCTGTTAAGCGTGATGAAGAAAAACAGCACCAGGTAAGGGTGATGTACCCATTATTGTTGACTCACTGCTGTCATAGAACTAAAATAACATGATTTTACTTACAAGTCTGCAACAGAGTAACTAGTACCTATCCCTGTCTTAATTTGCAAGAGTTCATAGTGCAAGTCCCTATTTAGATTATTTTTGTTCACTTCTTGGTATGCTTCTTGGCATAAACCAAGTCTAAATTAATTAGGATTTGAAGCAGGTACATGCAAACTAGGATTAAATCCCCCCAAAGTAAAGACCAGCACACAATACACTACTCCAATCCCAATTTATGAATTATTATTTACAGAAAGTGTTCAAAATGATGTATACAGCCCATGAAGATCTCAGGGTAGGTTTCAATTTCTCACAGTAAATAAGCCCAAATAATGCACAGTTGCTGCTGATTTCATAGGATACATTTGTGTTTCACACTCTTGTTTAGCAAACAATTTGGCTGAGAGCAGAAATTACTTTCTACGTTCTGATGCACATTATGTCTAAAAGATGAAGCCTTTAACAACTCAGTTTGAAATTGCTCATGACTGAGGCTAATTCCCATGGGTTCACATACTGGCATCAGTACTTGCACAGCAGGTTAGGTGCATGGATCTGCACACTGGATTTCAGGATCCTCTGTGGTGTATGTACTATTTGGCTTTAAAAAAAGGGCCTCAGGCTTTTGGCTCCCTGATACACTTATGCTTGATCAGTGTGAAATAGCAGGGATCAACATCCTTACATCTCTTTGTGGAGCAAAGTTTAACCTCTGCATATGGTCCACGTGGTCAGTGGCAGTGCTGTACTCCTGGGTTAATGCAGCTGGCTGACTCTGAGCTGTACAGTGAACTGGAGAACTCTTTAGTTCTCCTTGGAAAATTGCCCTCATTCATTTTTCATTTTACCTTTTGGTACTTCTTCTGTGATAAAGTTTCCACAAAGTTTGCCAGCTCACTTACCTTAGTGCATCACCGTAAGTTGTTATGAAATGAATAGTGAGTTTGCTCTTTTTTTCTGTCTTATGAACTTCAACATAAGAGTTCAACGTCTTGAAGCACCTGATGTTGACTTGGTGATATCTCATTTTGGTTTTTCTTTGCTTGAGGACGCTTTTCCTTGAAGAGGTAATTCAGACAACCAGGATGAATTGGAGGAAGGTGGTTAGTTAAGCACAGATGTGAACTCCTCTTACAGTGTCCTCTTACTCCTCCTTCACAGATGTGAATACTCTCACATTAGCAGATTTTTGCTGGTGACCACCATGCACAGGTTATTAGGATTTCACAGACCACAGAGAGAGACGGTAGTGACCATTTTTAGAGAGGTTGGCTTAAGACTGAAAGGAAATCTTAGTGTAAAATTCAGCTTTGAGCACAGTCTCAATAGCAATGGGGTCTTGTTTAAGTCCATGAGAATTGGGAACACAGGGTAGTCTTAACTAGAAAGACATAAGGTTTTTTTCTTCTTAAATGGAAGATTTTCCAAAAATGTTTTATCTTTTCTCAATGTCACAAAATTTTCACAGAGCATGTAGCAGATATCACTTCTCTAAGGAAGCTGTGGACGCTTTGTCACTGACTGCAATACCTGGAGGCAACCTCATAAAACACTGGAATGTCAAAGCTCCAGGGTCCTCTTTGCAGTCTCAGTGTTCTGCCCTTGATGATAACTATGGTACAATTCTATAGCAAAGGGACTAGGACCTACATCAGTTAGAAAAGCGCTGATGAGACATGGAGCCCTTTACTCATTAGCAACTTCAGCCCCTTTCTAGCCAAGCATCAAGTAAGATTTGATGCCAGACTAATTAATAAATACATATAAAGGTATCTCATTATGTAAAGAAAGAGCCTAAATTCCCCTGCAGAGGATGGCACCAACAAGAGATTCTCCAGTTAGCTTTTGCTACATGTAAACACAGCAAGTTGACCTTCCAAGAGGAGAAGCAAAGAGTTCAGAAGGAGGAAGTTAAATGTGTTGTAAGGATTGACTCCTCTCAGCTCTGATATCCATCTATATCACACAAGTCAGTTGTGGGGGTTTCTGCCACCCCTGTCAATGCCAGGTCTCTGGACCAGAGAAAGGCTACAGAACTACCAAGCAACATGCTCTGCAATTATCTTGTTTGCCATGAGACATTGAGCAACTAAGACAATAAAATAAAAGGTAATTGAATGTCCTTATAAGTGAACTTTTCAGAAAATTAAGCATATAAAATCAAAACTGAAGGCAATTTAGCCAGGTCATCTGTCAATCTTGTAAGATATTATAAACCTTTCACTGTATTATTATAAACCAGAAAAAAATAAAATACTGTAACTAAAATGAAGGGGAATCCACACATACAAACTTCACTGTGCAAAGCTTGACAAAATCACAGAGGAGGACTCAGAGCAACTCAAGTAATACATGTGGGAATAGTTTCCTATTGATAGGGCTGATAATGCTGCTGATTTTTAAGACTTCCTAATGCTTTCCCTGATTACATCCTGTTTTCAATTCACCGTAACTTTTGCCAGACTTTGAAAGGGGAGACTTCTTTATTCATCTAGAGTGCTTCAGATACCCAAAGGTTTATCTTGCAATGCACTTGGTCACTGAAGTCACTGATCCCCCAGCCTACAGCTTAAAGCAGAAGACAGGCAGTGCTTGAAAGGGAACAGAAGTGCAAGGAAGTGACCCGATTTCCCCAGAATCAACAGCAAGCTAAGAATAGACTTCTGAACTCCTCAATGCCAGCTTAGTCAAACCATTGTCAAATGAAAACATGTTTGTTTTTCCAAGTGTTCAGAATTCCATCGTCACAGAGTATGCTCCCCATACAGGTGATTATATTATGAGTATATTATAACATTCTTGTACACAAAACCACAGATATTCTGCAAGCGCACTTCCAAAGACGTTCCACCAGCCCACCTGCCATGCTGTGATTGGAAAACTTGCTTGGAAAATCTGACCTTCAATTTGTGCCTTTTTTTTTTCCTATACCTTCGTTACTGTCCCCATGAGTCACACAGTCCGGTGTGTGTCTTGACTTCATAAGTTAATTGTTAAGTGGGATTAGACAGCAGGGTGTTCTTTGGTCACATATTTTGCAGGGACTTGGAGAACACGGTCTCCTCCCTGGCTGGCAGTCGAGGAGGGAATGCCAGGGCAGCTGAGCCGCTGGCCGGGCTTTTATACCGGTGCTATTTTTAGCTGTTATCAGCCGTGGTGTCGGGGCCAATCCACGCTCGATGCCGGCAAGAAACTCTTGCTCCGTCCAAACTTCACTCTCAGCAATCTCGCAGGGAGGAGCCAAATGACTGAATTTGCTGCTCTGCACTTCTGCCGTTCGTTATAAGGGCTCATTAAAGCGCAAACACCGAGTTACGTGAATAGTTCGGACCACGGTGAAGTTACTGATTTAACAGATAAGCATCCTGCCTATATCTGCTGAAAATCAGTAAATTTAAGGTGCCTCATAAAATCCATTAAAGCATGCAGTCCTGCAGTGTGATATACATAAAACAATCTGTATGGTTTTTACAAAGGTGTTCTTTTTTTGTCACTGTGTAACTATGCATTATGTAACTTGAAACTACTTACTGCTGATATTTACAAATCCATGTGCTTGCCAAAGAAAGGGAGGACAGACTGGTGCCTCATGAAAATAGGCCACATGGTGTATAACAGATTTTTGATACTGGACTTTTCTACAGTATATTTGTTTAGCATATTTTCATGGAAGTATGACCTTGTAGTAACTTTAGGCTCTGAGCAATTGATGGTGGGGTTAGACTGTTCAGACACAGTCCTCAAGGGCCTTGTTAGATGCCCTGGGGTATCCTGCCAAACCTCCAACTGCTGCTTTTCTCAGGATCAGGCCTCTAACGTGTCCCAGCAGCTGAATCACTTCCACAAGTAAGAAAGATGCTTGTTCTCACATGTTATCTGGCCAGATTTATCAGGTGATCAGAGTTCCCCATTAGCCAGGGTGACCTAATGGTGGTCTTCCAGTACCAGAGGGGCTACAAGAAAGATGGAGAGAGACTATTTACAAGAGCATGTAGTGACAGGACAAGGGGGAATGGCTTCAGCCTGACAGAGTAGGTTTAGATTAGATATTAGGAAGAAATTCTTTACTGTGAGGGTGGTGAGGCACTGGAACAGGTTGTCCAGGGAAGTTGTGGATGTCCCATCCTTGAAAGTGTTCAAGGCCTTGTTGGATGGGTCTTGGAGCAACCTGATCTAGTGAGAGGTGTCCCTTCCCATGACAGGGAGGTTGGAACTGGATGATCTTTCAGGTCCCTTCCAACAGAAACCATTCTATGATTCTATGATTTAACTTCCTCTTTAACTTAAACATTGTGATTCTTCCCTACTATGATTCTTCTGTAAAGATTCCCCAGCTTATTAAAAGAGAAGTTCTTTCTATTCCTCCTTATCCCAAAGCAATCAAGTATTTAAGTAGAAACATAATTTTATTAATTTTAAATTATTGAGAAAAATGTGAGTTAAAGTTATTTTATGCTAAAACATTAGGCATGTGGTTTATTCGTTTCAGGGATAAGCATCAGAGCATTCAGCACACTGCAGCACTGAGCTCTTGGACAACTTACTTTTTTTTTAAACAACTGGGATATGAGTGCTGTCTTCATTCTTAAGGGCACTTCTTGATGCCCTGTGGAAGAGCCCATGAAATGTGCAAAAAAGGCTACCCACCATGCCTGAATCACAGTGTGGTATCAAAAAAACCCAACCAAATAAACGAAAAGCTAAAAAAAGGACTCTTGGCTCAACAAATCTACTCTATGAAATTCAGTATTCCTGAATGATTTTCTCCAGTATTTATCTGGAAATTTCATAGCTAATAGATATTAAAATTAGGAAGAATTTCTAACGACATTTCTGGCTAACAAAGATAGGCAGCAGCACTGAAAGGCCCTAGGATAGCTGAGGAAATCTGTAAACATGTACAAGAAAGGATCTATGGGAGACCTGTGGCCTTCTGCAGAGGCAGCTGGAGGCCAGGAAGGAAGCCTTAAGATATCTAAACCATCACTGGAAAACTGAGTTAGGCCCCTACTCCATACAAGGAATGGAGTCTACTGAACAACTAACCTCACCCTACAGCTGATGCCTACACTTGGTCACCAGAATTAGCATCCCATTGTGCTATTTTAAATAGATTTTTATTGCAAAAGGAGCCTAGACATCCTGCAGAGATGTAGTTAATGGCTTACAGACACACCTTAAGTTGGGTAAGTCAAATCTGACCCTTGATATCTGAAGAAAACAAAGAGCAGAGCAGAAAGACTGCTTTCCTTTTGCAGACTCCAAAATAATTTCCATATATCATTATCAGTTGCTCTGCAGGGATTATGTATTATTTTGTGTATGTAAACATCAGTCTCAGTGGAGCTGCTTTTTAGGTACTTCTGCAATAAGCAATTAGAAATAATATATATTGCTCTGTATTGGACAGAATCCATTTAACAGATGACATAACAGTATTAACTACAGAGATAAGTTTTCATGGGCAGCAAGGAAGTAATCAATCCACAAATCCAAACATTTTGTAATCCTAAAATGTAGGCACTGAGATGTTTAAAAGGAAAAGAACATTCCAAGCTGGGATAACAATCTTGTTTTCAAAACATCAAAGAAAGCATCACAAAAACGAAAATACATGGAAAGATAAACGAGACAATAAATCCTGTTTTAATTTTTCCTAGGTATGACCTACATATATTTACATTGTATTTGCCATTGCTGCAATCACTGTGCAGGAGCAATTTCCTAGGTAATCCAGGTCTGTATTCTGAAGCTGTTGCTATGCTACTGCTCTGTGCCCGGCCACCGCCACGACTGGAGCCACACGCTGAGGGTGGCACGGGACTGTCACCTGAAAACTGATTCATGGACCTTCCCACAGGCAGAAAAGGTGCCTGAATGAGCCACAGACCCAGCAAGGGTCAGAAGCAAGACCTTTTGCCCTTTGTAACCAAAAGATTAAGCAAACTGTTCTGCCCTGCTGCTAAAACACATGTTCTGTTCATGACTGATAGTGGGGGAACTGGATGTTATCTGTAACCGAACGGCCACTCGCTAATCTTTTCACACACACACACACACACACACACAGAGTAATTCGGGTAGGCAGAAGTCCAGCTGTGAAGAGACCTACAACACAGTTTTTCTCCTCAGAAATAAGATTACATAACTATTAGGTTTATGACTTAAGAGATTACCAGTCTCCTATCTGTGACAGGGGGAGCCATAAAGCCACGCTGTGTCTGCACAGCATGTGGAGATGTGGAGATGTATCTCTATTTTCTGAGTTAGTAGAGCAAAAGCAATGGTGTCCCTCACCTGGCAATGGTGTCCCTCACACTGGATTTATATCACAGCACTTGTCTGACTCCAAACTCATGCTGTTTTCAGTGACGAGTCATCAGAGTCCAATCACACCACTAGGAGAAACCTAAATTCTCACAGGAGAATAACCTAATACTCTAGAAGTCAAGCAGCAGCTGCAAACTGTGCAATACTACTGCATTACACTTGCATGCACATGGGCAAATAATAAATGGTCAACACCCTTACAGAAGCATTTATTGGGAAAACACCAGGGCTAGATGAACCTTATAAATGTCAAAGAATTCTAAAATATGCTACAATACAGAAGATAAAGTGTCCTGACTAGAGAGTTGGACAAATGATGCATTAAAGATGCACTTGATGTAGTAATTTTTATTGGCAATGCTATATACATTACCTGTATCTGAAAACTGGAGCTTAAGGTTTATATAAATTAACTGGAAAAAGACTAGAAAAGGTAAAAAAACCCCAAACCAAAACAAAAAACAAACCAAAACAAAAACAACAAAAACCAACAATAAACCCAAAAAAAAACCCAAACCAAAACCAAACAAACAAAACCCACCCCACCAAAAAAAACAAACAAAACCCTAAAACAAACTACAACACACCAAACCACACAACATTTAGAAATGATAACTCAAGCTTGAAGGAAAGCTGAAGGAACTGAAGGACTTTTGGTATCCGTGTTCTATATATGTAAAGAAGCTATCTATTAAAAAGAAAAATAGCATAATTCAGAGCAGCAGAATTTTAATAAAGGAAAATGTTTTTCTCAGGACAACAATTAAGCACTGACAGAGGCTAATTGGCAGAAGGACTGAATTGGCATCACTGAATGTTTCCAAAGAAGAGTCTGTTAGGGATAGTCTGGATAAGACTGAGAGCAGGAGGACACGTCTTATCACTTGATATTCCAGATATATTTCTATACTTAATTGTACTTTTAAGCTCTCTCAAGACTATTTGAAGGAGTAATTAACCATTAATTTAATTATAATTATAAAAAAAGATATCACATTAGGAACATTGGCTCTCCATGAGTCATTTTCTGCTGTGCAGGTGTCAACTTCAGCATGCTGCATCTTGGTCTGTAAATCTGCCAAGACTGGAAAACTCAAAAAATAGTTCTTGGATCTTTTCCTTGCTGAAGTTGCTCAGTTAAAACTATTTAAAAGGTGGATTATGAATCATTCAACCTTTCTCTAAGCTTATTCATAAGACCAAAATAATATTTGCTTACTTCCATTAGATTTATTATAAAAAATATTTTGAAAAGCTAAAATGTCCTAAAAGCCAAACTACTATAATTTTATGTATATATAGAGAGTTACACCTGCCACCTGGCTTCAGCCTGAACTCATTTTACTACCTGCAAACCTCATTGCAGAAGAAATGGCTTAATACCATCCTCATGTGCTCTGTTGGAGTCAATTAAAATACCACCTGGTTTGCATTGCTAAAAGGTATTTGGACACCCAGTTGTGCTTGCAAATATCTGCCAGCCCAAAATTGCAAATATGGTTGTTTTACTCTGTAGATTATGAGTGTAGTCGTGGAAAATTTGAAAAACTTATACTCTCATCATCACCCTTTATCTGACCCCCCTGCAAGTTGTCCTACTGGAAGGTACAAAAGTTCATCTATGCTGGGGATTCTTTTATTTTTCATCTTCTACAAAATGCTCAATTCTGCTCAGCAAAGCACCAGTTTAACCACTGACTTATGACTGGACATCCATGTGGTTCTGCTCTCTGCAAATAATACAAGCTAAAAATTATCTGTGTTCTGTAACTTCATGTTCTAACCTACTAATACACATTTCTTGACAAAATTTTCTCAACAGATACCAACAGGCTCCATAAAACAAGAGGAAAGCCAACTCAATGGGAAGGAGCATGATTTTTGCAGTGATACAACAATTAATCCTACGAAGAACATGGTCTGTCATTCAGCTCCACTTTGTGTCTCAGTGAGGAGCTAGAACAGGGTTGTGCCAGCAAGTTAGAACCCTCAGATCTTCCTGACTTGGAAACAAGGGAGTGGGAAGCATCTTGTTGGAAAACTAGAAATGTCCTTTCTTTCCCTAGCATTGACCTAAAGAAATTTTCCTAAAGCATGCAATAATCCCAGTGGAAACCCCTAAAAGTTTAATTTCTGATGTAGACAGAAGTTAAAAGCAATATCTTTCTCAAAACAGCATTCTTAAGCACTGGTATCCACGGAAAGGACAGGAGGCAATGAGCACAAATTGAGCTATGAGAAATTCCACTTAGACATAGGAAAACACATCTTTACCATAAGGCTAGGACACTGTAATGGCTGCACAGAGAAACTGTGGATTCTTCATCTTTGAAAATGTTGAAAACCTGCCCAGACATAGCCCTGAGCAACCTGCTCTAGGTGATCCTGCTCTGAGTAAGGGGCTGGACCAGATGATCTCCAGACGTGCCCTCCAGCATCCATAACTATGTTACCCCAGTGCAGTGATCCAACATGCAGGTTCATGATGCTGAACCACTGGAATACATTAGTATCTTTTGCATAACACGAGCTGTTTATTGCTCAGGTAAAGAATTACCTCCGTTTGCTTGGGAACTCTGCTCTTATGGCACAAATGAGTACATTTGTACAAACCTGTAGTCAGTCTCAGGTCATCAATAAACCAGAAGGGCAATAATTTTCTTCTGAAAAGAAAATAGGAGGACAATTGTTTAAATAACAACTCAAGCTTCAGGAAAAAAAAAAAGTTAAAATTTTTAAAGAAATCTAAACCTTCAGAACAAACATGCTGTGCTCAACAGGGCAACAGAGTGTACAAGTGAGAAGGCTGGACCTCAGAGCTCTGATTAGGCCAGGCTGTCCTGTGCACTCAGGAGCACAGCCTGTGTGTCCATCATATTTCTGCTCAAATTGCAAAGGCTTTTGTTTGAAGAAATTACAGTGTTATTGAAAGGGCATTATTGTGGCTGTGACAAGCCTGGACTTGCTGGATTCACACAAACATCTCCATGTTGGGACATGCTACGTTCTGCTGTTAAAGGTACAGGGAATTCCTTTTCTGACTTATGGCACATCCTGAAGTAGTCTGCTGATGTGACATAGTAACCAAGTGTGCAAGTGTCCAAGTACTGATAAACAGTGAAAGATGATTTAAACATTTTCTTGGTGTCTAACACAGAATGGACTACTGTAAAGATTATCTAGTCTGACTGAAATCATGATCTTAATGTAACAGCACTTACAATATCCTGATGAAGTTAAATTTCTATTGTAGCCAGCTGCACTCATAAGTTAGAAACCATTTAATTTTCCCACTTTCTCTGGTTTTTAGTCAGCAGTGACCTCTGACACTCACATTTCCAGCCACCCACAGAGATTTATTAGTGCTACAAAGGAAGGAAAAAATAGTGCCAGAACTGTCATGACCACTATTGTCCCACAGCAAAAGGTCCTGCTGTCCCTGTTGGTGTCTGCAGAAAAGAGCAAATCCAGAAGATGAACCCAATTTCAGAGCAACACTGGCCCCAGGTGAACTAGAGACCGTACAAGAAGGGAACCATCTGTGAGTAATATTTATTGACACAACTGAGATATTGGTTCAACGTGCAAGAAGTAACAGCCCTCAGGTATTTCACTACTCCTGCTATATATCTGTGACCTTCCATTTTATAGGCTGACTTTTGCTATCTAGGTAATTAAAAAGAGCAAAGCTGGATCTGTACTCCAGGGAGTTACTGCTTTATTACCTTGATACCAGAAAGAAAGAAAAAGACAAAAGCCAAAAATTATATGTCATCAGTTTCTCATGGAGTAAAACACTGGCACAGGAGTTCAGTTCAGCCACACACCCAACAGTATCCAATGCCCTGCCCATTGGGATCACAGCATGGATCATCTGAGAGCCTCATGTTTCATTTTCCAGCCAGGTAAGGATGCCTTGGGATTCAAGGACGTCTCAAAGGCACCAGGTGCTTATGTTTGGCAAGTGAAGAGAGCACAAAGTATGCCTGTCTCTCTAGAATAGCTGATAAGCTCCTTTATGGGATAATCAGCTACTCTGCACACAGAGGCAAGGAAAAGGACGTCCTCAGACCTTCTCCATGACAGTTCTTTTCAAAATGCCCCTCTTCTCACTCTTCAGAAATTCAGGACTGCATGCAGAGATATGAACTAGAACTAACACCACAGGTCTTACTTTGACCATATAATTAACATACTTTTAGCAATGACCATGATCCAGTCACAGAAATAAATAGGAGAGGTGCTGCTTCAGAGAGTCACGCAGTGTAAGGACTGTGAAGGTAACAAAAAGGCCAAGGGCCCTCACAGCCCACCTCCACAGAAATCAGGACAAAAAGTTTATTGTGTGTTCTTGCTTCAATGAACTAAACTAACCAAATAATGACATTGTAAAGACATTCTTACTATGTGTGGTAACAAAATCTGTTCTCCTGCTTCTACAGGCCCCATGGAACTGAGGAACAGATACTGATGATATTATTTATGTCAAAAAGTGAAAAGCTTCATGAGACTTCTCTTGAAATAACAGAGTATGATGCTCATGGTGTGTCATCCTATTCAAAGGAAAAAAGACCTTAAACGTTTATTTCTTATGTAGTTAAAAAAGAAGGAACTTTTTTGGGAATAGTTAAGTACAAGTGCTTTTATGATGGGAAACATAGTGTTTATTCCAGAACACAGGTGTTTACAGTTTTGAAACGTACATATTACTTTATAAGGTTAGAGAAAATGTGAAAGCCCCTTCAGTAATTTATACCTAACTGGAAATTATTGAGAAGTACATGTTGAAATTGTCACAGAAATAGATTAATCCAACAAATCACAGAAATACATTAATTTAAATATTGAAAGAAATAAAAGAAAGATTTCTTTCAGGCATGATCTCCACTTAAACTATATATTCAGTTTTCTTCATAGCATTAATAACTATCACTTTTGAGCCCTCAGCTATTAGATAGAAAGTGAAATGCAGGGACAGCTCAACTGGATCAACTAAACTAGTTCAAGTAGTAGCAGTCTAGCTGTAAGAGCAGGGAGATTTTACAGAATAAATTAATTGCAGCAACAATCAGAATACTTTCACCATAATTCCACTCAAAATGAAGAAATCTCAGGCACCTCCACAGAACACAAATCACCTCTTTCTGTGCCTTAAGATGCAAGAGGTAAGTGAAGGGACTGGATCCTTGCAGCACACAGGCAGCAGAATTGGAGCAAAGCAGTGGGTAGGGTATTTCCCTGATTTGGAGGACACACACATTGATTTGGGGGTTAAAAGTAGAGTCTGCTTAGGAGCACCCAATTTCTTACCTTTACAAAAATGTAAATCTCAAAATCTTCCTGAAAGTTGTTAGTTTCTCCAGAGTTATTGTTAAGGGGAAACTTGAGGGAAGTTGAAGAGTCGGAAGAAGTGCTCTGTCTCAGACGCGACTGGAGATCCGGAGGAAAATGAAGGTTGCTCTCAAGCATCGTGACCTCTACATGTTTCTCTTCCAGAGCTGGGCTTATCAGATCCATCTGCTGGTATGGGTGGTCTTCTCCAGCACCACAGTGAGATGAAGAATCATCTTCTCCAGCACCATGGCGAAATGAAGAATCATCTTCTCCATCATCTCCATGCTGAGAGGCCACAGAATTACTACAGCTGCCTTCTGGGTTCTCTTGACTACCATTCATGTTCTCTGGGATATTAGTGATGGAAGAAGGAGATGCTGAATCTTTACGGACATGATAATAAAGATGACCCCCTTTGTCTTCCTCGGAGTCTGAGACCTCACAGACACTGGTGTCATTAACATTTTCACTGACGTTGGTAAAGACTGGATCTTCCATGACTGCTGGCTGGTGAGATTTGCCTGCCTGCTGGTACCTTAAAAGACTACAATTAAAGTGAGATGTTGACAGACAAGCTCTCCTCAGGAGGAAGCAGAGTCTGTGGCGTGCCTTCTAAGTGCTCTGTTATACATGGCAGAGCTCCAACAATCATTTACTGAGAGCTTTGAATCAAGGAAAAGATAGGCCTGTCTCACTTTTAACCCCTTTGTTGATCTCACTGCTGGGAATGGTATCTCAGGAGCTGTAATCAGTTGTTCTTCACAATCATTTGCAACATTTCAGTGGTTACTTACAACATCATCAACAAATGATGATCGTTTATAAAAAACTACAAATAAAAAAAAATATAAAGTGGTAAATTTTAACTCTTTCCAGTTTTGCCACTTACTCACTTTGGGGACCACACACTTCACATTTAGCAATTTCCTCCTCTCATCTATAAACCAGGGCCAAAACTCTAAAAAGTCTTGTGAGCTGCCCTGCAATATAGGAAAAGAAAGCACTGAATAAGTATTAGCTGTTATTAATACACTTAATGTGTTGATTAATTATAATCACATTTACATTATGTATCTCCATGTCATAACAAACTTTTGCAATCTAATTTACCTCCTTGTCTATGCAGTTCCTTTTCTCTAGAGAGACACACTACACTGCACAGAATCTAAAATGGATGAATACTGCCAGCATCAGCACAAAATGAACTGCCCTCCTAGGAGAGATACACATTCCAGAGAAACTGAATTCAATGGAGCTGAAACTCCCCAAAGATCCAAACCTGAATTTATCAAGTTATTATTAAGTTATCCATTTATTAAAGTCATGAGAACTTAGACCTTACTGACTAAAGGCTTTTTATCTCAATGTTTACTACATCTGGATTATGTAGATTATGACAAGAATTCTTATAATCTAATTATATTTAACCTTTTGAGTTGAAGCCAAAAGGAAAAATAAAAGTATTTTCCTCCTGACCCATCCGTGTTACTTTCTGAGAGATAACTGCCACAGACAGGTTGGATTTCTTAAAGAAACACAGAGGAGAGGTGAGAGAGAAAGATGGTAATTCCATCCACCCCAAAAGAGCAACCAAGGGAAGACGTGCTGTTTCACGCAGTAGAATAGCAGGTGCTCCCTGCCTGGGATTTATGGTTGTTAACAAGTTTAATCTTATACTGAACAGTTTAGATTACTACTAAAATTAAATATCAAAACCAAACCAATATTTCATCTTATTAAACTTGGATCCACCTTCTAAGGCTCCAAGATAACCTGAAAAGTGCCAGGATCATAGTAACAACCAAATTTAATCACAATGATTGTACAGCACAAGATGCAGGTAAGTATCAGAGAACAGGGAGATCTCTTAATCATGGATGCATTTCTGGCCTGATGTAACTCAAGAACTTCAAGGATATCTTGAAGGTCTAATTTCAATTATTCCTACCCACAAATTCCTGCCTGGCACAAGTGGTCCATCAGCAAACAGGACACAGCACATCTACTTTTTACATTTTGTGTATGTAACTCAGACACAATTCTTCACATGGAAATCCTAAATCAGAGATTCTGAAATGTGGTGTGTAATCTGTATTGTAAAATTCTTGCATTCAAGACCAGGCTAGAGATAAGACTGATTTAAAGTCAAGAGCCTAAATCACTAAAGTTCAAGAAACTTGGGAAAACCAATGAGTCAACTAAATAACTTCACTTTTTTCAATGAATATTTTTTACATTTTTAAGAAAACACTTGGATTTCTTCATTTTTTGTAGAAAGACAAACATATTTCTACCTGTGTTCAACTTGCTCTGAGCATGACCTTGATCAGCAACTCCCACTGATCTTCAACCTCTTTTTACTTGCAGGGTTAAATATGCTGGGATCATAAAAACTCACTCCTTAGTAACTCTGCTGGTAAATAGCTTGAGGAAGAAAAGAGAACACAGAAATATTCATGGCACTAAACAAAGTTGTATTAAATTAAACTACTGGGTTTTTTTTCCCCTTCATGAAGGTGACATTTGCAGGACGCAGCAGCACCTGCTGGAGGGTTTAAAATATCACAAGTAAACCAAGGAATGAGAGTGTAACATGAGTATTATTTAAAAATAAATAAATACAGTTGATGTGGATTTCTTTATCTTGAATTACCCAAGTTCTTCTTTCCTCTGCCCCACTCCAAGAGCAAAAAAAAAAATATCAGCCAGCTCCAAGATCCTGATGTCACTCTTGTGACAGAGTGCTAAGGCCCCAGGGGAAACCTGACCACACTTAAGAATTTACCCAAATGAAAATCAGATGCATTTCACATCACATTACATGAACCCTCTGCTGGTTTACAGCCCTTACTTTTCATTTTCAGGGAAGACAGGACAGTTTTTGCATTACAATTCAAAAGTTATGGGATAACAAACAAGATCCAAGCTGAGGCTCCCACACCATGACCTGGGACAGTCGTGTCCTGACCTGCTCCCCTGTGGCCAGTGCTGCTCCCTGCCTATTCCCCAGCCAGAAATGCTCTGCTCCAGCAAAGGAACTGAACAGAGGTGCTGTGTGCACGTGTGCCCAGTAAAATGGGATTTCTGTCCTGCACAGAAGTGAGAGAGAAGAAGTGGTATGAGGCAGGAGAGCAGAAAAAGATCTCGGCATAACTAAACAAAGCAGAGATCACCAATTTCATCCATTCCCTAAATTCCTCTGCTCCCAAATCGAGAAGGCATTGACTTAATGGTGTTAGTTCTGCAATCCAGGTTGTGTCACAGACCAGTGTCTGTACCATCCAGTCCCACATGAGCCATTGGTAACTCTGGTTACTGGCTTTGCAGAAACATGAAGAACCACAAAAACCATAAGCAGCAAAATTCATATAGGGACAAAGAACATGAACAACAGAACTCCTCGTTTTCAAGGTTTATTTTTTACTTTATGACTGAATTTCCATTTTTACTCTAACCTTTATCTTTTTAAAGCAAAACATACCAGAGCTGACATGACTACAACTCCAGTTAGCATACATAAGACACAAGTTACAGTTCTGTTAGTGTCCAGTACCTCGAGTAAGCAAATCACTGATTCTTTCTACAGTCCAATGAACAGCAATGTAATAAAAAGAGATGGAAATAATTACATCCAAAGGAAATTAAGTATACTCTGGAGAGTATTATTACTGCAAAACCCAGTCAACAGTAGTCCCTAAAACAGATATGTCTGTTTAGACAGCAAAGTTGGGACTCACCTACATTTAGAAGCCCACAAATGGACATCAAAACTCACACTAGGAATGCAGACAACTGCCAGGTTCACTCTGCAGAGAAACACAGAGATCAGTTCAACAGCTCAAATACACACAGACATTTACTGGTATTTAAGTTGTTCACTTAGACAACTTGATTTTATTTGAAGGACAGCAGATACAATAAGGGCCCTGGCACATTGAGAACAGCATGTTAAAATCAGACTACTGAAGGTACTACTGAAACTTTATCTGTTCACCCTGTCACCCTGACAGAAATCAGCGTCCCCACCTTGGACTTATTTTAAAACAAGCAGAAGAAATTCCTGCATTGCTAAAGTCAGTTAGCCCTCACCTCCAGAGTGGAAGAGAAGGGCAGAAAGAAAGAAAAGTAAGAAGAATGTCAGACCCCTAAAGCTCAGAGATTAATAATTTGAGGTAAAAAGCCACATGACACTATTTAATACAGATTCTTAAGCCTTTTACCTGGGTAGACCTTTATTAAAGCAAATAACTTGAATGTCTTCTAGAGATTCCACAATACTGGATACTTCAACTCATCCATCAGTGACACAAGTAGCTTCAGTAGTTCAGAGCCCTGTTTAGAAATAGCAACGTTTCTATTGGAATTTCTCAGATCATTTCCAGTTGCTATGATTTTAGTGCTTTAGTTAAAAGAGTCCCTCAGTTTTATTCGTCTTCCATGAAGATACTTGCACACTTTAAGCAAAGAGCCTGTAAATCTTTCTTCATAACCTTCATAACAAATTTTACTGTCCCTCAGAAAATGAGGGATCTTGTCATCCCATAGGATCGGGCCTTCAATTTCTCATAAGGGCACTTAATGCAAAAATCATGAATGTTCCTGGCCATTCAGGATGGTTTTACAAAAAAACCCAACTTTTTTTCTTTGTAAAGCTCAAAAATTGCCAAAGCTTTGCAGCATGTAGTTCAAGAACATTATCAAAACTACACTGTTGGCTCTGGGAGACAGATTGGTCATGGTTTACAGATTTACTACAAGGGGCTTGCAATAAAATCCCACCACTTTGTTTTCACTCCGAGCTGCACTCAATACTTGGATGAAATCAACTGCAAACAAACTTTCTTGCATCATTTCCAGCCTCAGCTTTTACTTGTTTTGTTAGCACCACCTCATCTCTCCACAGTTCATCAACAGTAATGCTTTATTCACTGAAAATGTTGCACTAAACAGCATGAGAATAATACCTTTATCCCACATTTTATACCTTTATCTGTATTCTATTTGTGATGTAGCAAGGAAAACAAAACACACAGAAGAACCATTTCAGAAGAAAGTGGTTTGGTAGATGTTGGTCATGACACGGTTTCACACAGGAGTCAGCCCATCCTTGGAGCAGGACTCCAGAAATCCATTTATGGCTCAGTTAACAGTGACCTGGATTCTGCTTGAGGGGCTGGTTCACGAATCCAGGACCCCACTGTAGTAATGGTGATTCACCTTCACCCAGATTTTCCTTTGCTGCTGACTGCATAAAAGACACATTTAAAGCAAACACATCTGTGAATTTGACTCTGTAAGACAGACACTTCTCCACTAGACAAACAATAGAAAACTACTTTGCACAGGACACACAAATCTCATGTTATCGACAGCTTTTGGTTGTTAAAAATACCAGGAGTCATTGCCAACAGACATTTGAAAACCTGCTGTACCTGCTGCAGAGCCTAAACAATTATTCCCAACTTGGATGTTTCACAGCCCTTTATTTGTGGTTTTCCAGTTCCTTTTATAAAACTTTACTTGGTTTGGTCTCCAACCCCATGGTTGGAAACTCCATTAGAATACCTGAGAGCCTACGCAATACTTTTTATTTGCCCAACTGCTCCAAGCAAAACATTTTTGTTCACCTTTAAAATCTGGCATCATTTCAACACCCTTGTTTATCTCTGAAACCAACCCTTGAAAAGCCCAGCAACCCAGCTTCAAGCCTGTTAGCAGTGGAGGCTCTGGTAACCAAAATAAAGAAGGCAGAGGCACCAGAGTCCCATGTATCAGCCTGTCATGCAGCCCTAGGGATCTCCTTCCTCACAGTTTGAGAAAAGGCAGGGTTAAGAGCCCTGTTTGGTTTATAGCCTCCATACACAAGCAATGCTTTGGATTAAACGGGCACTAAAAGCTTACTGTCTAATAAAGTTTAACAGCTATAAGTCACCCAGCCCTTTTATGGCCTCATTAAACCTCTATTTTTTTTTTATCTCAATTATATAAAGATGCATCAAAACATGCTAAATGGCAGATTGCAGAACCACTGAGCAAAAATGGTCACAGAGATTTCTGTCACATGGATAAAATTGAGAACAAAATTGGAAATACAGGAAATATTTCTTGTTCGATGTTAAGTAGTGAAAATGCCCTGCTTTTTCTTAAGAAAGCACTTAAGACAAGTATCTGAACTATTTACATGCAACATCAAGTTTTCATAGCATCATAGAATCACAGAATGGTTTGGGTTGAAAGGGACCTTAAAGATCATCCTGTTCCAACCCCCCTGCCATGGGTAGGAACACCTTCCACTAGCCCAGGTTGCTCAGAGCCCCATCCCACCTGGCCTTGAACATTTCCAGGGATGGGGCAGCCACAGCTTCTCTGGGCAACCTGTGCCAGTGCCTCACCAATCTCACAGTAAAGAATTTTTTCATAATTCCTAATCTAAACCTACTCTCAGTTTGAAGCCATTCTCCCTTATCCTGTTGCTACATGCTTTTGTAAGTAGTGTCTTTCCACCTTTCTTGTAGGTTCCCTTCAGGTACTTGAAGGCTGCAACTAGGTCACCACGAAGCCTTTTCTTTTCCAGGCTGACAATCCCAATTAAATCAATCCAAATTTAAACCCAATTTTAATTCATTCAAATAAATTTGGAGTTGCTTCCCCTTCACAACACTGCCAACAGGAGGGTGTAGATTTCCATCTAGAAATGAAATGCTTTATTAAACCCACCAAACACAGAGAATATTTTGAGTTTGCCTACGCTTTACTTCCTGGCATTTACTAAGTTCTACTGACACAAACAAATGCACGCAATGGTTTTTGAGCTGCATGTGCTCAATTATACTCCAGCAAAAAATCTGTACAGCTTCTGGCAGCATTTAGGATGGTCTAGTGCTTAGACCTGCAGGCAATTCTATACAATATAGAAAGAGATCAAGGTGATGAAAGGCAAACATCTTGGTAGTTCCCAGTTTTACTTCTTTTAATATAAGTATACACATAACTCACCCATTTCTTGTAGGTAAACACTGTAAATGGAACCAGGAGTTGTATTAAATACATGATTAGATACATACTGGCTAGCCCAGTTCAGAGTCCAGAGTTGGTATGTTGTGCTGCCTGCATGATGTGTCAAATTGGACACATCACATTAGGCTGGGCTCATGAATATGTGGATTCTGCAAATAGGTTTCAAAGCATCTGAGCAGGTGTAAACAAGAGATTACTCACGCCTTCTGGACTGAATAGCTGAGTATGTTGCCAAGCTAGGTTGGCAAAAGAGCCTTGATGCTTAAAATTTGTCTGAATCTGTGCATGAACAAGAACTCAATCGTAACTTGATGAAATTGGCTAAAAGATTGCACTTGTTATGAATTCCCTTGAGCTCTAGTTCACTCTGTGTAATAAATATTTTTAAGGTAATACAACAAAGTAATTCATAAAGAACACATCTCTCCTCCACATGATCAACTGTCACATGCATATGCAGAAAGCTGAATTAATGTAACAAAAAGGGAAAAAAACCCCAAACACCTTGACTTGAACCTGACACATAACATGTGAGTAGCTGTAAGAAGTCTTATCTTGCTCACCTGGAGTTGGTTTTTTTTCCTTCTTTCACACTCTTGTGCTTTGCCACACCTCTTACATTCCATAAATCAAGGTGAATCAGAGGCATGTCACTTTATTCAGCCTATTGTACCACTTAGAGTCACTTCACAGCTGGAACAGGCAGGTAGCACAACCTGCCTAACTCATACATATGTGAAAGCCATTAGAGAGAAACAAGCTGAAGTCTATGTGGTATTCAGAACAAACATGTCAGCAGGATAAACAGAATGAAATTCAGATCTACTTCAGTCAATCATGGAGCTATAGGCATGTAGTTTTCTGAGTTTTTAGGATGAAATTTAAAATAGAGTGATTATTTGTGCTCTGTGCTATTAAAGGATGTTTTACATAGAGCTGATCTCATTGTTACTCAGCACCAGTAACTTAACAGGTTTTGCAGAATTACTAATCTGTCCTCATAATAAAAAGGAAAACCATGGGAATGTAAATTATTTGCCTTAATTTATGAAGCAAACTTACACCAGGAACCAAAAGAGACCTCAACCCATTGTAACCACGCACTGCTTTTCCAGAAGCTGCGGTGGCACTCAGAGTACATTCAACAACACATTCACCATTTCCTGCCTGAATTCTGAGTTTTAGGGTAAACCAGTTTTTTCACAAGAGGCCACAAAAAGGTCATATGCGTGTAAGAATATGAAGAGGCAACTTTCAGAGCTGTGTGACCAAAAGGGAGACAGAGTCATGGAGAAGACACGCTGACAATCACCACTGCCTCATAAAGGTGACAGCCTGGGGCTGCTGCCACACGTGGAAAGGAAGCAGGAGGCAGGTTATAGGCGTGCTGGGAAACTCCCAGGGCCACGTCCCATCACCTCCTCGCCTCGCCCCACAGTGTCCTTCAGCCATGGGGCAGCCAGGAAACACCCTGTACCCCCAGTGACCCTCACCCCAGCCCGTACAACATGCCCCTCATAAAACCTCGAGCTCCCCTGCAACCCATCACATCTCCCAGCTTGTGACAGCTGCATTCCATAGCCCTGCTCCCCTCAGCTCCGCTCCTGTCATCCTGGGTTGTATCAGGAATAGTGTGACCAGCAGGACTAGGGAAGTGATTGTCCCCCTTGGCACTGGTGATGCACCTCGAGTGCTGTGTTCAGTTCTGGGCCCCTCAATTCAGGAAGGACATTGAGGTCCTGGAGCATGTCCACACAAGGGCAATGGAGCTGGGGAAGGGACTGGAGCACAAGTGTGAGGAACAGCTGAGGGAGCTGAGGAGGCTCAGGGGGACCTTCTCGTTCTCAACTCCCTGAAAGGAGGATGTAGCCAGGTGCGAGTCAGTCTCTTTTCCCAAGTAACAAGCAACAGGACAAGAGGAAAGAGCCCCAAGTTTTTCCAAGGGAGGTTTAGATTGGATATTAGGAAAAATTTTCTTCACAAAAACGGTCGTCAAGCATTGGAACGGGCTGCCCAGGGAGGTGGTGGAGTCACTATCACTGGAGGTGTTTATGGGAAGACTGGACGTTGCACTTAGTGCCATGGTGTAGCTGACAGGGTGCTGACCAGTCAATAGTTGGACTAGATTATCTCAGACGCCTTTTCCATCCGAATTAATTCCGCGAAACTGGAAATCCCCCCTTGCCTCCCATGCCCCCCCCCCCCCGCCGTGACCCCCCACCGTGACCCCCCCGGCGCCCGTCCCTCACCCGCTCCCCACCCGCCGTGCCTCCCGCGCCCCGCCCACCGCGCCGGAGCCAATCGGATCTCCCGCCAGCGGATCCGCAGCCAATCGCAGCGGGCGGAGGCCGCGCGCACTGACGAGCTGCCGCACCCCCCCAAGGGCCGCCAGTGGCGGTTGGGGCCAGGCGCGGCGGGTGCGCAGGCGCTCGGCCCCCTACCCCCCCTTACTCCCCCCCGTCCCGCTCACCTCAGCCCCCAGTCACCTCCGCCCGCCTCCGCGTATCCGGCCCGAGCGGAGCCGGAGTGGGACGTCAACGGTGGGAACCGGGCGGGTACGGGGGTGTCCCGCGTCGGGAGGCTGTGGGGGCGGTGAGCCCGGTCGGAGCGCAGTCGCGGGTGTGGGGGGAGCCGTCCCGGAGCGCCCGTCGGGTCGGCGGTGCCGGGTGTCTGCGCTCCGCAGGCGGGACAGCTCCGTCCTGACCGAGCTGCGCAACTCCCCAGCGCGGCCGGGGGGTGCGGGGCCTCGGGAGCAGGTGGCACTGGTGCTGGCGGCGTTCCACAGCTGGGTTGTGGTGCTGGTTCTGCCTGGGGTAGAGTTAATTTTTAGTTAAACCGCGACGTTTTTGTATAAGAAACGCAAGTGCTGAGCAGCTTTGGTGCATTTCGAAGCGAACGCTGTGTTTTTGCGTTTTAGTGCTCTATGGAAAACTCTGGTTCTGCTTTTTAAAGCACCTGACAACGTCAAACGGGTGATTCGCTGCTTCGTTGCTATTTTCTTGTCTCCTTTTTCTTTTTTTTCTTTGAAGGGGCTCCGTGCTCCAAGTCCTCTGTACTAGGAGGTGCCTTAATGCTGGTTTTGGCGATCATTTCTTCAAACTTCTGTATCTTTTAAAGAAATTTTAACTGTTGGAGGCAGGAGGAATGATTTCCCGTGCTTTGAATCCCCCTCACGGCTAAAGCTTTAGCTAACATTGAAGCTCCTTACACCTTTAAAATAATACAATTGCGGTTTTAAGGAGTTTGAAGGGAAAAGTTAGTGTTACTACAAGCTGGGAAAACAGCTGCTGCTCCTTTAACCACCCACTTGGTACAAATGAGATAAAGACGACACTTTCTGGAGCAAGTGGGGCTCTTCTCGAGGAATAAATATGCTACCAGCATTGCAGAAGGTTTTTTGAAACCTGGAGCTTCCTCTTTCTTAAAGACTGAGGGAATCATTCTGGACCTTCCTGAACAGTGCTCCAGGCACACATAATAAGTTTAGGGGGAAAAAAAGCTTACTAATCATACCTTGCATTCATAATAGTAATGAATTCCTTGGTGAGAAATACTTGTCTCACAGCTAAGGTTACTGATGATTTTTTAAATTTTTTTAAGAGAGAAAAATATGATACATAACAACCAGGTTTAAATACTCTTATGGTAGATGTACAGGAGGTTAGAAGGAAAGGAGT
The DNA here is from genome assembly GCF_001715985.3 of Manacus vitellinus. Lineage (NCBI taxonomy): Eukaryota > Metazoa > Chordata > Aves > Passeriformes > Pipridae > Manacus > Manacus vitellinus. The sequence goes on from NW_021938895.1 coordinate 2,314,654, forward strand.
AGAAGTTAATCCTGGCAGTTCTGTGTATAGAATAAGCATCGACTTAATAGGAATGTTGAAAGGCACAGAAGTCTTCCAGCAGCTTGAGATGGTGGAAACTGTAAAAGGAAAGGCGGGATGAAAAAGAGAAGTTATAATTACAGTAGGAAACAGAATTCTGGTCTGAGCAGGGATGTGTAATAAGAATTTAGACCTGCAGAGGACTCTTAAATGTGGGGCTGGAATTGTTCAGGAGCATGTGGCTTGAACATGAGTTAAAATACTGATTGTCTGTCTTGGGATGTAGAATTGTAACAAGACACACAGAACAATGGAATAACTGCTCAAAAGAGAAAACAGTTCTTCAAAACTAAATGAAACTAAATTTCATTTAGTCTGTAATGAAAAAATCTTATTGCTCATTTGTTTTACTATATGAAAAACTATGACTGTGAGAAAGCTGTGAAGTGAGTAGGAAAATCCATGGTTGACTTGAGTGGTTGTTTAGACTGATTATTTTGGAGTTACCCTCTACAAGGAAGATGTACATAATGTATAGCTAGTTTAACTGGTTCCAGTACAAGTAGTTTGGTTACATGCCTTTTTAAATTTTTCAGGTGCATCTGATTACCTGCTGGAGGTACTTTGAAGCCTCAACAATGAGCTCAGTGTTAATGTTACTTTTTGCTGGAATACTTGCCTCTTGTGCTTGCTCAGCTGGTGATTCCAGGTTACTCCTCGTGTCCTTCGATGGCTTCAGGGCTGATTACTTGGAAACCTATAAGCTTCCTCATCTTCAGGAGTTCATTGAGGATGGTGTGCTTGTAAAACAAGTCATGAATTCTTTTATCACCAAAACTTTCCCAAACCATTACACCATAGTAACGGGTTTATACGAGGAAAGCCATGGCATTGTTGCTAATGACATGTATGATGCAGATGCCCAGAAAAAGTTTTCCCAGTTCAATGATTCAGATCCCTTCTGGTGGGATGAGGCAGTTCCAATTTGGGTAACAAATCAACAGCAGGAAAAGGGAGCAAGTGCTGCTGCCATGTGGCCCGGTACCGATGTAAAAATTAATGATACGACCCCTCAGTTCTTTATGAAGTACAACTTCTCAGTGAAGTTTGAGGAGAGAGTGGAGAAGGTTGTTGAATGGCTGAACAGCTCCAACCCAGTGGTCACTTTTGCTGTGTTATACTGGGAAGAACCGGATGCAAGTGGGCACAAGTATGGCCCAGACGACACTCAGAACATGCGCAGAGTGCTGGAAGAAGTGGATCAACGGATTGGTTTCCTTATGAGTAAACTGAAGGCATCAGGTTTGTGGGACACTATTAATATCATCATAACAAGTGATCATGGAATGGCCTCCTGCTCTGAAAAGAAGCTGATTATCCTGGACGAGTGCATTGGGCGCAACAACTACACTCTGATAGACAAGACCCCGGTTGCTGCGGTGCTGCCAAGGCAGAGTATGTTTTGTTTGGCTGTTTTTTAAGTCACACACTGAGAATTAAGTCTTGTTTATCTTACCTCTAAAAAGTATGCACTATGGTAGACTGTTCACATCTTTTGCAAAACCAGTGGAGTTCGTATTGCAGCACTTGGGCATTATGAATAAGATAAAAGATGTTGGTTTATTTAGAAATCACTTTGTTTTGGTAATCGGTGGGCCAGTGAGAGTTTCTTGTCAAATTACTATGGGTTATCATCATAAGGATGATCCTGGTACATCTGGTTGAGAAATTAGATAGGCACACCTGCTCTCTTGTTGCTCACTTAGTCTATGCAGTTGTAATTCAAGGTGAGCATGAAATAAACCCACATGTTAAGTCAGAATAAAAAAATATGTAAATTTCAAAGTGAAAATCTAAACCCAACTTTGATCATTTTCACAGTTCTGTTTCTGAGAGTGAAACTTCAGGTTTCATTCTGTAAATTCAATATCTCGGACTAGTTCCCAACAGGCATGTCTTAAATCAGGACTGCTGGCCTCAGTTTCCATAGCTGTGGCCAGACTAATGAACAAAGTGATCATACAATAAAAAAAAAAAAAAAAAAATTAATATTTACTGCATTGGATAAGATATTGACTACTAGGAGGGGTGATTGTTTTCTCTTGATTTCTCTGCTTGAATATTGCCCTGCCAGCCCAAAGAGTAAGTTGAAATGTAGGTCCAAAGCCGCAGCTGGGATGTGTCTGATTTAAAATGAAAGCAGATAGTAAAATCCACTCTGACATATGTTGCTTTCATGAGGGACATGAAAAAATAGTTTTCTATGTGTCTTTTAAAATATTATTGTTTTGAAATAATGGATCTTAGGTTTAATGACAGATAATTGTAATAAACAGGAGTTAATGTCCAGGTGTTTCACATGCAGTTTCTTTTCTTGGCAGACAAAGAAGATGTGTATAATTTACTGAAAAATTGCAACAGTCACATGAAAGCGTATCTCAAAGAAGAAATTCCAGACAGATTTCATTATAGTCATAACAAGAGAATCCAACCCATAATTCTGGTTGCAGACGAAGGCTGGACAATTGTACAGAACGAGTCACTTTCCAAGTGTAAGTGTGTTTTCCTCTTTGGTGCTCTCTGTGGTTTATGTTGGTAAACTGACTTGTTTCTATTCCAGCCAGCTGCAGGATGGTTCTCCTTTAGCAAGTGGGGTTCTGGCACTGTGCACATTTAGGAACAGCTCAGTGTCTTCTAGAACATTCTCAGCGTGAGCCTGGAGTGTTTTAAGAGATGGGGATATTCTCTTGGCTGAAACACTTTGTCATGTTCAGTTTAACTCGTAAAACTGTACTTCAGGCTATTATCTTAGGCAGGTTAGTCTGTCTCAAGCTTTCCCTAGAGTGTGGTTTAACTTTTTATTGTATATAAAATACATATATATAGGGGTGCATAAATTGAGGCATGCAAGACACAACGTTTAATGTTGCAGTACATGTACTAGGAAACAAAAATGAATGGCAGGAAGTATGAAAAACAATAGGAACACAACAATAATGGTCAGAGAAGCCAGAGCTCTTCTTGTTTGGGGCATCGAATAGCATGTTTGAAAGACAAATCCCAAAACAGGTGTTACTTCTCAGTGCGCTGCTGAGCTGTGTACTTTCTTCCTGCTGGATGCTTCCTGATGAAAGTCAAATCACATATATATCTATATGTGTGTGTGTGTGTGTATATGTATATATTTTTCCAGGTGTTCCACATGCAGGGTTGTTTTTTTTGGCAGGCAAGGGGCATGTATAATTTACTGAAAAAAATCCAACAGTCACATGAAAGTATATCTCAAAGAAGAAATTCTGTATAGATTTCATCGTTGTAATAATGAGATAATTCAGCCTGTAATTCTGTTGTAGATGAAGGCTCTGTGTGTGTGTGTGTGTACAGATATATATATATGTGTATACATGTGTTCAGAAAGGGATTGGACAGATTCTTGGAAGAAAAATCCATTAATAGAAATTAAGTACAAAAGTACCAGCTTCCAGGAAGCTTCTGAGCAGCCAACAGCTCGGGGCTGGCTGGTGTGTCAGGGATATCCCTGCTGGATACTCCCCAGACTCCCTGTATGACTGCTGTCAGAGACAGGGTGCTGGGTGGTGGAAACTCCAGTTTTCATCCAGTTTGGCTGTTCTTTCTGTCTGCCCTTTGCACATTTAAGTTCAGGTGTTCTCGTTATTTGTACAAAAGTACTGATTTTAATACAAGAGGTGTTTACATTTAAATTTCCCCACAGGTTTGCTACAATTATCTTCAAATTGACAATATGTAGCACAGGAGTTCTCTATTAGAGGTCTCTTGTTTCTGGATAGATTCAATTTCATGTACCTAAAATAGTTAATAACTGTATATTTATAAGGAACAGCATTGTATTAGCTGAAGTGAATCCCTTTTCAAATCAATTTTGTTAGCCAAGGTTTCCCAGAATTGGGCAGGGGAGGTTTTAGCCTAAAAGCCTGTTTAAGGCTTGTTGTCTTCATGGACAAAGTGAATGCCATGTGTACCAATACCAGAATCCAACTTCAGAGTGAAAGATTGGGAACCTCATTGGGGAGGGGACTTGAAAGAGCTCTGCTCAAAGCAATCGAGTAGCAAAAGAGGGAAAAAAAAAATCAAGAAACATGGTATTGTGTTAAACAAGATGCACTGCAGTAATACCTCTGTGGTAACAAACAGAATGGTAGAAAACATTAAAAAGGACTGGTGGAGGTTCACTTAAGTGGTGTGACCTAATCAGTCAGAATCTGGACATTTTGCATCAGAAACTTCAGTGAAGCACCCAAGGAGACAGTTCTCAGGGCAACTATCAATTGTTACTAAGAAATGGACTCAAATGCAGTAACTCACATACTGTGCTGAGTGTACTGTGAGAAACTTCTGGCATCTTGGACAGGTTTTTCTGAAATGTTGTTAGGAAATTTGACTATGGCTGCTTTTTAGCTCTTTATCTTAAAAACTTACTAAATGTCCAAGTACTGCTGACTTTGTAGCCACAAGGGTTTTGTTGTTTGTCTGTCAGAGGCACAGTGATCCTTTGACTGTTTGTTTGGTTTTGACTCTTTGTGCGTCCCTTCACCTGAAGTACCTAATCTGATAAACGGGATTTGAGGGTACTTAATATGTTCAAACCAAACACTATCAAGGGAAGGGTGCTTGGCTTTTAAGAAGTAATTAAAGTGCCTGCTATGCAAGGGAGAGATGACTTTCCAAATATCTGAGAAGTAAAAATTTCCGTTCCAGCTACTGACTCATGGTGGAGTGGCAACCTCCTTTTACAACTTCGGCATGAGGAATGGGAAGGGGGAAAGCTGGAAATGTTAAGGACTGAAAGGAAAAGAGATAATGAGAGGGAGAACCGTAGCTGAAGACTAGTATTGGAAGAGTTTTCTGGGGTTTGGGGAAGGAACTCTGGGTTCCTTCAGTACTTGATCTGACATGTTCAAACCACTACAACACGTTATGTTCAGCATTAGCCTTTGGTTAAAATACATACTTTTGGGGGTGGGGGAGAGAGAGAGGGAGAGGAATACAAGGTGCAGACAGACCCTGTAGTGTTAACTGTTACCTTTTGCTCCCTGCAGTGGGTGACCACGGCTACGACAACACTCTCCCCAGCATGCACCCATTCCTGGCTGCGCGCGGTCCCGCCTTCCGCCGCGGATACACACACAGCTCCATCAACAATGTGGACATCTACCCCATGATGTGCCACATCCTGGGCCTGACACCACAGCCCCACAACGGCACTTTGGGAAACACCAAGTGCCTGCTGGCTGACCAGTGGTGCATCAACCTTCCCGAAGCTATTGGGATAGTTATTGGGGCGTTCGTGATCCTGAGTACTTTCACCTGCATCATAGTCATCTCCAAGAACAGAGTCCTTCCGCCACAGCCCTTTGCTCGCCTGCAGTTACAAAGTGATGACGATGAACCTTTAATTGGATAGCACAGAGGGAGCCCAGCCTCACTTGCTACACTGTGATTTCAGGAAAACAGTTTGAACTTGCACTGGATGGCATTCTGTGATGCACTTTATCTGCGTAAAATACTGTACAGCCAGACCTTGCTGACTCGTTTGTGTGCTGCCTGACTAGTGTCCTGTAAAAATATTTTCATAACAAAACAGTGGACTGGTGGCTTTTCACTGTAAGAGATGCTAACAAAATAAAGATGCTTAGTTTTTCATTCAAGCCTTTGAGCACTTTCAGAGTGAAATTCCAGAGTATGACTAGCCAGGATAGACTAAGTGAATTTTAATATTTGTAAATGATAATTGCTTTTTTGTATTAAATTTAATATTGACTTATTTTAGTGTTCTTGTACCTGTGTTGGAAAGAAGATCTTTTTTATGAGAGCTAGAAGTTAGTTTTGTTTGCAGAGTATGTTCAGGTTTGCCATTTAATTTGGGGATAGAGGGTATAGGGAAGATCCAAGACTTTTGTTTCTACCCTAAGGCAGCAATATGACATGAAATTGCTGAGAAAGAAAATGGAAGTCGGTGAGGAAAGAATTGATGCATATCACTTCTATTTTGAGCAATAAACCATGTGGTTCAGCAGTTACAACACTGGACAGCTGGCTCTGACATTTCTGGGCATGTGTCTGTGGGTGACTTAGATCCACAGTTCCTGCACAGTTCCAGTTGCGCTGCTGCCTTATCTCAAGGATGTCAGTTTAAAGCTTTGAATTACCCAGTTTCATGGGCTGTAGGTGTAAAATTAATGCTTCTAAATCCTGTGGAAAGTTTCTCAGGTGTAAACTTTGCTGAAGGTGTTTTTGTAATAAAGGTGGTTCTGCCCTGTGCACCAGCTGATATTTGTCTTTTGAAGGCTGTCATGCTAAAAAGCAACAACTGACAGTTTGATGTGCAGTCATCAAACAAGTCTTCCAAACTCTTATTTTAAGCCCTGGAAATTTAAAGAGAAAAGTTAACAGATCTTATCTCAAAAAAATAAATACTCTGTAGCTTTTGAGATATATAGATGCAAATTTCTGGTGAAGACCAGTGCTAATGGTTCTCCTAATTGAAACTCTTGATTCCTTGTTAATGGTCAGGTTGTAACTTGACGTTAAAATTTGATGTAGAAAGCCTTAAACGATACCTTATCTTTCAGTGGGGAGAGGATGTGAGGTTAAATTGTTAATGCTAACCCAAAAGAGAACTATGGTTACCGAGTCCTTTTCCTACAAGTTTGATGGTTTTAAAAAATAATTTGATGTGACAGAGGTACATGGTAATGTGCAATGTCGTTTCACAAGCTCCAATTCAATGCAGTTTGGTATTGGCCCCAGACTGCCTTTTAGTGATCCAGCAGGGAGGGGGCAGGGACTTTGGGACAGAAGAGCTGCTTCTAACTGTCCACAGAAAAAAATACATTGGAGTTTTAGAAATGTGTGGAAGCTTTACTACTTTGTGTCTTCCTCTCTGGGTATTCTGTTGTACTGATTAAAAACACAAACCAAAACCTAACCAGTTCTGGTTTCCCCTCCTTCTTAAACTACTAGTTATTACTTACTAGTGCTTTACTCTGGCTTAATCTGAACTTGAAAGAGGCTCAGGCCCCTTGAAAAATCTGTTCTGTTACTGACAGGGTACTGGATTTTAACCTGTTGCTATCCTAGAGCAGTAGCTGGACTGAGCACAGAGTCACTTTCTCATCCTGCCTGAAGTTTAAACTAATTAATTACAGGCACCAAGAGGTCGAGTTAATGAGTAACTACAAAGGGAATGTTTTGCAGGGTAGGACCCAGGCTTGGATATGCTGTAAAGGGGAGGACACTGGAGAAAGTTGTTTGTTAGGTTCTCATAATTCTGCTGATACAGGTTGGGATCCTCAGGTGGTGATGGAATTATTGGGAGTTGCTTTGCATCATCTGTGTTTGGAAAGGCTTGACTAGACTGAATTAATCTTCCCAGCAGACTGGGTCAGATCAAACTGTACTGTCTCTACATGTGAGTTCTGGTGTTTTTTTTCTGGAAGCTAAACCTGATATAGCACAGTGTTTGCTCCACTCTGTTCTCCCCCTTCTCTGCCCTCCCCCCAGCAGTTGTCACACAGCCTGTGATGGATGTGCTCTCAGTTCCTCTGTGCATCCCCCTCACAGGCAGGTGGCAAAGTTACCACCAAGATTTTAATGGCCAGAAATGTAAATGCTGACTTAAGTGCAGTGTGATCTGAAATAGGAGTGTTGTTACAGATGGGGAAATCAAGGTCTAAGTGCATTTCTCCTTCTAGCTCTAGGCAGCCTCTTCTGATGAGAATTGCTACAAGTCACTGAGCTGCTGTGAAACCAGACAGTGAGTGGTTGTATTGAGTGGAAATCCCTAACACCCTCCACTCCTCCTCCCTTAGTGTGGAGACTAAACAGTGCTACTGTGGAAAGGGCTTGAGGAAATCTAAGTATTAAGAAATAGGATAAACTGTATTTGAGTTGCATTGCTGATTATTTTCATTTCCAAAGATGTGGTATGGTCTGTAACGGTTCTGAGTATTCTTCCTGGCACAACGAGTTTCAGAGTCACTCTTGTACATCCAGGATTTCACACAGATCATATACAGATGAAGAGAACCTAGAAAAACACCTCTTTGTCCTTAAGACACAAAGTTGATTTATTTAAAGATGATTATTTTTTTAAATTCTGGCAAAATACTTCAACTGCCTCATTACAGTTTGTGTTCTATTTCTTATGAAAGCTGGTGGCTGATTTTCTTTCCAAGAGCCAATTAAGAAGAAGAACAGCAAAGTTGTGGCTTCTGCTTCCTTAGAGCTGTGATAAAGGGGCGATAGTTTGTGGCAACAATTAATGACTTGCTAAATAGACACAACTCAGCAATGTTCACACAGGGCATGTTAATTCAGAGGACATTCCTAACACTTAAACTGTCAGTGAAGTTTAGAAGGGGATAGGAGGGATATTTGTAGCCGCTGCCCTGCAGTGAAAGCTGTTTCATTATGTTGGCTATCTCCATAAGGGAACTCAACACTGGGTACAGAAACCCTAAAACATCCACCCCTTTGGGGTTCTGTGCTTTTTTGGCCATTAGCATCAAGGAAACAGTTCCAGAATTGAGCTGACTTCACCTACAGCTCTGAAACACTGGTTTCAGGGGCACATTTAACTTGCTGCCTACACACTGCCTATGAAAATAAACCAACATCATGTATCTCCAAGGATCAGGCCACAGGGACAGATGTTTGCTCTGACATGCATGGTAGCATTTTTTATTGCAAAAAAACCAGTAATGGAGGTTTGTTAATAGGATTCAGATTAGGATTTCATTATGGAAAGGCTGATAGCACTATTGGATTTTTCATTTTCATGTGCTTGCAATAATTTTTGTAGCCTACCACCTAATAAATGTTTACACCACTTTTACTGTAGGACAAACATGCCATGAAAGGTTTGTACAGCAGCACAGGTATGGTCAACACAGAATCCTTCACCATTATTTAAGCAGGGAAGAAGACTGGGAAGTAACCCTGTTAAATTTGCATTTTACAAAACAGCAGGACCCAACCACTGCACATTTGTTCTTCTTCCACATTCAGCTTGTGTTGTTCACACTTGTTACAAGTCTCTGCCCATGATGGGGGGGGGGCAGTTGAAACCAACCCAAACCATTCTATGATTGATTGAAAAGTAAGGCTGCACAACCCTTCATCCTACCACAGGCTTGGCAGTGCTGGGTTGATGGTTGGACCCTTACTGTAGAAGTCCTTACCAACCTAAACAATTTTATGAATCTGATTTTTCTGCCTTTTTTTAATTATTATTTTTCTTGAGACTGCATTTCTTGTAGCAGCATTATTGCAGCTCTTTACCAAGAAAGTCTGGAAGATTTTTTTTGGTAAAAGAAACTGTATTCCCACCATTGGTAACTGATAGCTGGTTTTTCCATATACAGCAGCAAGGGGGGAAATGAGATCTATTATAAAAGAACTTTCACTTAAAATTCCTAAGTTCTGTCATACTTCCAGTTATTCTTAATAAAGGCATAGACTATGCAGAGTCCAATATTTGGGATGCGAGAATTAAGGCCATTCTCCCCCAGTCACTCCCTCCCCTTCAGGTTTGTTTCCCAGAAGTGTTTTTAAATGAAACCAGCACTCCATGCTTGGTAGGACTACAGCAAAGATGTATTTCAACTCCAGCAGTTCCAAACATGAAGAAATAAAGAAAACATTTGACATCTGTACGCTTCACAGGTCAGTAATGAAGCACAACATCATGCATCAGTCTTGGTTTCCAAGCTTAAGTTACAAGCAGTACACAGTGTACTCAAATCCAGTTTCCAATAAACTTGTTTGCACATCATAGAAAGTATCATATACACAAAAACCAAATCCCATGTCCTCCCTACCCAGAAAGATAGTCTGACAAAATGTCACATCAGAGAAAAAATTGCTGTGCTTTCATCATCTGTGCTTTCAATTCCATTAAGCTCACACCCAACTTAAAACAGTGTTTGACACCAGCTGGGCAAATATACTAACAAGGAACTACCCAAAAGGTACCTATATATACTCCAAAGAACAAAGGAAGTGTTTAGCCCTAAACTGAAATACCCAAATGCTACAAGATTCCCTTCTGTTTTTTTTTTTACAAAGTTTTATTTTACCCTCCTCAAAGAAGGGCCTCACAGTGCAATACAGAACAATGACACACACAATTCTCACATCCATGTCCCCAAATTATTTTCAGTATTATTGTTCCCAAAGCCTTTGTTGCAGGAAACTTACTGCTTTTCCCTTGTTGCATATTTGGGCAGGTAAATCTAAGTCCAGGATGACTGAACAACACTGACCAACTCTGGCCCCTCCTTAAAATCAAGATTTACTTTGGCTGATAGAACTACACCTGCCACAATTAAAGTGGGGGGTTAATGAACAACTCTGAGATTACAACTCAGTTATTTTCACATATGCCATGATTACTGCTATGAAATTGCTGCAGTAAGAGGAATTTCTATTAAAGCAGCATGTTCCAAAGTGCATAATTGCAGTAAATACAAGAGAGGGTTATGGCATCTCCAACTGCCACTGTTATTGCCTTATCCAAGCCTGTAGATCTTTCCTTAAACACACACTAAGACATAGCTAATGGCCAGCTCTACTAAGAATCAGCTTTACAGACCTTTTCCTTCAGTGTTTTCTTAAGAAAATGGCAATTTTCTTTTTTTCTTTAAGAAAAAAAGACAGTTCACAGCATAGCAACAGCACTGAGTCAGATAAGTTCACAAGATTTCACATATATCTCCCAAACTGAGAGCTGTCTCCAAACAGATCTGCATGTTTCCTGCCTTCCTAAAGCTACCATTACAGCTAAAGTTTCAGCATATCCCTTAAATTGGATTATTTCACTGCCTTCCCTCTCAAGCATTTGCTGAACCCAGGTGTGGCCTCTGGAAACGTCCACATCTGTCTGCAAGACAGGTTGGGCTTGGTGCTAAGCAAATGTCCCTGCCATTACAGAGGAACCCAACAGATCATCATTAAGTCTGGAATTTAGTCCAGCAAAACGAGTTTTGTACTCCAAACCCTCCCCTTGCAGTACTGACTGTCAGTCACACTGTTTCCTCGGCAGAGCACAACCAAAGCCGAGGTGTTCCCATCCTTGCCCTCTGCTGGGGGCTGTGGACACAGCTATAAATTGCACTTAAAAATACTCAGTTTGCTATTTCTGCATGAATTTTAAAAGTTTCTTTCTCCTTCAGGCATTGTACTCAGCATCAAAGTGATGAGAAATACTATCTCACAGAGGGAGAAGGGGAAAACTCTGACAATGAGACAACTTTTCTCACTTCAGACCATGTTTTTCACACAAACCTTAGTCAGCAGCTTCTCACCTACCATTTAAGTGAGCTCACAGAAAAACCCCACAACTACACTAGCAAGATTTATTGCCACACACAAAAGGATCAGAATAATATGTAGCTTTGTTGACTCAGAATTAATATTTTTCCCTGACAGAGGCTTTCCTCCAGAAGAACAAACTCCAGTCTTACACCTTTTTTTCTAATATTAAAGTGTGCTTGTTCAGTTTTAAGAGCATATATGGCTTAAGATTTATATGGCTGCTCCATAAATTGCAACTCGAATCCTGCTTATCCAATTCTAAGGTCCACCAGGCACAGCAGATAAAGCACAAGACACAAGTCAAACTCGCAGTAACAAAGAGTCTCTGATAACAGATTAAATGAACACCCAGGAACAGAACTCTGAAACCAGCCTGAATATCCATGTTCCTTAACTGATTCATCTCCCTTAGTCTGAAAGAACCTTCTTATCACAGAAATATAGAAGACTCCATTTGGATATACAGGTGTGGTGCTTTTAAGTGTCTTTATCCTGCCAGCTGCATGGAACTTCTAGAAAATTTAGTCCAGTGTACAGGAAACAGAAAACATGAAGACCTAAGTTTACTTAAAATCGTACTTAAAATGGTAAAGACCTGTATTTACCAAAATAATATTTTTTTAGAATTAAGAATCAAGCAGTTTAATACTGATTGCTAAAGGCAACACCACTTAGATTCATATTCTGGGGTTACAATTAACAGAGTAGTTTGAAGAAATATGCCTAATTCTAAATGTAGAGACTTAGCACTCGTGACCTAGCTGAACAATTATGTTGTTTTCCACAGGATTTAACCCACTAAACTGTCTGTAATGGTGACTAAGAGCTTCCTTGGTCAGGGAAGTTAAAAAAAAACAACAAAGAAGTTTAGTCCCATTCAGTGACTTGTTAGAATTGAAGAGACTCAAAAAACCTCTCAAGGAACAAAAAAAAAAAAAAAAAAAAAAAAAAAAAAAAAAGAGGGTGGGAAATGAAATCACCATTTAATAGTCTGTGAAATGCACCTCAGTTGATGTTATTTATCTAAAAATAGCTATAATAAGGTATTTGAGGTCTGTTGTTACTACATGTCTACATATATAAACAGCTTTCCAGGTTTACCTACAATATCTTTGACGCCTGGAAGATGAAGTGGCTGCAGGGTGAAACAGGAACATGCTCTTTCTCTGCATCCCTGGTCTGTACGTGCCCCAGAGTACCAATGGATCAACATCCACCTCCTTTTACTTCAGATATTTATGCTGATCCATCTCTTATTACTTATTTTCTCTGTATAAGCTTATTTCAAGCTTCAGACAGGAAACAATCCCAAGTGTTAATGATCTTGCAGCAGTGGCTGGGCAACTTCAGTGTGTAGGATGTGCATGGAATTTCCTTGGGCAAGGACAAAATGCTTAACAAAAACTGCAGTAAAAACCAGAACAAGCAAGCTGCCCAAGAAGACTCCTATGACTGTGGAACAGGTGTCTGCTCCAAAGGCTCCAGGAACTTCAGCAAGGATGTCTTTCACGGAGTTGAAGGAGCCGTTGTTTGGCAGAGGGTCAATACGAAGCAGATGACACAGCAAGGGGTACAAGTCTGTAGCATTCATGGCTTCTTTGGTGACATTCTTTCTGAAAGCAGGCCCAACTGCCACAAAAATGGGATGCATTTCTGGTATGATGTTGTCATACCCGTGGTTACCAACTTGAAATAAAAGATAGAGAAAGGTCAGTATTCTGAAGCTGCAAAACAAGCAACCCTTTCCTAGAATTAGCAGAATGCAGAAAAGGCACAGCCATCAGTTATTCTTGCAAAGGTTTAGAAGAATTCTTTTGATCCATTTGTCTCCTAGCAAATATGAAGTCTCAGAACTACAAAGAGAAAATGGCTTTAAAAAAACCAACAATGGAGAGTGCTATTTGAAAAAAAAATAAAAAGAGCTAGGAAAAAAAGGTAAGCTCACATGGCAGTAACCACTGTCAATGACACGCTACCTATAGCCAACTTTCCTTGATTTTTCTCAAGGAAAAACTCCAACTTTGCAACTGGCCCAGATCTCTTAGAGAAAAAAAAAAAATATGTAGAGATAGATTGTCCATTTGACTCCAAGTTTGACACTTTGTCCAATTTTGTGCACTATCAACTCAACAACAAGGAAGAGACCTCACTACTGGGTCTCCAGTGCCCCTTCCCAACAGGGGTACTAAAAACCCTGAACATGCAGAACACACAGGCATGAGAAGCTGCTCTCAGCACCTACTGACAAACTTGTTACGTCTTGCAGGTGATGCTCTTCAGAGTCATAACCTGCAGCAAAGTTTAGAAGGTTTTCAATTAAGAAACAAACACAGACCACATGACACCTGTATTTTTCCTCCTATGTAACCAAAAAGTTACAGTTTACTGTCTCCATTCTATCTATAATAAATCTCAAAACCCTGAAGTAAGGAACTTAAAAGTCTTGGGGTTATTATTCCTCCATATCACCTAGAATGCATTTTATCCTCTAAGACAAGCAAAAAACACTGGTATGCAGAAACAAAGACTCTTTGTAGCAATAGAGCGAGGTTACTGTAAGTGTAGCACGCACAAAAGCTGAGGACTTTCAGAAAACGTTTTTGTATTTCCAACCCAACCTTCTCCAGTAAATAAGTAGTACGTGATAAAACAACCCTATTCACCCTCTACTCAACAAATTCAGTTACAACTTTCTTTTTTAATCTCTCAGGAAGTGCTTGTCAGTTTGCTACATCCTGAAAGACCTCAAGTATGAGGCCACTAAAACATGTGACTGATCTTATCTCAGAAAGTCTAATGTTTAAAGAAACACTAAGTGCAGATTCTCCTCCCCTAATAGTAGGGTGCTTCCCATCCCACCAGGGGAAAAAACCAGAAATTCTACACAATTCAGTTTTCCCTCCCAGTCTTAAAGAAAAATAAAAAATGAACATAGGTTGAGACTGGGAGAGAAAGTACCACGTAAGGTTCCTGACTAGAAAGACACAGCAAACCACCATAAAGGCAAGATACTTACCCAGAAAAACATCAGACTTATTATGTACAATTTCCCATCCGTTATCAGCCACTGCTAAAATGGGCTGAATTTTACTGTTGTGTTTGTAATGAAATCTATCTGGAATCTGCTCCTTTTTATATACAGTCATGTTGGGATGAGCGTTGGCCAAAGCTTCATATACTTCATCCAGTTTGCCTTCAAATAAACATAAGAGACAAAAGACAAAAATTAAACATACCAATATGTTTACTGAACTAATCAGTAGTTTAAATATAGCTGAAAGAAGAGGACAAAATGCACTTCCTCAGTCAAGTGAATTTAGTATAATTCATGAAGTTAATTATAGCTGTAGGAGACAATGTGTGCACATATGTTACTGTGAGAAATCCAGAGGATCATTCACGGTAAGATCCCACCTGACACCAGACTTCACAGCCTGTTCCCAAGCAATAAGTGCCCTGCTAATTTTAGAAAAATCCCTCATTTCATAGTTGTCAGAATGTCAGCTTCTCACAGGAATGAGCTAGAAGGCATTCAGTTAAATTCCATGGAAAAGGAATCAACCCCTCCTAGCTCCATGCAAAGCCTGAAAGCAAGAAGATAGCTCCTAAACCTGTTCATGAGGTAATAAGGGCATTCAGGCCATATTCTGTCTGTCCCCCAGTTGGCTGTGATGACAAGTGACACTTTTTATTATTTTTTTTAATTTCAAAGCAGTCTCATTGTTAGCTGCTTTCCTTTAAAAGGGGAAAGAGAGAAGCCACTTTGTTTCTTGGCACTGCTGAATCATCTCGAGCAGGGAACACATGACAAGCACACCAAGGGACAGGCTGGAATGGCAGATGAAGGTGGAACTTTTGGTCTAGAACTGTCAGCCAACTGTATTCAACAACAGCCAACAGCACGAGCTACTCCTCTGTATTCCCAGTGCCTGCTTCTTTCCTTTCCTTAGTCACAGTGAGTGCAAACCCTCAAGCCCTGTACTACCACTGAATAAATAAGCTTTTCCCACCCCCAATTCTTTATTTGCTTATTTCCAGTTTCTGAGCTTGTCTTTCCAGTAAAAGTCACTTAAGAGCCACAACCAGTTGGACAGGCTGGAACATCAGTGCACAGACAGGAGGAACCAGAACACAGAGACAGAAGCACAAAAACAAGTTCAGGAATTGGCACTTGAGCAAATTTCTTCAATCCTTCCCCTCCATTTGAGGAAAGATTCCTGCTGAGGGCTATGCAGTGCATACAGCAGACTTATGTGAAATACCAAATCCCTCAGCTGAGCACTTTGTGCACTCAGCTGCCCCACTGGATTGGGCACAGTGTGTCTGCAGGCCCATCTCAGTGACCATTTACAGCCTACGTGGAGTTTGGAATGTACCTCAGGGAAAAAAGGTTGGGAGGAGGTGCCCAATGTCTCTAAAGAAAACGTGTTCATTTTCCCCCTGAGTTCCTAGAATCCAGTATAGAAATTGTGAAGGAAAACTGGAAATCCATTAATGTATAATGTTTCTTATCTCAAACTGGCATAAAAACTTGAGAAACACAATAGAGGTCAAGATGAGACAGCAAAAATGCAGATATGATAGAGAGAGTTACAGCAACAAGGGACTCCAATCTAGCATTTCTAGGACTATACTAGTAATAATGTTAATATTGTTATGCCACTTTTCTATATGGGATGGCAGGGAGAAGAAGCCCCAAATACAGCAAACTATGATTTTACACTAAATTAATTATTTTAATTATTTATCTCAAATGCAAGGAAAAAAGCCAGCATCAGCAGCTGTGCTACAGGTACCTTCTTTGTGAACGTATTATTACTTCCCCACACACTGTAATACACCAGCATGGTTAAATAATGGCTTTAATCCATCTCTCGGGGAAGAAATATGCAGCCCGTTAAACTAAAAGAAATTGCTGCATTTTTAAGCATTCAAAGTTTTCCCCAATGCCTCACTAAGTTTTACCATTCCCTTGGCTTAAGCAAGACAAATGGAACAACAAACAGGTGAAGAATCAGTGTTTTGTACTTAAGTGTATGTTAGTTCATAGCTTAACTGACAGTGAAACTCATTGTTTTATAGTAAAAATCATAGCTGCTAACACAGAAGGAAGGAATTTTAGCTGTGCTCAAAACTCAATTCTTGTTTACTGGTAATGTAATAAATACCTGAATCTCTGGCCAAAACCAAATCCAAGCTATTTCTGAAATCCACTGAAATGGCTTTTTTACTATTCTGTCCTCTAATTGCTGCCTAGATACTGTTTCTTCTCAGCATTCAGCAGACAGGAGAATCAAGTTACACGTCTTCAAGTTCTCATTTACTGCATCAAGGACGTTTCAGCACCAAAGTTTACGTTTACAGCTTTTTTACTTGCTAATGAGAACGTCCTACTCAACCATGTTGTCCCTATGAGGATGGAGCTCCCAAACTTGGCTTTTTTATCACCACTGAGGGAAACAGCACCCAGCTACAAGCACCCGAGTGTGCTCATGCAGCAATGATCTCAGTTTGGACATACAGCAATTTAGTCTGAAGTATTCCTCAAACTAAAAATGACAAGAGACATTTGTTTGCACATAAAAGTCTGCAACATACCCTCCCTACTGAGACATTTAAATACAGAACACTATCCATTAGTGATGCAAATTTTATAGAATTCTTAAAAAATTCCTTTTCAGAAGGCCACCTTAAAACTCAACTTCCAAATCAGCATTTTTTTGTGTGGACAGGGTTGCTATTTTCCAGGTTAACACATTTGCACCAAATAGTTATAACACTTGATCATCAAAATAAAGAGCAGCACCTCTGCATTAGTGACACTAAACATCAGCTGACACTTCAGCAACCCTTCAATGACTGCAACCAGACTTCAGATTTTGATTCCAACAATATTCTTGCTCATCATCAAAATAAAAACAGTATGAATATAAGTGGATGGCTGTTCAGCATAACAGGGGAAAATAACTAGTGAAAAAACAATAGCTGGCAGCTAATCAGATAGCCAACACAAGCTTTCTTTTTATCAAAGCTCCCCATCTGGTCTCAGTTTAACTCTGTTTGAGTTAGAAATATAATTCTTCCACTATGGCTTCAGCACCTTGATGAAAGGCAAGATATGTAACATTCAGGTGTTATCTATCTAGAACACCATTCAGCCTTGATAATGCCATTATATTATCCTACTTCTCACAAAAACTGAAGGATCTTTGGCAACATTACTCAACAAAAGATAGATTTGCTCCCTTTTCATTTCAGAAAATTAATCCAGGCTTTTGACTGAGCTAGCAAAAAGAATAAAGAAGTGATCCTGCAAGTACTCCTTGTTCAAGGCTGATGTCCTGCTGGCATCAGTGCTGCTACCGCCACTTCAGTTAGGGAATGATGTCTATCAAGTTTGGATACTTAAGTATCTCTTCAGACAATTTTACTGCTGTAGCTCCTACCTTCTTTTGGTAAAATGGCTACTGCGGGAGAATGGTCAATGACTTTATAGAGGTCTCTGTCCACATACTGATCAAGCTCAATGACCCTCTCTGAGGACAACTCTGACATCCCGTGATCACTGGTGATGATGACATTTATCACACCCCACAGCTTCGCCGCCTTCAGCCTGGAGATGAGATATCCCAGTTTGTTGTCGATATCACTAATTACCGGTCCCATAAGTGGGTTGTCTGGGCCCAGAAAATGTCCCATTTCATCAGGCTGTTCCCAGTACAGGAGACCAAAGTTTATGGGTTCTTCTGATGTAAACCACTCAATAAGCTTGGCAACTCTGTCTTCAAAGGGAACGGTTTCATTGTAGGGCATATAATGTGTGGGCAACACTCCGTGTATTTTCACGTCTGTTCCAGGCCACATGGCTGCGCCGGATTTGTGTCCTTTCCTCTGGTTCGTTATCCATATCGGGCTGGCCTCTTCCCAGAACTTGGGGTTATAGGTATTCATTTTGGTCAGAGAGAAGGTTTCATTCAGAACAGGATCGTACATCTCATTAGCGACGATGCCGTGGCTCTCTGCGTAGAGACCAGTCACCAGGGTGTAATGGTTGGGGTACGTTTTTGTTATGAACACATTGGTGACCTGCTTGACATGAACCCCGTTCTCCATGGCATAATGGAAATTGGGAGTTGAGACTTTATAGATGTAATCCCATCGAAATCCATCAAAAGATACCAGCAGCACTCTGGGCTGGAGAGACAGCACACTTTGAAGAAACAGTAATAAAATTCCCAGGACTTTCCAATAACAGCTCATGGCTATTCTGGAAGATATCTTCTGAGGCAACATGGCATCTGCTGAGCAGAGACAGAAGGTTTGTTTGTATTAACATGTTTTGTTAAAGTCATAACTTAGTTTTAAGAATGAGTAGCTAAAATATTCCTTATGTACTTATATCTTATGTATTTTACAAGAGCATGGACTGGCAGGACAAGGGGGAATGGCTTTAAACTGACAGAGGGCAGGGTTAGATCAGATATTAGGAAGAAATTCTTTACTGTGAGAGTGATGATATTCTGGCACAGGTTGCCCAGAGGAGCTGAAGATGCCCCATCCCTGGAATTGTTCTCAGCCAGGCTGGACAGGGCTTGGAGCAACCTGGTCTAATGGACCCTGGTCTAATGGCAACCTGCCCATGGCAGGGTGTTGGAACTAGAGGGCCTTTAAGGCCCCTTCCAACCTAAACCATTCTGTGATTTTAATTCTGTTCATACGACTCAAGGGTATTGACTCCTACCTATGACTGGAATTCCTTAATTAACAGCATGACATAATAGGACACATAATTTCATATTGTATTGGGTTGTGCTCCCCTGCCCCAGTTTCCTTCTGCCCTTCCCAAACACCTTCTTGTTCAAAACTCAGTTATCTTGTCAAAGCAAGATTGCTGTAAGAATCCTCACATGGGACTTCCCTGTCTGTAACTGACCTAAAATTTCATGCTTATATTCCCCACTTCTTGCTCAACAGCATCATTTAACCACAAGACCAGATATTCCTCAATACAATCTTGCACCGATACTCCACACAGTTCCCTTTAGGTTCCCATTATTCAGCAATCCTCTGAGACAAGGCACTACCAAAATTCAGCTGGAAAACAGTGATTTTGCAATGAATAAAATCATCTTTATATTCAGAGTACATAACTATCCTAGTTAATATAAAAAGTTATACTGTAACAAGCATCTGAATACCACTGCAGTGACGGAATAGGATCTGTCATTTTGGTAGAATACAAGATATATTCCATGGGAAGTTTTACCACTCCAATTCCCCAGTTCCTCTGATTCTCCTCAATCTCTCTCTCATATATACATTTACGCTTGAAAACAGCACAAGCACTGCTGACTGCCCAGAGAGGTTGTGGTTTCCCCCATCCCTGGAATTGTTCTCAGCCAGGCTGGACAGGACTTGGAGCAACCTGGTCTAGTGGAAGGTGTCCATTCCCATGGCAAGAGGTTGAAACTAGATGAGCTTTACGGTCCCTTCCAAACCAAAGCATTCTGTGATTCTAGGATTTTAAGAACTGCAGGCAGTCAAATGTTACACCAAGCTTGTGTGCCTCCCAAAATTAAAATCCAGGCCTTGAGTTCTGTTAAGAATACACTGACACTTCAGAGACGTAATTCCCCTTTCAGCAAACAGCACAGACCCAAAGGCTACAGAACCTCCCAGTTTCTCCCGACAGAGGATTTCTTCCAGCTGAACATGAAAGAAGGAAGGGAGAACATGCTTCTGTGTCCATCTGAACCCCATCTGCCAAATTAAATGTAGCTCTTCAATTTCCCTTGGGGAAATACGGATTTAAGTCCTCTCAAGCAAAACCAAGTCTTTACTTCTGAACTTTACACAATTAATGATCTCAATGTGACCTATGATTCTATTATTCTAATTCCTCAATTGCACGCTTTTAATAGATAATAAATGATGGGTGGTTTGTTGTTATTTTTTTTTCCCCTAAGGCCTTCCTATACCTGTCTTCCCTGGATACAATCTAAACCCATCTACTGACGCGGGTCTCTCCAGAACTCCGCAGCACAAAGCCCTGGGGACCCGAGGGGCTCTGGGGGGACAAAGCCACCGGTCTGCCCATGTCAGGAGCTGCCACAGGGACGGACAGACGGACAGACACCGCGGGCCGCGCTCGCGGCCGCCGGAGCTCAGCACTCGCGAATGCCGAGCCCAGGCCGCCGCCCCCCTCGCAGCCCCCCAGAACCTTCGTGTCAGAGCCGGGCTGGAGGACGCCCAGGAACCCCCACCCACCACCAGCACCCCCTCTCCGGGGCCGTTCCCCCATTACCTGCGGCCCGCGGAGCAGCGGGTCAGGCTCCGGCACCGCCCCGGGCGCAGCGGCGCGGCGGCGGCGGCGCCGGGAGTGGCCGCCGGGGCCGTCACTCAGCGCGCGCGGGGCGGTGCCGGGCGTGAGGCGGGTCCGGCCGTGAGGGGGTCACGGAGCCACAGAGTTAATTATCTTGAGAAGGGCTGTGAGATCATCGAGTGCAGCCTGTGACCGAACGCCACCATGTCAGCTAGGCTACGGCACTAACTGTTTCCTTAAACACCGTCCCTGCACCACCTCCTTTGGCAGCCCGTTCCGATGTCCAATCACCCTTTCTGTGAAGAAATTTTTCCTGATCCCCCCCCCGGCACAGTTTGAAGCTGTGTCCTCTTGTTCTGTCGCTTGTTTCCTGGGAGACCGACCCTCACCTGGTTACGCCTTCCTGTCAGGGAGCTGTAGACAGTGACAAGGTGTGTGTGTGTGTCCCCCCCCCCCCCCCGAGCCTCCTCTTCTCCAGGCTGAGCTCCCCCAGCTGCTCCTGACACGGACGTGCACTCCAGACCCTTCCCCAGCTCCGCTGCCCTTCTCTGGACACGCTCCAGCATCTCAATGTCCTTCCTGAAGTGCGGGGCCCAGAACCCGACACAGGATTTGAGGTGCCTCAGCAGTGCCGAGTAACGAGGTAGAATCCCTGCCCTGGCCCTGCTGCCACACTATTGCTGACACAGGCCAGGTGCCACTGGCCTCCTTGGCCACCTGGGCACACGCTGCCTCATGGTCGGCCACTGCCGACCAGCACCCCCAGGGTGTGAGGTGACCTCAGGACAGTGTTTGCCCACCATGATGAGGTGGGAGAGGAGCTCGCTGAAACAGCCCTTCTGCAGGTGTAAAGAGAGGCAGGTTGTACTGGTGTTGCTTCATATTGTAAATTAAATAGAAATTATATAGGAACAGGGCCCAGGCAGGGCTGGCTGGGTTATGAGCATTTTTTCCCTGCCAGATACTTTTTCCCTCATTCTGGTGTTCAGACCCACAGCCATGCCCTGGAATGAAGAGCAAAATGAGTTTATCCCTCTTCATCTCACGATAAATTGAACTGCTGAATGGGATAAAAATCCAAACTGGGTTTCCCATTCCCACCTTTCCTAGTTGAGGATCTGTGCCATGTATGGGTCCACAGCCTATGCCCTGTATGAACACAAACCCCACCCCACTTCACAGCAGTGTACAAAACCAGTATCCTCTTAATGATGCATGGGTACATGCACCTTATTAATCACTTTATAGCTGGCATGCCTATCTGGTAGATATGTATGTATGTGTGTGTATATATACATACAGGTATATGTGATACCTTCCTCCCCCTCACCCTGCTCTTTTAGTTGTTTTTTTAATGTCTTTTTTTTCCTCCTTCATTAGGGTTCTGTTACAGGTGTGAGCCTGAGACTAGAACAAGACTAGAGGTGTACGTTGCTGCTGTGGTTAGTAGGCTGTTGTACAGTTGGAAACTGAGCTGGACCACATGTGTAGCACAAAGTTCATGATCCGATTCCCTGTTGTGACCTGTACCAAAAGCTTTGGAGAAAGCTGTAAAAATAAAAGTAATTAAAGAACTCCACCTGTGTGTATTGAAATCTCAAGTTGGGTGTCCCTCAACAGCAATGTGCTGTACCACAGTGTTACTCTCACTAGCTAGGAAAAATTGTGCTCTCATTTACTGTTGTTTCGGATTTGATTTTGGCTTCTCAGTCAGATCTGGACGTGTGGGGAGCTGCCTCTGCAGTGGCTGGGATCAGTCACTAGAGGGTACAGGTGTACCTGGATTTAAGGAACTGCTCTAAATAGCTGGAAATGATAATATTTTTCTTGGATGCCAGAAATGGCTCAGCTGCTTAACACCATTATAAAATGAAAACAAAGCACAGACAAGGAGTTTGCTAATTCCACCAAAATGTTTAATACCATAGTAGATTTTCATTGAAGTACAGAGCTAATGTGAATATTTGTACAAAATATGTGGTTAAAAATAGTATTGATTTATAATATATACAGATATGTCACATCCGTGTCAGAAGTGCAGACACTCGAATGAAACCATGAGTAATGCTTTTAAATCTACAACAACATACACGAAATATTTCTGCAGCTACCCACATTAGGACAACTTGCCAAACTGACACTTAAGGATCCGTCAGTCGTTACAGATGGCATTTCTTTCAGAAGTTTCTGAACAAGAACTCTGCTCTAAAATGGATTCAAAACATTTACCTTCATTAACCCAACAGTGAAGAGAACACATCTGTGTGACACTAATGTAGACACAACTTCCTCGTACTAGATAAACGATCAGTTACAATAATTTGGCTGATTTTCTGGTGAGAATAATAGAGAAGTTTAATCCTTCTTCCTGGATACTCTTACTGATGTGAGGAAACCCCTGAACCAAATGGGCCCTTAATACAGCTCTCAGTTACGTGGATCTGAATCTTGAAGTCTGTCTTAAGGTTCTGAATAGCTTTATTTTTTGTTTGAGACTGCTCACACTTCCCAGCTTTCCCAGCCTGACTCCAGTAAGAATCTCACTAACAAACAACCCCCATCTAGGCTTTTGCTGCACCAGGACATACTCCTGTATTAAGATGACTCTTGCTGCAGCCTCAGAACCTCTGTGTAGTGACCGAACAAACTGACAGAAGGGGAGAGAGAACTCAGGCTGGTTTGGTTTTTAAAGTTTTCTGAGCATCTCTGCAGTGGAGGCATTCGAGGTTCCTGCCCATCCTACGGGAGTGCTGCTGCTGTTCTGCCTCTAACAGTGCCAGCTTCCCTCCCCTCCAAGCCAAAGCAAATATACTCCACAGTTCAAACAGACCTGTGGGAAAGAGCTTTTACAACATTTCCTCCCTGGTCACTTTACCCCTGAATGTTGCAGTTTACATGTACTTAAAAAAAGAGCACAGCTCATATTAGAAAAACATCTCCTTTTAAGAGGAGGCTGGAATATTGAAAGCTGCTGTGCTCCCCTAGAAGATGGGCTAAACCAGGAAAAGCCATGTTTGGATTTTTTGTGGGTTTGTTTTTTTGTTTTTTTTTGTTTGTTTTGTTTTGTTTTGGGTTTTTTTGTTTTTGTTTTTGTTTTTTGTTTTTTTGTTTTTGTTTTTTTTTTGTTGGTTTTTTTTTTGTTGCTAGCGTAACAAATTATTCAAGAGCTTTGAGTGAGGGCAAGTATAAATGAGGGTCTAGCTGGGACTTCAGTCCATGCCTGGTTTTGATTTTTGGTAAAACAGAACTAAATGTCATTTCTTAGGCAGAGAGGAAGCAAGGAAATGCAAAGGTCTTAAATTCATACTGGTATGTGAGAGAAAGCCTGAAGCAGCTAAAATTTTAGTGGTAAAATGTTTGCCACTAAAGGAGGACCAATAATAAATTCAGTAAAGGTTCTTTAGAGCATCTGAAAGCACTGTAACCATAATCAGCCTGCGATCCTTTGGGACACACAGCTCTCTGCCATTCACAGCTGAAGCTCTGAAGCTCATTTCCCAGTGCTGCATCCAGTGCCAAGTACCATGGAAGAGCCACAACCAGCATGTCAGTAACAGAGCATTTCAGTTGGGTTGGATGGAGAATCTCACTGTAGTAGGGAAAGCTCGTTTGGTGCTCCAAGTGAAGAATAAACCAGGCCTCCTACATTTCACCTCTAAAGTACTCCAGAAGTTCACTATTACTACTTTTTCTAATAAAACACAGTGGTTAAGGCCTGTGTTTTCCAAAGGAATCAAAGAGCTCATAGTTTACATCTCCAGTAAGATTTCTTGAGCAGATCTAATTTTTGTAATCATGAACAATCATCTTTTGAGAAACTAAGTCTTTTATGCCAGGCACACAAAAAAAAATTTTTTTCCAAGTCTAATATAAGAATTTCACAGGACAGTTATCAGCAAACTCATCTCCCAGTTATCAGCAAACTGATCTCCCAGTTTGCAGTCCTTTGCAAGATCCAGTACAAACTGATGCAAGAGACAACAAACAATTAATTTGAATTTTTATAACAACAAATGTTATTAGAACTCTCCCCAGCCTGGCTGGCAGCTGAATGCCATGTTCCTTGTCCAAGCACTCATGCCCACTGCATCACCCATGATTATAAAAGCATGGTGAGAACGACATCAGGTCAGGGACGTGCTTTTGTTCACCAGGGACTGTGCTACAGTTTTTCTTGTGTACATTGAGCCAAATCCACAGCAAACCAGAGCAAGTTCACATGACTCTGAAACTGCAGCAGCTTAAAATGGAACATGGCATATCCTGCCAACTCCTTTTTCTCTAATTTCTACTGAAATGGAGTTTGGCCTATGTCATACATTTAAGCATTTTCAGTTCTACCAGAGGTATACACCACACTACTCAGTTTACTGATATAGTTTAACTCTTTAAATGTTGCTTTTCCAAACGCCAATGCAAGCAGAACACAAAAATACTGTTTGCCATATTTATTATTTTAAACTAAGCTCTGAATTATACAAGTGTAAAAGTGATTAATTAGGCAGTAGCTTTTTAATAGTCCTATAAAATATGACTAAATAGAATATTTCAAAAGTATGTACAATGCAATGGAAACGCTCATGGCATCTGTGGCAGTGCTCAGACAAACCACTGGAATCACATCTTGTGAGGTGGTTCGGTCCATTCCTCAGTACAAACGACAGTCTGTCTTTTTGCAAAAAGCTTTTTCGGTGTTGCTGAATGGGAGGGAGGGGGGCAAAGACCAAAATATAACTAACCCACCCCTCTCACCCAATTTAGGATCAAATAAATGCTACACAGTTTATCCATGGGGAGAATTTTTATACTATAAAGCACTTTACAGTAACTATGTCTGGTGTCTTGTTATAGTAGAGGAAGGGATGATCTTGCCGTGTTTTCTTGCCAAAACCGAAGTGTACTGGAGTGTGTCTGCGTATGTTAGGAATGGGGGTTTGTACTACCTTGTCTTAATTTCAAAAATCAAGGCCACAGAAATTCTTTGTTGTTCTCTTTCAAAAGAGGAGATTCCAAAATACCCCTTTTCCATGCACTGGAAATGTTTTCATGCTTTAACCTGTACTGAGGAAGTAATTAAAATTTCAATTTCGTATCTGCAGAGGTCAGAAAGGACAAGCAGGCAGCAGAAACAGCAACTGTACTCCCCTGATTTCCTTCTTTTAATTTCCAAGGAGCAGCAGGAGCGCGGTCCACCCAAAGGAGGCCTCAGGGCATTGCCGCCAGCTGCTCCCACTGGCTCCTGCTTTGGGAAGGAAATTAAAAGGATGTCAGCTGTGTCACTGTGCCTCAGGAGCTGTAATGTAACATTCTTCCAGGGTTAAGACATAGGAGAATTTACTGACACCTGTGAGAAGTGCAAGTCAGAGCAACTGAGCTCAGAGATGCTACAGAAAAGCAGATTCCCACTGGGAAAGTAGGGGCTTTGCCTCTGATTTACTGAATTAAATAGGACAGTTCCCCTTCCAGATGGTCAGCATTTTTTGAAAGAAGCCTTCCTTCCATGCCAGGCAAAACTAGCCTTTAGCAAAATACCAGTTTCTCTCAAGAGTCCCAAATGCTGTGACTTTGATGATAAGGACATTAATTCATAACACCTGAAACATTTTCCTTCTGATGACCATTATTTTATCATATACAGGTGATATATAACCTTTGACCATAGTTACAACAGCTGCTTTGAATTTTCCGGTTTGCAGTTGTGTTTCTATTTCTGTGCTTTAAGCAATGAGCCGTGTGCCAGTGCCTCCTGGGTAGCACTACACAGCCTTACACAGGCCAGAGTAGTCAGCAAACAGGGCCTCATTCTAAATCTGTCTGAAAATGCACTTTGAGGAAAGAACATTTAAGGTCCAGTGATTTAATTTGCAGTATAGTTTTATATCATTTGAGGCCAAAGTCCTTGTGTTCAGAACCAGGTCTCTTCAAAGTTTGAGAGCATGGATACAAGGACAAGATTCAGCCTCCAACAGTCTTGCCTATAAAAAAACCCAGAGTATCACTTTGATTGGTGATGATCTCTGATCACTTACGTGTTTAAATCTTACTGTCCCTGTTTGTACTGGCCTAAACCCCAAGTACCTCAGCATTCTGTATGTTCTCAAAAAAGCCAGTGGTGTTACTCCTGAAATACCTTGTGCGGCCTATGATGATGTTTTCAACAAGAACATCAGGGTACAGTCTCAGGGCTGTGAGTGACAATTTGTTTACTTGAACGATTCTAAACACATCACTGAAAAAATAATTGAAGTGAAACCTCTAAGGAGTTACTTTAAGAAAACTTTACACAGTCATCATGAGGATATTAAAGCCCCATTTTCTGTTCAGTCTCTGCTGTAGTTAATGTGCTTCTGTGAATGTAACACACACACACCACGATGTCCATAATGCAGTAACAAGTATCACATTATAGATATATGCTAAGTAAAGCACTGCATCTCATCAGGAATATCAGGGGGCTGTGGTGGTCAGAGAATGAACTATATGAGAATGACAAGTTCTCATTCTCAGAACATCCTCACCATGCACATTGGGAATGCCATCTCCTGTCCTCACTGACAGAGCAACACTCTTGTTGTCCTGGAAGTGCCACCGAGGCCAAGACAACAGCAAAGGGAACTTGACCCTGCTGAAGCTTTGTAGCCTTGCTGCTAATTAAGGGCGCGATGGAACCCTCCCTCAGAAACCAGATCATTAGGTTTTATGACAAAAAAATCTTGATTACAGAACCTAAGCTGACTTTTCAGATCCTAGAGTGAACTTCCAAGATATATTTACTTATTTTGACCTGCAAAGGATTTTAAACTGTGGAATCTCGCTGTGCCATTTCAGAGTCACCTTGGGGAGTACAGCTGCAGCTAATTAGCTTAAAAATCCCACTGTACTTTAGACATCTGCAGTATTAATTTCAGTGGAACTACTCATGTGCATAAATTAAGCGCATGCTTAAATATATGCAAAATCTGAGCTCAAATGTCTAGAAAATATGTTCTCAAAATGACAAGTACGCATTAAAAAAATAAATCATCATGGAAGATCTGCCAGACAGGGAATCCAGGATCTGTCTGCTGTCAGCCATGATGCAAACACAGAACAGTTTTTGTAACCCAGTATATATTGCAAGTGAAAGAAACATGCAGGACAGAGTGAAAAAAGGGGATTCAGTTGCATGCAGTCTAATTTCAAGTGTGTAATTATGGTCCTGTTTTCTTTGGCCTAAAAAAAGAGAAGAAAAAAAAAACCAACAAAAGAACTCCAACTAACCTCTCCTCACCTCCACAAACCCAAACTGCGTACAGCTCAAAAAGGGCTTTGAAGCACAGGAAGTGGGAAGGGAAAAGGGCTGAATATTAGAGATGTACACGTAATTACTGACAGCTATTCACCACACCACTAGGAAAGCATTCAGCCTGTATCATTACTGGAACTTACAGCTATGACAGAGAGCAAGGAATCCCATCTTAAATGAGCAGTCAGTCAGCTTCTCTTCCTCAGACTCAGAGAGAAGTACCACTCATACCTTGATGGAAGATAAACCCACAATCCCTGTTGATATTCTGGCTCCCTCCTCCTCAGAGAGAAGGACTGACAGACACCAGACCCTCCAGGAAGCTGCTGCCTCTCCCCTGAGCCCAGAGAGCTCTGTCTCACATCCCTGCCACAATGACAGACCAGTGTTCTCTACAGCTGCTGGTGGAAGAGGGTGGCTTTCTGCTGTTTCTAAAAATATTGCAAAGATAGTGTTCCTTACAGAAAATCCCGGGGGATGAAAAGGCCACCAAGCTGCTCATCATGGCTAGGCTTTGCGAACGAAGATTTGGGACCAAGCTGCTAGTAGATTAAAAACAACACACATACCCCCATTTAAAAAAAAATAAAAGAAAAAGGGAAAAAAACTCTCTGCTGGGAAGTGAGGAGGGCAGAGGAGCAGGCTGTTTGATGAAAGGCAGTAGCAAGTATCCTGGGAGTTTGAATATCAAGCCTGATATCAGCCTAATTTCCACCTTGAACGATCTCTCTGGTAGTGGTGTTTCAGCATGCAAATTATAGCTGTGAAAAGATCCTCAGACTGAAACCCTCCCTTGTTTCTTCAGCCTTGTTTTGCCCTTTCCAGCTAGATCTATTAGTTGGTGTGATATGGTTACATGTACAAAGATCTTTTTCCTAGCCCTTTTGTTACATAGGCTTGATTACTGTGAAGGGGTTTCAATGACCTTAATGTCCCGGTACTCAGAAGGCAATGGCTGCCTTTGAACAGAAAAAAGCAAACAAAAACCAAGAGCTGTGCTGGAGGAGAGAAGTGCTGCTTCGGCTGCCGGAGAGGCTCAGTTAGATACAGGCGGCGGCAGACCAGGGCGTCGAGTTTGAATGATTTTTGGCTTTGGAGAATTCTTTGGGTCCTCGTCTTCTTCCATGTCGCTGTCGCAGACGTGCACTACCACACTGGGAGTGGACTCTGTTCCCGCGTGCAGCTCGTATTTCTCTCCTGGAAGCAGAGAAAAACAAAATATCAAAAGCTGGCAGTCTGGGTAGCAACACAGGCCATGGCACTCCTGGACTGCAGAACAGTCCTGCACCTGGATAGGGTAGATGAGAGTGTGCTGCTCCTAAATACAGGTGAGGGCCAGCAAGGCTGGGCTCTGTCAGCTGTCACTACAGCTCCTGAGGATCCTGCCCCGGGGGTAGTGTGCATTGGTCTGTAAGGCACGATAAAATACAGGCACCCTGGTTGTCTATAATGGTGCTTTGCACCAATATTGGTGCCGACAGCAGTGAAATAAACCCACAAAGTAGGAAGAAGAGAAAGAACACAGAAGTTCATGGTTAAGAAGAGGAACTGGAACTCAACATATCAACCCTTTGGTGTGAAGTCATCACACCTTTTGGGTTGGGGCTGTTCTTTATTGTTGTTGTTGTTTTCCTTCAGTTTAGGGTGGCTAAAGTCCACTGGATTCTGCAACTTGTTGCCCTCAGACAGACTTCAACACTTGATCTAATTTCTCCAGAAATAAAAAAAATACGCATCTCTGCTCCAGATGGATTTTGAGTTTCAAAGCTCTTTAGCTGGGGCTGTAACAAATTCTGTCTCTGCAGATGAGATTAGAGCACAGTTTGTCAATGCTCACTAGCAGGCTAAATGCTTAAACAATACATTACATTTTGTAACTATCTACATTCCTTATTTAAGTCTCCACTCAGTACTCCTGCAAGGAAGATGAACATGGTTTGGGTGATTTCCTGCCAGAGTCCACAAGCAAACAAAGGATCAGTCCTGCATTCAGCCTGCTGGCACTACGTGTGTTTTGGATTGTACAAGGGATACAAGTAGGTATTGGTTATTAAATTGCAAGGAATTAATTTAAGACTTTAAAGAAAAAAAAACATTTCCTGCAAAATGTTCAGAGGTGAGGAAGGTGAGGTGCCAGTACACCCAGCTGACTTCTGTTTGTGGGACAGCGACTCCTAAATGCTGTGGCACAAGCAGAACCCATCAGTGCCAGGTGTTGTACGATGGAAGCAAACGGCAGTTCCTGCCTCAAAGCACTTATAGGTTGGTTGTGGTACGAATTTGGATATTTATTTGTTAGCTACTTTGTGGCAGAGTCATTCATGTGAGGAAGGGGTTGCAGGTTTGGTTCTGAACTAGTACACACAGTTCTGCTACTGTGCTCATGTGCTGTTTGTGCTGGCAAATTCCTGGTCCAAATAAGCCTGGGTGGCTTGAGACTAGAGGACATGATGTATTTTTGCCTAAAAAATAGGAGGCAACTAGTGAATAATAGCTATAAGTCAGGCATCTTGCTGTGAGAAATATTTTACTGCTGTGATACCATTAATGTTGACATTTAACTGCTCTATTTTTGGCAACCTTTCCTCTGAATCCAAATTGAGCAAAGCATTACAGGTCTTGCTGATAGGCTAAAATATAAAAAAGAGAAATAGCTCGGTTGTGCTGCATTGAGAAATTATATGGTTTTTCTTTGCCCATTTTCCCTGCAGGCTTCAGCTAATTTCTCAGCTCTGGGCTGACGTCAATGCTGCCATCCAGCACCGAGGGCTGCATTGGTCACTGTCAGCGACAGGCAGCTCTGCAGTGCCACAAACACGCAGCACCGGGCTTGTCCTCCTACACCAGCACCGCCGAGTAAATCAGATTCACTGCCCTCTTAAAAGGTAATAATCCCGGTTCAAATGCCACATTCTTTTACTGCTCAAATCCTTCCCAGAAGGACTCTTTCTGCTGAAAAAGAACAGTGGAAATAGGTACAGACACGAGAAAAAAATATTCAGATGCCTCTGGCATGCGTAACTGCAGCAGCAATTAATGTCACTTTGCAAACCAAAATGTGATGCACTTGTAAATTAGGTTTTTAAGGCATACAGTTATTTTTGAACATAAATGAGCTGCAGACTCTCTTCTGTACTCAGGATTATTCATGCCTGCAGAACTGTGGCTCAAATGGCACAAAACCTTTTCATGGATGAGCTAGGAACAGGGCAACAGTAACTCTGGGACTTTTGTACAGCTGTATCTTGTTCCAGAATGTAACTATTTTTTGCAAAAATACACTGAAGTGGTAAGTACGAAATAAAAATCCGATAGATACAGCCAGATTAGCCCTTCCCTTCTGCTTTTTCTACAGTTTTTTTTCTTTCCTCTTAAACAACACCTCCAGCATAATAAAAAAAAAGAGTAAAAATTTGCAGCAGTTCAACTACTGAAGCAATGGTTGAGTCACTGCCATTGAGTCATGTTTACAAGATCTACGTTGTCCCAAGCTATGAGTAGCAAGTCGAGTCAGCATAGTTAAAAGTCACCAACTTCTGTAGCTAATACCAGTCCAGCCTTTGTCCAGTGATCTCATCCAGCTGTCTCTGATGTGGCCTCCTTTGTGTTCTCAGGTCCTCCACTGCCCCATGCTCCTACTAGTCCCACTCACCCGAGGAACTCTAAGAGGCTAAGCCAAAGGATTCCTGGGGACAGGGGTCTTTCTCCTTCAGCAATCTTTGGCCTATCTCTATCCTTTAAAAATTAGTTTAAATATTCACATAAGATGAGATAGCAATGGTAACTCACATAAATTTACTCAGAAAAATACCACAAAATTTATCAATTTATCCTGCCTTCAGGATGTAAAGTAGGGAAGAATTAAGCTGTGGCATCTCTACCACACAGATTTGTCACAAAATGTTTCTGACAAACCTCTGAAAAAAGCATTGATGTTCCTCTATTCATTTGCTTCACATAAGAAAAACAATAAGAATTTGAAGTTTCCCCACTCAACAAAAAGCACAGCTACTTTTATGTCACTGGGTGAACCTTTGGTGACCACATGAACCATGAGCAAACCCACAGCCTCAGGTGACACAAGGAAGATGACCACAGGAACAGCACAAAAATGACTTATGGCATTTCAGAATTAAAAATAATGGCATGGGATTTTCTATCCCTTTGTGAATCAATACTGTGACCTTTCATTGATGGTGCAGCTCCTGTCTAATGAGGCTCTTTTGTCCAGCAAGGACAATGCTCATATACCTAATGAATAATGAACAAATGGTAATAATACTGTGTAGCTACCTCATCCCTGATTCAGACTCATGAGCAAAGGTTAATGGGTTCAGAGCTGCCCATTCCACATTAAATGTGGCATTAGCATCATAAAAATACCTTCCACTTATAGTCCCTTCATCCAAGTATGTTACAAATACTTGGGTGCAAATGACATGCAGTCCTTTGTCCAGGTGCATGTTTATGATGGAAGAGCTACAGCCCATCCCACTAAATACCTCTACAACATGGATGTGTCACGTGCAAAATAGAGGAGCTGCTCCCTGGAAGCCCATAACTGATGTTGCTACAGGAGCAGGGCACCCTCCTCTCCTGACCAGAGGAAAAGTTTTCTCCACCCACCAGCTCCCCTGTACCCTGCCCCTGATAAGGGGAGGGAAGGGCAGAAGCAGCCACGGAACAGCAGGGAGAGGAAGGGCAGACCTCCTATCTGTTACCTTTTTTTTTCCCTCCATCCCCTTTTAATCATCTCTGGGAATCATATAAAGTATTAGGATTTCCTTTGAATTAGTGAGAACAAACATGAGACTTTGAAAACACCTGGGGACAGAAAATTTGCTGCACGAGACATGGTTTGAAATCCCTGTGTGTGGCATTTCCTGGGCAGAGTCCTGCTCTCTCCTGTTTTCCCCTTCCCTGAAGAAAGGTGAGCCAAACACAGGGTGGAGCAGGGGCAAAAGCTATGCATGCTCCTCAAGAAGCCCAACTAGAGCATGGCAGGAACAGCTACTTCTGAATTGCTCAGAGACAAAAGTGAAACCCAGACCCAACAGCCAAGTGGCACAGACAGCTGTCAGGTCTCCTTTGTGGCCCAAGAGCCACTACTGTGGACCCAAGATCCACCATCTGTGACACTTCAGAATGGTGCTTTTGTAATGTGAAAAATGTATTTTACATGACCTGGAGTGCAGCTTGAGGTGCAAAGCCTGCTGGAATGCTGATGAGGGGCTGGGAAATGTGGAGAGAACCCAAACTGGTACAGACTTGTCTATATGGACTACTAGAGATAGTGCCCAGCCTGCACAGGTTTTCCAACGGTGCCTGAAGCTGTGGAGGTGAGTGGCAACTGAGAGAGTGCAAAATCACACCGGGGAGTGTATGGAACAGATAAAGTGCTCAGCACCCTGACCTGTATTGTGTGTTGTTATATAGTGCAGAGCTCATCAGTGGAGCAGTGATCTGTGAATCAAAGTCATGGGACAAGGGGAATTTGCGTGGGCAGCAGGCAGAAATTGAGGTTGGCAAGGGGAGCCCAGGGTGGCACCTGGAGAAAGGCATTTTGCAGTGCACAGTTAGAAACTAAGGTAGTACAGGGCAATCTGTTGTGAAGAAATTGGGGTGACATGTTTGAAAGAGGCAATGGGGAAAGGAGGACAGATATGGGCAGGTTGAGGAGTGGATAGGGAGAGGGTAAGACTGCTTTCCAGAAAAGAAAGGGCATATTCTCATGCCAAGAGGATGGTTTGTAGATCACTGTAGTAATAATTGGCAGAGCAAACAGCTGCCTTTCCTTTGAGAGGAACAGCTCTGATGTAGATACAGTTTGGACCTGGAGATTCCCCCTTCCTCCTCCTACAAGCATTTCTCATATGAAATTATTTCTGGTCTTCCTCAGTGGGATGAAACTAAGACCTTATAAAGTGTTATGGAAAAGACATGAGGACCTAGACTACACAACAGCTTGGTAGGTTGCAAGCATTCCTGTACGAAAAGGTTAGGTCCAAGTTGGGCCAGGCAAGGATACAACCTGGACCTACCAGGCAAACAGCCAGCCAACCACCCCAGCTCAGCACAATTCCTCTGAGTCTATACTAGCATTTCAAATCTGGAAGTTCTCTTGACAGTGGGAACATTTTCCATCAAACTGATTAATGACCACACACTTCTTTATTTGCAATATATTGAAAAATTTATAGGCTGGTGGTCAGCACCAAGCACAGTCACAGTTCCTGGCTTTGACTGATCTACAGCATTCCGTTCATGCCTCATTTAAAGCCTAATTTCTGCATCTGCAGAAAGTGAGAATATACATCAATCAACCAGGATCTTAATTAAATATGCCATGATCTTCCCTAAGAGTAAATGCACCCTCACTGATCTCAATTTAAAGTGAAAGGACCAAAAACCAGCTTCCTTTTGAGTACAGCAGGATGAAACCTGTTCCGTTAGATCCCTGAGATGCCAGTCGGTCACTGCTGCAGCAAAAACACCTATCCAAAAACTGAGCTTGGAAAAGGAGGGCACACAGCAAATCTTTTAACTCACCTACATATTCATTATACTCTGGAGCAAATCTCCCAATGTTTTGCAGCCAGGGAGAGTTTTGGTCTCTAATTTTGTGGCTATGATGATTATGGCAGCGTACTGTGACAGGAGGTGACCTGTATTCATGGAATGGGAAAGAAGCGTGTCCAAGTGGTGCATCTTGCATTCCCAGCGAAGTAGGTCAGTAAAATTCACCTTGTGCCGAGGACATACAAAGACACTATTCACTGTTTACAAGCTCACATGAGTTTTCCTGGTCCTTAGATATTTATTTTACCAAATTTAACATAGCAAAGATTCCCTGCAAGTTAAAGACCTGGAAGTCAGGCTCTAACATTCACAGTTCTGTCAACAACTGTGCCAGTGTTTTTCAATAGCCGATAAGCCATAGTTACATTTCTTAATTGTGTTTTTGAATGGAAAAAAAAATCTGCCTTTGCTGCAGCTACCAGTGCTATTTGATTCCCACCAGTATGTCTTACTGCTGCGATACCAAGAAATGAGTGTCAGTGGGATTTGTTTTTCAATGAAATTCTAAACATAGTAAATGTACAAACTGAGAACAGCAACACTATTTTAAACCCGCCGCTGCAGTTAACTAAAATTGATCCCTCTAACGAGCGCTAAAAATAGAAAGAAGAGAGCACACAGCGACTTTTCATATTGCTCCCTTCAGGCTCCTTAAATCCTGGTGAATTTGACCTTCACGCAAAGCTGTCCCAGTGTGTGGGACAATGAGTGATATTTCACATTCCACTGCTCCAGAATAGGAATTGATTTATTACCCAGCTAGCTCAGGAATTCGTTTACATGTTTCCATTTATAACATTGCAGCATCAAAAGGAAGAAAAAAAAGGTTTTTGTTTTTCTTTTATTCAGCAGTTTAGAAGCAAAGTATCAATTCTGGAAATAATAATATGCTGTATAGTACGAAGCATTACACTTCACTGCCTTTTTCTGTGGGCTTTCCTGCTGAAGGGGAATAAACCACAGGAATCTCTGATGCTCTCCTGATATTTATTTTCCCACTGTGAAGGATCCCATGTGAAAAAGATAGGAGATAATCCAGAAAACCTTGTGAATCATGAAACATCTTCCTGCACCCCATGCACTCCAGCTCTGGGTTACTCTGGTGCAGTTGCACAAGAGCCCCAGTGATAAGATGTCTTCAAGTGGAAGTTGCTCTCAGAGTGAGCAAGCAGCATCTCCTGTACTGCTGGGGAGAAAACAATTCTCTCATCCCACAAGAATTTCAAAAATAAACTGCTAAATTTTCATAAGCTCACCCTTCCAATTGTTATTAGATTGAATCTGAAGTGTTTTATTTTGGTATGAACATAATTTAATAAGCTTTTTTTTCCTTGTGGTTTATGAATGTAAATTAGATTAATTTCTAAACAATACTGCTTAGACCTGAAACTGGAACCTTTTCCATTTTGAAATTTTTAAAAGAGGATGCTTTAACAGCTTCGAAAGAAAACCATTTGTAAAGATGACTTAATTAAATCAAAAGTAACCCTCTCCTCTGAAAACTTTTTGTTTTATCAGATTAGCATTTTCTAAGGGAAAGCACTGCTTGAAAATCCCAGCTATCTTCAATTACTGGCATCAGCTGAAGATGGGAAGACAGAAGAAAGGCTGTCTGCCTTACCCATTGGACATCTGTTCTATGTTAACAGAGGCTACAACTTATCCCATTCTACCTGCCTGCAGTTTTCAGCAGAAAATGAGCATTCCTAACAAAGCAATCCTGCTGGGACTGAGGAAGGGTAGTTCTCTCTTGACAAACTTGTTAACGTGAGACATTCTCCACTCCAGTGGAGGTGCTGTAATGCCTAAACATTTGATGAGGTATCTGCATCTTGGAATGCAGTACCAAGCAGATGTCATTTAAGAACTCCTCAAGTTCACGGCAAAACATTTGTCCAGCCTCTGCCTAAACCATCAATTGTCTCATCTAAGCACAAACCCCAGCACAATAAATTCTGTAAGCAAGCTTTGATCTGCTGTTCAACCCAACAGTACTCATGAGCTGCAGGTAACATTCAATTCTGTGCATACATATGGCAAAACTCATTCTGAAGAAAAGAACCAGTTGACATCCATCAACTTAAATCCAAAGCATTAAAGTGACTTATAGACTTTATGCCAACTCCCTCTACAGCTATTATCTATGTTGATATTTCTTGTCTTCTTTTTCTGATGCATTTTCACCCAAGGGCCACAAGCTTACCTGGTCCAAGCTTGGAAACTGCATAAAGGAGGTCGTAGTTGATGACAGGTGTTGCATCATCTATTGGTTGCCACCCTACAGGTGGGGAGGCTGGAGGCGAGATGAGAAACTGTTTTGCAGGCTGTGGTGGTGCCAAATGAAGCTTGTCTCCATCTGTCTCAGAGGTCTGAATCTTTAAAGCACAACAAAAGACATTGTTTTACACAGGGTAGAATCACGGAATGGTTTGGGTTGGAACGGACCTTTAAAGATCATCTCGTCCAACCCTCCTGCAATGAGCAGGCACATCTACAACTAGATCAGTTTGCTCAGAGCCCTGTCCAACCTGACCTTGACTGTTTCCAGGGATGGGACATCCACAACTTCTCTGAGTAATCTGTGCCAGTGTTTCACCACTCTTATTGTAAAAGACCTTCTCCTTACATCTAGTCTAAATCTGCCCTCTTTCAATTCAAAACTACTCCCCCTTATCCTATTGCAATAAAAGGTTTGTCTCCTATTTTCTCACAGGCCACCTTCAAGTACTGAAAGGCCACAATAAGGTCTCCCTGGAGCCTTCTCTTCTCCTGGCTGAATGACCACAGCTCTTTTAGCCTGTCTCCATAGCAGAGGTACTCCAGCTCTGTGATCACCCTGGTGTACCTCCTCCAGACCTGCTCCAACAAGCCCTGGTCCTTCCTGTGCTGAGGACCCCAGATGCAGCACTCCAGTGGGTCTCACGAGGGCAGAGTAGAGGATCACCTCCCTCTTCCTGATGGTCACTGTTCCCTTTATACAGCCCAGGACACAGTTGGCTCTCTGGGCTGCCAGTGAACATTGCCAGGTCATGTCCAGCTTTTCATCCTCACAGGATGGCTGAATGGAATGATTACTCAAACCATACACTTCTAATCCCAAATGCCACCCAGGCAGGGTTTCAACGTCAGTCTCAGCAGAGAAGGCCTGGAGATGAATTTCATCTCAGCCTTACAGATGGTGCCTCTGCAGTAAATGCACAGCGGAGGGCTGTTACGTCAGCAAAGCTACACTCTTTGTGCCTATTGTATACCTTCTCTCAGGATAAGTACAAAGCTTTGGTATCCACAGCTGCTAGTTTAGAGATTTTTGAGGCTGAAAAGATGCTGTCGTGATCTCCTGGTCTAAATGCCTAAATAAAAAAAGATATTACACAAGAAACCAGTAACTCCTGCATCAAGGCCTTATAAGTAACTTCAGAAAAGTTTCCAAATATTTCATTTCTTTAGTTGAAGTGATAAAGGAATCTATCATGTTCCTTAGTAATTTGCAACTGAATGTTCTCATCTTATTTCCATCTTAAATTATCTAGTTTAATTCCTGATCTTTTCTTTTATGTTAAAGAAGCCTCAGCATAAGTGAATTATACTACAGCCATACCTGAGCAAGGTTACAACCACCTCGAGCCCAGAACAATAAACTGCATTTCCATGACAGCAAATGCATCAGGGTGCTGACAATCCTGCCATACTGGAATGGGTTTGCAAAGAGCCAGTCTGGGTCTCTCAACTCCACATTCCCCAGAACTTCTAAGTCTGGAAGTTGTTCTTCAGCCTGGCTCAGGCCATACACTGCCCCAGACACTGTGCTGCTTCCACATCTTCATCCCTGGACACGACTAATAAGCTCTCTTAAGGCTGAGTGTACTGGAGAGCACAGTGCAGATGCCAGAATGGCTCTGCAGGAAATCTGCTTAGATAGGGAGACTAATCACTATTGTGCACATTTTTCTTTTACTTGTTATCCCAAGTTTCCAATTAACCTCTTGATTGTGCAGGGAGAGTGAAATGGTTCTCAGATCTGCTTAACTGCAAGTTTTGAAACCTCTCAGAAAAAAACCCCCAGAGCCAGATCTAGGAGATTAAGGCATATAAAATGGGATTGAGGCGGATTCTCAACACGTAAATCCAACTGTAAGATCTTCTGAACTCATCTCCTGCTGAGGCTCAAAACAGCTCCTATTTTGACCAAGTACTTTGGATGAAAAGCATCACAATTTAACAGCCTCTTGGGTTTGCCTGATACCTTCAAATGAGTCAGCCCTTAATCTCAGACCTCTGAAGGGCCAATCTGGCAGCCCAAAGCATGCTTACATTGCTCAAGCATGTTTACATTGCTCACAGACACTAGTGGGTATCTCACATGCCACAGTGGCCACAGCAATTCATTAAAATGCATTCACAAGAGGTGGTGGTTGGGCTCTCAACCTCTCTCACCTTTCTATATGCTGGCTGGGGCCTGTTACCCACCCAGGCTGTGGAAGGTCTCTGTTCTTTCTCCCTTGTCCAAGGAGAACTGAACCCCCACCTGACACTTCCAGTAGATGGATATAATCACCTATGTCCCCAAGCTGAGTGTGTTGTTCTTCCCCTACCTGCTTCCTTTTACTTGAACTTAATGAATTCTTTCTAGAGAATTCAATATTTTTAATTCATGTATTCAGTAAGGAAAAAAAACCCAAAAGGCAGGAGAAAGCCTGACTGTGGCTCAGGGTTGCAGTCAAATAAGTAATCCAGCTTTTTTTTTTTTAATTATTACTCATTTGGATTCTTTACATTAGCACTTTTTTTACGGTTGGTTTAGAGAGTTACCCACAGACAACACCCACTGTTGTAAATCACCTCTAAGCTATGTAATTCTGTGCATTGAATAAGCAACTTTAGTCCTAAGTGGCCCTTTAAATTTACTGCAGACCCTCAGGGCAGGTACAGTTCAGTCAACATAAGGAGGTTTGAGTAATCTTTCCCAAAAGAGATTGGGCATGGGAGAAACCTTTATTACTTTTATTTGGTGATACTGCATAATATTTCTATAAAAGCTCTTCATTGACAGAAGTAGATTCCAGATTTCATTACCTGTGCAAAATACAACTTTAACTTCTTCCCTCTGAACTGTGTTTCATGCAGCTCTATTCTGGCACGAGCAGCTGATTTGGGACTGCTAAAATTTATCCGCACACGCCTGAAGCTTTTGAACAGCTGGAATGTCACACAGTCATCATAGGCACGGAACAAGCCTTCGAATTTCTCCTGCAAATTAAAAAGAAACAATGCTGAGGATTAATTTTGTGCTCTGTCACATCAGTCTGTGTCAAAGCAGAATCTGAAACTTGACAACCATTTAACCAGGAGGTTTCAGACTGTGGCCTTTGGGGGCAGGTGTCCATAGAGTGATAAAGGCTCTGTGAAAACAAATTGAGGAAAGCACTGGTCTGGTAGTGCTGGACTCTGCAAAAAGTTTGGGGGAAGAAGACTGCAAATTGAGAACCCAGCAGCTATAGAACTTCTCACAGAAGTTGAGCAAAACTGCCACAGTGACACATGAAATGAAGCTGAAAAGGGCACATGACTGAAAACACCAGATAACTATGGGCTCATCTCTACAGAAGCAACCATTGTGCTGAATTACAATGGAGTCAGCAGAAAGGCTGGAACTGAGGGTTACATCCACATCAGCACTGCAGTGTCATTTGGTATTGCATGATATGTTTGTTCTGGATGTTTTGTCATTTAAATACTTAGTGCAGAAACACAGTCATTCCTTGACAGTTCCTGTAGCATCTGGAAAACAAATTGGGTAACTGAAAACAGTGACCTGTCCCAAAGGCAAATTTCAGGCTGTAGAAACACTTTCAAAAGAACATGACAAAAATATGGATATTTCAACATTGTAAAAGAAAGGTCTGAAGTGTACCACATCCATGGACCAGGAGATGAACAGAAATTCAAGGTACGTTGGCAGCCTTGGAGGCTCAGACCCTCTGTGATTTCTCTGTAAGCTGTGAGCATGCAGAGGACTAGTTCCACACCATCAAATAAAAGCAAAATCCTTAAATCAATTCTGGCACTTGCACAGGTCTTTTCATTCACACAAGTACAGATTCATAAAATATTAAGGCCGAAAGGGGGGGTAGTTATCATTTAGTCCAGCCTTTGCATTTACCCAAATTTCAGACTGTCATCCACTGAGTTGCACATCAATTCCAAGCATTTGAATTACTGCAACCAAGATTTGAAGTCTTAGAAGATGGACAATCAGCCAGAGCAAAGCCCTTTCTCTTGAGTGCTTTATCCTGAAAAATCCAGTGTTTGAGATGATTTACAACACCATTTCACTCACTGAGGGCTATTATGTCAGAGGTTTGTATAATTACAACAACCTGATGTGGTTGCCCCATCCCAGGACATGTTCAAGGCCAGGCTGGATGGGGCTTGGAGCAACCTGGTCTAGTGGAAGATGTCCTTGCTCATGGCAGCAGGGTTGAAACTAAATGATCTCTAATGTCCCTTCCAATGCATACCATTCTATGATTCTATGTTTTCTTTGCTATCTCTGCAAGTCAGTATGGTTTTAAAATATGACTTCTTTTCTTCTCATCCAGGAAAACAATTTCTTATCCTTAGAGTGAATAACTGGTAAAGACTGCAGAAGATAAAAAAGAAAATGCAATTTATGTAATCTCATCAATACTTCAGTTCTCATCTGTTGAGCTTACAAGCAAAACAAAAAATTCAGAACTCAGAAAAAATGTATCCTGAAGCACAGTGCAGCTGCATCAGGGAGCACTAATGGCACTGGGGGAGTAACTACTGTCAGCCTGAGATATCTGTTAAAGAGTTAACTGAGAAAACAGACCAGGGCCATGGCAAAGATTGTGACACACCAATGCGCATGTACCAGATCTCCTTTCATTCGCTGCCAACTCTGTGGTCTTCTTCCCCATAACTGATATTCCATTTCTGGCACCCTTTCAAAGGAACCTCCCTGTGGTCTATTAAGCTTTCATGCTTTTCATTTCATTCTGCCTGACCTCGCTCACCTCTTCCTCTCACCGCAGGAGACACTTTGGAGGAATAAAAAAAGAAAAAGGAAAGAAAAAAGAGAGGCGAGAGCTCCGTGGTTTGGCTGAGGGTGACTAAAGGCACACAGCTATCCCCAAAGCAGTGTGATGCTGTTAGGTTTGTACAAACGGGTCTAGTCATACCACCTAATGTACAAATTGTCAACATTTCCCACGTGAGTTACGCCTTTTGTCTGCTTTGCTGACATTTTTGAAAAATTCCATTTTCCTGAGCAGAAGTCTTCATCCAGTGGCATTTGTATAAAGGTCAGCCAAAAGCAGGAGCCATTTCACTCCTGTCCTGCTTGGAAATTTGATGCTACAGCTTTCACAATGACCAGGCTAAATGGGCTGGGGGAAGGGAGAGAAGGGACAGGAGCCCAGCATCCATGTAAAGTAGGACTCACACAGCATTCAGAAACATAGTCCAAATTAAAGTGACTAATTAAAACTCATGTCTCTATGACACCTATGTTACCTATTTCAGACTTCTTCAGTACATTTTGAAAAAGCATCTTGAAGTAAACAAGCTTTAATACATAGGTAGACATGGTTTAGTAGGGGACTTGGCAGTGCTGGGTTAATAGTTGGACTTGATGATCTTAAAGGCTCCTCCAACCTACACAGTTCTATGATTCTATGAGAGATATCAAGGTATTTATATTTATATATCTAGTCCCCTGTAGTAAGCTCTCATTTTCCCTACAAGTCAAAAATGAAATAATTCATTATATTAAAAAAAAAAAAGTTTCACCAACCATGGAAGAAACCATGCATGGACTTGTCTGAACACTTGGAAGTATCTGTTATGAGTGACTATTTATTAGGAAAGAGATCCTACCTGTATGGATGCAGCAGTATTTGCCTGCATCAGCCAGTGCTGTGTACCCACCCTCTTTATAACACAACCCAGACCCCAGGTCTTGGTTGGAGTCATAATGCAAAAGAAGGTAGGACACAATTTCAAACGTGGGTCCAAGAACAGGGAGCACAAGGAATTTTCTGGGCACGTTCCTAGGCAATCCTGAAACTCTTTCTCATTAGGCACTGAAAGGGATAGATGAAGTATCTCTAAAAAAAGCTGATTAAGTGCTGGATGCCACTGCTACACTGGGAGAACTGTAAAGCACTATGGACTTTATTCTGCTTACTTTTCTATTTGATACTGGCACAGCTTTAGAGATCCAGCTTTGATTAACACTCCTAAAAATGCCGTGGGGAGGAAGAAAGTCAAGCCTCTATTTGATATTAATACAGGGCAGTCTATCCACAGTGGGGACAATTCTACTGCACCAACTGAAACTGCAACTCCTATTAAAAAAAGCCATACATCTGGATTTTTCTACGTTTTCAGCTGATAATAATAATGACCTCAGCAGAGGTCATTAATCATCAACTGAATTTAATGGCCCTCAGCTGCATCTCGAGCCATCCCAACTCCTCCCAGCTTCACATTAATTCCCAGGAAACGCCTTATGCCTTAATTGCTATTGCCTGTGACTTCTAATAAGTGCTGAATGTACTTATCTGGATAAAAGTCTTTCAGAGTTGTTCCAATCTATAAGAAAATTTATCATATACATTTTAAAGACCTAAGCAAATTCTCTCCCTTTCAAGTTTTGTGGATAAATTATTCAAGACTCATAATCCTCTCAATTCAGGACTTTTAAAGTGCTTTTAGGATTCAGTACTTTTAAAATGCTTTTAGAAAATAAGTCTTTAAACTTTCAGAGCACTTTGAAAACTTATGGAAAAAAAAAAGGACGTCCAAAGTTAAGCAGCAGTGATGTCACTCTTGAAAAGTCAAAATGCAAAAAGTCATGAGTTAATCATTTATTTCTGGGATTTTGGAGTGTCTTCATCCATCCCAAGTATGTCTCCATGAGGCTCAATTAATGCTCTGGAAAATGTGAGGAGCCTTCATTTGATCAAGTTCTCACTTCTCCCTCGTGAGCTCCACACCCCCTCTTCATCTCATTCCTGTGCCTAACACTGGGCACCTTTCCCCAGTTCTTTCTTTACTGTCACCTTCTGTTAGCTCCCATCATCCTGACTCACCACCTCTAGCAGTGTCTGAAATTTCTGTTTTTTTTTCTAAATTAACAAAATTATCACAAAATAGGACCATACTAATTAAGGCTGCTGATTACCCAAGCTTGATGGTTATCATTTACGACAGCCAACGCCGAGGACAAACGCAAGGAAGAAATGAGGGCTGGAGTGACAGACATGAGCTAAAAGCCTCTGAGGACAAGGGCAAATCTATGCTCTCCTGGACTAAAAACTATTTCTGCCACTAAATGAGAGCTCACCTTGACCAACACCGTGTGAGTTACATGATAACAGTGATCAGTGAATTGCAGCCATAAGGAGGCAAACAAGATACTGGATATATCTGGAAAAGTATTTCCAGTAAAGCAAGGAAAGTATTAACAGCATTATATAGAGCACTATTGCACCTCATTAAAAATGCAGGGTTTGTTGGCTATATCCCAAACAAATTAAGGCAAATGGGAATAGATTCAGATAAAGGTTACAAGGAGCTAGGGGAAGGGGGGGGCTCATCCTGGAGAAAAGGA
This sequence comes from Manacus vitellinus, assembly GCF_001715985.3. Classification (NCBI taxonomy): domain Eukaryota; kingdom Metazoa; phylum Chordata; class Aves; order Passeriformes; family Pipridae; genus Manacus; species Manacus vitellinus. Next base: position 2,358,832 of record NW_021938895.1, read on the forward strand.
GGCTCAGGGGGGACCTTATTTCTGTCTACAACTCCCTGAGAAGAGGGTGTAGCCAGGTGGAGGTCAGTCTCTTCTCCCAGATAACAAACAATATCATAAGAGGAAATGGCCTCAAGTTGTGCCAGGAGAGGTTTTATTAGGAAGAATTTATTAATGGAACAGGTTTTCAAGCATTGCAACAGCCTTCCCAGGGAAGTGATGGAATCACCATCCCTAAAAGTGTTCAGAAAACATGTGGATGTGGCACTTGGGGACATGGTTTTGTGATGAACGTGGCAGTGCTGGATTAATGGGTGAACTCTTTTAGAAGTCTTAGTCTTAGAAGTCTTTTCCAACTAACCATTCCATGATTCTATGAATGAACAACTCACTGAATAAGAAATGAAAATGCTTGCCTTATTTAGCAAAACAAAGCAAAGTTTACCAGAACTGTTCCGAGTCAGGACAAAGGACACTGTGTAGAGTAGAAACTAGAAAACTGTTGGCATAAAACACGTGGAAACAGTTGGCATAAATAGGTTCAGGCTAGAAGTTAAAGAAATTTTTAAACATCAGAGTAATGATCCAGAAACAACCTTCCATTGCAGCAGCGGCAGCAAATGATTTTTTTTTAAGATGGAATTTAGTTAGTTCATGCGAGGGACTGTGACAAAGTATCGACAAAACGAGCATTGTAAAACATGACTGCCAGAATTAGCAAGTGAATTGGGTTCTGACCCAGCAAGTTCCTGTGATTTATTTCCAAACATTTCTTTCATGAATAGCTCCACTGGTATTGTGTTCATTCAGGACAAAAGCCAAGGCCTAATTCAAATCAATGGAAGCCTTCCCACAGACATCAGCGAGTTTTGGATTAGAGCCCTAGAATTCAGAACCCAAATTACATTTTATTATTCAGTGTGTTTGCACTCATTATCACCCTTGTTACACATTTGATTTAGGAGATGGCTGTGATTTAAAACTTTAGTCTAATGTTTTTCCTAGAGTTTTGCAAGCAAACAAAGCAAGCACTTTTCCTATTTTGATTTTTCCTGTTCATTTATTAAAAGATACTCCAAGGAACTAACTACAATAGGGAAAGAGACATAATTTACAATTACAAAATATGTTTTTCCTGAAATTAGTTCTGCACTGGATATAAATATTCCTGTAAGACATAAACTCACCTCTCAGAGTTGAATATATTTGTTTCCACATAGCCACACTGGTTGCAACACTGCAGAGTTCTTGTGCAGCACAAGAAGAAAGATGGAATTTGATAGAACACATGGAGGCCAAGCACTGAAGAGTCTCATAACAAAAACAATCTACTAACAGATTCATTCCCTGTTTATAGCAAAGAGGATGGGCACACTGGTTACTTCTAGGGGTATAAAGGAGTCACTAAAGCGACGTACATTTTAAAAAAGAAAACCAAAAAAAAAAGCCTAGAAAATATCAGCTGGAAGCTACTTCACAATTGGGATATGTAAATGTCATATTGAAGGTACTGTAATGACCTAGCCTGGATATTGTGTATGGCTCTGCTCATCCTTGATTAAGGAAGAGCAACAAATGACTGCAAGGATGATCAGAGAAGTTGTGAACCTGTCACAGGAGGTGAAGGTAGATGATCCCCATCCCTGGAAGTGTTCAAGGACAGGGTGGACAGGGACCTGAGCAAACTGGTCTAGTGGAAGTTGTCTCTGCCCATGGCAGGGGATCAGAACAAGATGATCTTTAAGGTCCCATCCAACTCAAACCATTTTATGATTCTATCATCTTGCCTTGGGAAACAGAAACTAAGGTATGATGCGTTTCCTGATACATCCAAGTACAAGGAAATCAGTAAACTATGTCAGGGAAAAGGGATTATCTGAATTAAAGTAACAAACAGCATTGCCATGAAACTAAGACTGACAGCTAAAAGATTTAGGCTTAAGCTGAGGAGGTTATTTAGCACTAGACCCATAACATTTCAAAATGCCATTGGCCCAGAAGTAGAAAAAAGGCTAATTACATTTATGAAAAGGATAGGAAGGAAGGAAAGATTAGAGAAGGGCAGTATGCATTTCTGTGGTGAATGGAGAAAAGAGACAAGAGGAAAAGAAAAAGGGACTCTGATTTGTCTAATCAGAACTTTAAAGACCTGGGTTCATGTCAAGCGCTTGTAACAACTGTTTCATGAGCCACACAAAACAAGAAGCAGCTTGATGCAACTCGTAAGTGAAAATGCCTTAATGGCAGGAACTCCCAGAAGTCACCAGTGTAAACAACAGCTTCATCAATTATCAAATTCTCTCCTTCCAAAAAAGGTGAAACTTATTGGGAAATTCTGGAAGAGTATATGAAAAATCACTATTGATTCTCAGTTAAAATTCCAGGAGTGCTGTAAATAGAGAAAATATTTTAAAATGATGATGATGATGAGTAGTAAAGAGTTTCTATTGTCCTATTGCCTTTAAGAAATGGCAGAAGAATAAAATACAAATTTACCATTCAGAGATCCTCTTAAGGCACAGGTCTCCAGGTCATAGCTTTTTATTTTACCTTTCATTGGAGGTAGCTGTAGCTGTAGCTGAGAGTGTGGGATCTTTCTACTTCCCTACTTACAAGTGGGACAAGGTATTATTTGAATAAAATATTCAGACTGAATACTAGTGTCTGAATGTTGGTTTGCAGGAAGGGAATCCCTCATACAATCCCATAGCTGTAAACTAACAGAAAAATATGTCCTTCCACCTGTCATTTGCCAGGGTACATTTCAGGATGGCAACATTTCTAGATGTGACACATTTTGAAAGGGGGGAAAACCAGGGTATTTTGCCAAGTAATCAGAATTACAAAGTATTCTCCAGTGACCACTGTACTGTCTAAAAGTGTGTTCCTCACATTGGAACTCAGTGAAAAGCTCCGCTTATCTCATCCTTAAGGTAAAGGAGAGCATTAAGACAGGATTAAAAATAACTTGGGTTTATTTTACATTAAACATGGCAATAATTAGCATCTTCCAAAATTGAACAATTGTCTCAGGATATGAACAAACCAACCCAGGTTTGCTACCCTGGTCTGTTCAGTTTGTTGCTCTGTGCTTGGCTTTCTCTTGTTTTCAAGGGATGAAGGTCAGGTAAATTGTGAGCCAAAGATGAAACAAAACAGTAAAGCCAAAATAAATTTTACAATTGGACTTTGAGAGGGGCGGGTTAAAATTTATTAGAACTCTCTCTTTTTGGTTAAATTAAGGCCAATTTGCTTGCACTATTGCAATCATGATAAAGGGGATCCTAGTACCTTTATGCTTTACTACGTAAGGGATGCGCAGTTTGTATTCCAGATGTGACGCTAAATGACTTTGTTGCTCTGCACTTTGCAGGGAACAAACCCTAAAGAGACCCACACTGGGCACAAAACATGTCAGCACACAGTCCTGCTCCATGGTTCACACATCCTGCCACGTTACCCTCACACGCTGGGGCTGTTTGGAGGCATCTGCGTAGAACTTTTAGACCCTGAAGGAAGCGTCAAGGGTTTTGCCTTCACGTTGTGCCAAAATCATTCTGACAGTAGAAATATTTGATGTAACGCTTACTGCTTACAGATTCAGTGTCTTGTTCCAGAGACAGACTTTGAGAAAGTATAACAGATGTTACATAGTGTTGTGAAGACATTTGTAATTTGTTATCCCTCAAAAAGTTGTGATGACAAAAGTAGGTCAGAAGCTGGAAGTTCTCTAGTCCCACCTCACACTGGCACTAAAGCAACAAGAGCCATCCCTCACTAGCAGCCCTCCTGCATTACATGCCCACCAAGGCATGACAGCATTGCAATGGCACAGCAAACTTCCTGGTGAACAAAACAACAGATTTTTCCCTCTTGAAAAATCAGCTGAACCAAATACATTTATGTTCAGCTTCCAAGTCACCAGCACAACAAAAGGTACAGAGATAATATCTGCCCCAAAGCTTAATGGAAATGGCATTCACATTTCGGAAGAGGCTGACAAATGTCAGGGGCACAGAATTTTGCTGTGTTGCCTTTTCTGTTTTTAACCAGCTCACATCCCTATTTACCTCAATGTGACGCACATTCCTCCTGCTTAGCTCCGCTGATCTGGAAACCAAAGGCTCCTTCAAGATGAAATAAATTGTTCCTGTGGCAATGCCAAGGGGGTGATTTAATATAGTTTGGAGACTTCTCAATTCAATTTCACACCCAACGATTGAGCTAAAAGAAAAACCCACACTTTACATTCCTTCTTTATAGGAGCACTGTTATTTTACTGTATCACCAGGCTTAGCTTTTCTGAGCACACTATATCTGAAGTACTCCACTTCCAGATGCTGTATGAGCTCCCTGAAACACTGGAAGTGCTCTTTCAAACAGGCTGGCCAAGTGCACATCCATTAGTTTTGCCCCCAGTGCTAGGGAGTGTTCTGTAGAGACATCATTCTTTGTTCCCTGAGATGTGATTCCTGGCTACCATTTTGTGCAACATCACTCAACAGTTTCCTTTTTTTTTTTCTCTTTTTGCAAAAAAAGTATTTGGTAGTGAAAAAAAGAAAAAGAAGGAATAGGTCTGGGGGGGATTTAATGCAATTTGTTTTCCAAGTAGCAGCCTTACATTTTGGCTTGAGAATGACAAAAGTAAGACACGAAGACAATATTCAGACTGCCCTGAAAAAAACAAAAAAGGCTATTTTTGTTTGCTTTAAGATTTCAAACAATAACTGAGTAGATAATGTATGTAGTGATCTCCAAGGAGCTCATCTCTTTTGGATTTACAAATGTACACAGTACAATACTCGCTATCAATTTTGCCTTGTTGCTGCAAACATTTAAGCCCAACAATTAATTGGTAGCAAAAGGATCAAATTCCTGTGTATATGTTTCTAAGTTCTTATTATCTTAATGTAGCAAACAAAATAAGGAAATAAAACAACCTTAGTTAAGTTTTTACTAAAAGCTGCTACATTTATATGAGTAAGGGTGTTCCAGGAGCAGATCTCTACAGCAAAACAGTTGGTGCTGAGGACTTTCTGATCAGGTGCCATAGACTGAATGCCCATTAGCTTTTGGAGCATATCAGGCACGCTATTAGAGTGCATCTTCTATATTCATTTCATCTGAAAGGCATCCAGTTCATGAACTGCTCTGCCATGTGAGCAAAAAGTACAGTTAATGAAGAGCAACAGGAAAGTTTCCTCATGGAATCCCCAGCTCAAAATGCTAATGGAGATGCAAGCTGGTATCTCTCATAAAAACAGTTAGCTGGTACTCATGGAAAAGGAAAAAAAGCAAATCACTGCAACCAAACTGAAGTGCTAGGGACAGTAATAAATAAGGGATTGGTGGTCAAACTTGTGCAGGAAACTAGGATTGAAGTTATTCACTAGGAGAGGCTACGTGAAAATTATTCATATTCAAAGAATCATAGAACAGCTTGGGTTGGAAGGGATCTTAAAGACCATCTCGTTCCAACTCCCTGTCATGGACAAGGACACCTTCCACCGTCCCAGGTTGCTCCAAGCCCCTTCCAACCTGGCCTTGAACACTTCCAGGGATGGGGGAGCTACAAGTTCCCTGGGCAACTTGTGCCAGGGCCTCACCATTCTCAGATCAAAGAATTTCTTCCTCATATTAACTGTATAAACTTTGGGGCCATAAGGAAAGCTACATAAATATCCACCTTCTTATAACACTGCTCTTCACTATTTTACCAAGCTGTTGAAGTGTCAGGGGACACCTCTGTTGTTGTCAGTGACGCAGTATCAGGACGTCAGTGTGCAAAATGCTAAATGCAAGAATGAAATATCACAAAGGGAACACTAAGAGCTGAGAAACTGTGTTTTATTTATACTGTTGGAGATGCGATGTTGTAAAACAACCATAAAATACATACTATTCATTCCATGACTCTGTCAACCCAGTTAAACTAGAAAAATAAACAAGAACAAGCCATGGGACAGTTTAAACAAATAAAATGCTTGCCTTGCCCATTCCTGATTTACTATTTTGCCTACAGTGATCAACATTTATAGCATTTCAGCTGTTTCTCATCAGTCATGGGGAATGCTTTTCCCTTTCCCTCTCCCCGACACCGCAAACTGCACGAACATGACTAAAAATACAGACTTGTATGGATTTCGAAAGGACACTGTCAATTTTGAAAGTAACTATGAAAAAAAAAAAGGAAGTAGGAGAGTGGAATAGAATCTAATCTCATGCCTCTCCATAAATGTTATTTAACCATGGCAAAACGGTGAAAGGGAACCTACTGACGCACCCACAGACATCCTCTCATCATCCTCTCTTGCCTTCCTCCCTGCCACTGCAGCCCACAGTCAGTGGGCACAACCAGCAGTGTCGTGACCATGCTCTGGTTGTACTGTTTGACTGTTTCTTACTCTTGCCAGTCTGTCTCGACCATCTGTCATTTGCTGTCTTACACTTCATTTGCAAATTACTCAAGCAGGTCTGTTGTCTGTACATCTGAACAGCTCCTAGGAGTTACAGCCTGAGACTGGAGGAAGCCTCTTTGTACAATGAAGATACACCAAGGGCAGGAAAACACTGTCTCCAGTTGAGTCTGTGGCAAACTGTAAATAGCATTTCGGGCTTAATGGTTTACACAAAGGTATCAGAAATAAACATGTAAGGAGGAGGTAAAAAGAGAAGTAGGGAAAAAATCATCATTGGGCTGGAAAAGAGCAAAAACTGAAAGAAACCTTCTGTTTACAAATGTGGCAAACAGAGGGATATTGACATCATGTTGACAAATATCATGCTTGACATGAACCATCAATGTTCACTTGCAGCCCATAAAGGCAACTGTGTCCTGGGATGCACCAAGAGCAGTGAGGGTAGCAGGGTGAGGGAGTGGATTCTGCCCCTCTGCTCTGCTCTAGTGAGATCCTACCCGGAGTGCTGTCTCCTGCTCTGGGGCCCTCAATGTAAAAAGGACATGGACCTGTTAGAGCAGGTCCAGAGGAGGCCATGGAGGTGATCAGAGAGATGGAGCCCCTCTCCTTCTGTAGCTTGTCAGTGAAAATCCACATTCATCATCAACAGTCTGTTCCTCCTAAAGTCAAATGTCAGAACTTCCATAGAATAAAATGTTTATATTTATACATTGCTCTGAAAGAGTTCTAAAAGACTGCAAGTTTCTCAATTCTCCCACATTCACTGATTTGGTGCCCTCAGATGAGCTATAATCTCTTAATGCTGTTGTCACTCTGAAAAGTTTAACTGTGAATTTGATTTTGCAGATCACGGCAGAAAATGGATGGAAAGCATCTGCATAAACAGAGATGAGACACTCTTCCCTCCATGCTGCTTCTATATTGTCACTGGAACCCCCAGCTCAGCATTGTCCTACAAAAAACAGACAATGCTTTCCAGTTTGAACAAATTTTAGTGAAAAAAAATGTGCTGAAAATACTTTTACACTTGGAGAGGCTGTTTTCTCCCCCATCAGAGGTTACAATCTTTAGAGGACACAAGGATCCCAAATTGCACAGATGCTGAAATACCAAAAGAAATGCTATACAATGGTTTACCTGCCTAATGAAAAAGATTTCAACAGCGTATTTTCATTTCCAATATATACCAAAATGCTTAATTGCCTCTAGAACTTTATAGTGTTATAGTACTTAATGAAACCAAGAATTTAGTACACTGCAGAAAACTGGGCTTCTGTAGGCCAGAAGAGAAGGTTTGTGTGGGCTTGGTAAGCAGCTTCCCAGCACCCAAAAAGGGGTTGATGGGATGACAGACCCAGGCTCTGTATCAGGTACAGAAGGGCAGAAAAAGAGGCAATGATTTCCATCTGCCTCAACAGCCACTAGCACCATCCACTTCCAGACAGGACAAGGACAAGGAAATTTCAGTCTTACAGTGATATAATTGTTTTATTAGGCAGATGGAAGAAACCCCAGGGTAAAAAAGCAAATATTCCTGACCGAGCTGCTCCCATGTCATTTTTCAACCAACTGGATAATTTCCAGTTGGCACAGATTTCGTTTAGAAACAAGAATTGGAAAGCAGACTAATCCTATCTTAGAGCTAAAACTAGAACTGCTCTTCATCAAAATCATTTTCATTTCCTGATGTGAAAAATATATCAGTAACAGCATGATATTAAAAAGATGCTGGACTGGCATTATGAAACTGAAGCTGCTCTCCACAGATCCAGAGCAGTGAGTAAGAAGGCACAAGTCCTGTGACTGGCAAGCAGAGTGGTACCAAAAGGAGATTTTCTTCTTTTTATGAACATGTTTTTTTTTAAATAAGTAGGACACATAAAAATTATTAGTATCCCACAGAGTTTCTTGCCCTGTGGCACTGTTTCACACTGCCTGTGTGTCACAGAAAGGTGTCTTGTGAATGCCCTTGTGCCAGTGTGTCATGCTGGAGACAGACATATAGAATCAGATAATATCCAGAGCTGGAAGGGACCTGCAAGGATCATCAAAGTCCAACTCTTGGCCCTGCACAGGACTCCCCAAGAGTCACACCATGTGCCTGAGAGCATTGTCCAAAAACTTCTTGAACTCTGTCAGGCTTGGTGCTGTGACCACTGCCCTGGGGAGCCTGTTCCAGTGCACAATCACCCTCTGGGTGAGGAACCTTTTCCTTGTATTCAACCTAAACCTGCCCTGACACAGTGTAGACTCAAAGAGTCTGACTTTGAGGTCAATGAGATTTTCAAAGCACTAAAGTTTGGTGCAAATAGATTCTAAATGATAGGAGAAGAAGTGGGACTGCCCATTTTGGGGGAATTAGTCAGTCAAAATAATGGGAAGCAATTTTAATAACCTGCTCACTGCTGTGGTTTCATCTTCAAATACCAGAGGCTCTCTCAGACCACTCAGCCTGATGCATGGATTGTACCTGCACCCAGCTGCACATCACTGCACAGCAGAAGCAGCATCAGTTGTAACCTTAAGAATAGAGTTTACACTTTTCAATTTAAATTGAAAACTGTGTACTTAATCAGTGTGGGAGACTAGTATTTAATTAAGAAGGGCAAATTATCAACTAAAAGTAAACACATTCATCCCACAAGTCCCTCAGCTGAGTCCAGTCTCTCTTTAAGGGATACTCAAGTCAGAAACACAACAGAACTGGACTTTCTACATATAAACCTCAAATTTTATGTTAAACATTTAGGGGAGAATAAATCAACAAGGGTACCTTCCTATAGGTGAGTGGTCTCAACAGAAAGAGGGCAGGTTTGGTTGGACATAAGAAGGAAATTCTTTGCTGTGAGGGTGGTGAGGAGGCCCTGGCATGAGTTGCCCAGAGAAGCTGTGGATGCCCCATTCCTGGAACTGTTCAAACCCAGGTTGGAGCAACCTGGTCTGGTGGAAGGTGTCCCTGCCCATGGCAGGGGTTTGGAATGATCTTCAATGTCCCTTCCAACCCAAACCATTAAAATAGAGTAGTTTATTAGGTACCAATCTGCACCCATTGTCAGCCACATACTTCATTTTACACATGAGTGTACATGCCCCTTAAGCATCATTTTACCATACTTACACAATTACTTATTTCCAAAGTAAATTCTCCTTATCCAAGACTGTTCTTTCTGAAACTGCTAATGTCCTTTGCTCTGCTTCTGTTTCACTATAAAATACATAAACTATAAAACTATATAATATAGTTAAAGCTTAAGCAGAAATGTTAGCAAACACGGAGCCAATGACATGAAAAAATACTGTGTACTGTTTTCTAGGATGCAGCATGCATTGAGTGATGCCCTGTTTCATGACTGCCACTGTATGCCAAGCTCTTTCCCCTACCCCCAAAAATATCACTACCTCGGGAGTCAAGATTGTGGGCAGGTAGCTTACATCACTACACTTTTTCAACAGTTTCAGTCTAGTTATCTGCTACAAAAGCATGAAGTAGATACCTAAACATCTTTCCTCTTTATCCATTTATTTTAAAAAATCAGGCAAAAACACATCAACTTCCCAAACCTCTAAAATTTTAAGTACACCAATTATTTATTTCTGCCTAACATAAGCAGTATGCTTATTACTGTTACGGCCCAACATTTGGCTTTACTCTCAGCTGTCTTGATTAATAAGAATTCTTTTTAGTTCAACGATTCTCAGATTCTGGTTCAAGGACTAGCAGTCGCCTGCAGAAAGCTGGCTGGTCACACAGCCCTGGAGTTCCTCTAATATAATCAGCTGTTTCTAAAGATAAAGGTACTACATTTCACACTTCAGCGGTTTTCTTCTTAGGCTCTGGAAACAGGATCGCAACGTGAAATCTCATTTTTAGACCAAAAAAAAAAAAGGTGCATCTGAAAAGTCTGACCAGTTGGCAGAGATAAACAGCACATGTGCGACAGCAAACGTAGTTAAACTGACTTAAACTGTCCAGTGGCCACATTAGCACAGAACCCAAACTAATGAACTGCCACTCAACAGAATCAACATGCTCAAGAACACCACAACAATATCCATGGTTTTTGCTCAGCTTGACAGCAGTTAGAAAGCACCTGTCTCTTGCAAACCACTGTCCAAATACTAAGAGGGACTAGATTTTTATTTCACAAATCCAGGCTCTGTTACAACTTCAAAAAGTGGAATAACCCCTCACACCAATAACGAGCTGTGACAGAAGAGCGTAAATGCTGCCACCCTGGTCTCTTTGCCAAGCTTCTAATGTTCTTGCAGCTTCACCATGTCCTCTCCAGTCACCTGCCTTCCTTTAGAGCACACAGAAAACCAGCTGTGGTGGCCCAGCATCACTGTACCAAAGAGAGAAAATAAGTGACAGGCACTGTCTCCTGTGTGTCCATGAATTACATACAGGGAATTGTATCCTGGGCTGTATAAAAGGAAGAGCCAACAGGTTGAGGGAAGTGATGATCCCCCTCTACTCCTCTCCACTGAGACCCACCTGGAGTCCTGCATCTAGTTCTGGAGTTCTCAGCACAGGACATAAAGAGATAGACCTGTTGGAGCAAGTCCAGAGAAGGCCACAAGGGATCAGAGGGCTGGAGCACCTCTCCTGTGAGGAAAGGCTGAGAGTTGGGGCTGTTCAGCCTGGAGAAGAGAAGGCTATGGAGAAACCCTATTGCAGCCTTTGAATACTTAAGGAGGACATAGAAGAGAGATGGAGAGAGACCTTTTACCAGGGCCTGTAGTGACAGACAAGGGGCAATGGTTTTCAAACTAAAGAGGGCAGGTTTAGATTGGACCTAAGGAAGAAATTTTTTACATTGAGAGTGGTGAGGCCCTGGCACAGGTTGCCCAGAGAAGCTGTGGATGCTCTATCCCTGGAAGTGTTCAAGGCCAGGCTGGATGGGGCTTGGAGCAACCTGGTCTAGTGAGTGGAAGGTGTCCCTGCCCATGGCAAGGGGTTGGAAAGAGATGATATTTGAAGGTCACTTTGAACCCAAACCATGCAGTGATTCTTCATTTGTTTTGATCACAGAAGTACAATACTGCTATTACCCACTGCAATTCACTAGAACTCGAGATACGTGCATCACACAACTGCTTACACATGAGGATTTCTTTATAGAGCTGTGTCTTTGATTTCTTTCCAGGTGTTCTCTTTTGCACTAAATTTCATCCTGTTGCTCAATTAAAGATTGTTCAGAATTTTGACCCTGCCCCACCAGAACACTGTCATCCACATGTTTTTTAAGGTTTTTCTCTGTTGACTACTGTCATTAATCTCAACCTGGTTCCAGGAAGAAACATGTGAGCTTATCTACTTAAATGTCTTCACCATTTGAGAATGAACTGGTTCTGGTTTAGACATCCTGTAAACAACTATGCACCCACCTTGCAGAAATTATATTTAGAATGTAGATTACTTATGGAAATTATTTGAACAGTGTGAAAGTTTCAGTCAAAATATCTACATTCCCCATCTCTTTTATCACACTTATCGTGCTGCCCTGTCAAACAAGGAAGGCATATTGGTTTCACATGATTTGGTCTAGACAATCCAGGCCTAATTACTTACAAAGTACTTACAAACTTATTTCCAAAATTCAAGTCAGATAAAAATAATCTGTAATTATCCATAAAAATAATCTGTAATTTCTCCCTGTCATCCTTTTAAACACAAATGCTATTTCTTTCTTTCCATCTCCCATCCTCAGCGGTCTCTTTATAACCTATGAATTCTCAAAGATAATTTCATATAGTAAAAAATTATTTCAACTACATCCTTAAGCATTCTTAGGTAGATTTTAGCAGGTCCTGTACACTTAAACAAATGTCTTACTGACGTGCTTTTAGCAGTTTTTCTCTGCTCTGGCCACTACTAGGGTTGGGTTTTTTTCTATTAATGTAGCTGATTTATCTTTCAAGCCCTTTATATAACACACATGAAATCAGTCACACCATAACTCCCCCCACATTATGTACCTTGGTGTTAATGGATTTGCACATTGTTTTTTCTCTTAATTTTTATACATCACAAAACTTTCCTTGTTCTTATTACAACCTCTGCTAATTGAAATTTATTTTGTGGTTTTGCACACTTGATTTATGCACGGATGTGTGTATATATATATATATATGAATCTTTAAACTGCTGTAAAGCAAAAGGAGTATCTGATCTAGCTCTAATAGTTTCTTAATGTACATCCCATCTGTCCTTTGCATCAGGATAGGTAATCTCCATTATGCATTCAAAAGTGCCTCCTTAGCTGCTAATTCTCATGTACTTCTTGGTCTCCCAGATAATCTTCTTAGGAAACACTATTTACCAGCTCCATAAGGTTGCTCAAAATGTCTTTTCAAAACAAGTTTTCCTTGTTCATCTGATTTCAGACTTTATTTCAAAAGCTTACTTCAAAATAATTTTCCACGCCAGTACTTGCCATTATTAATTTCTTCTTTAATTGATAAAATCAAAATAGAAAATCAAATTAAATTACCTACCTCCATTTGCAAATGCACACAGAACATTTTCATTATTTGATATATCACATCTTACTGTATCACTTACTTTCAACAGTTTAAAAATTATTATTTATTTCTAATATCATCTACCACACTGAACAAAAACAACATGGGAAAACACACAGTTCCTTCTTGCATTCCAGAAGGATGAAGCAGAAAGAAAGACAAAGAAGGTAGGAATAAGATATATTAAAAAAATAGATTTGATTTTCTTGGTAAGCTTTCCAAAATATTTTCTGTCCCATGCATGCATATCATTTAATTCCTTGTGAGACACTTAACAGCAAAAAATTTTGAGGAGGGTGTTGAAAGAAGAGCAGCAGCAACCCAGAGTAACAGTTCATAAAGGGATTTTGTTACCTGTAGGTGGAAGATGCTTTCAGGAAAGTAGAAAGCTGTCAAGATTAATTTAACTAAGGTTTTAATGATGCTAACACCTGCCTGCTGAAAGCTTTGTCACGAACTCTTCCTTTTTTAGACTATCAATGGGTTTTTTTGGCATCTTGTGTCATCTTCTACCCTTAAATAATTCCACTACAGCATGAGAAGTCAAAGTCATCTGTTCCTACCTTGGTCTTCCATTGATTATTCTTGTTTTCATCAACTCTCCCTCCATCCTGACTTCCCTGCCATTGTCACCCTCCCGCTCAGAAGTCCTGCCACAACCTGCCTTCCCTTCCCCAGCCTCCACAAGGGTTTTCTCCACTCCTGGTCTTTCACCACAGAAGCACTTCTTCACAGTAGCTTCCATCCTCTGACACCCTATGCTCCCCTTCCTCACTTCAGCCACATTTTGCTTAAACAACTTCTTTCCTCCTCCCTCAGGTTAAAACCACAGCTTGGAGGACTTCCACCTCTGACCTGCCCCTTAAAGATATTTGCTTCTCTTAAAGAAATGTTCCTCTTTGAGGGAAAAAAGCCATTTCTCATGGTGGGTGGGTTTTGGTTTTGTTTTTTTGTATCAGCACTAGCAAATAAAATAATAATCCCCCAAACAAAACACAACACACAACACATCACCCCCAACACAACTAACAAGGACCCACAACAAAACAACAGCCACAGAGAAGTGGTGGTTAAAACAATTTTCCCAGTATAGGTGTAATTATTTAGACAATTAAAAACCTTTTATTCTTAGTGGTTTAGTTATTGGTTCTCTCTAAGAAACATGGAAAAGTAGCCAAAACTGAATGAACCTTATCATGGGGCAAGAGAATACATGGCAAAGGATGATGAAACTTGAGGTTGGTAAAGCTTGAATAAGATTTGTACAGCTAATAAAACAATAATCTTTTTATCTCCTCCATAAATGGAATGTCTTTTATTGAGAGGATTAGCAGGGTTTTTTTACCAAAAATTGTTCATCTGCCTCACTCCAGCACATCTGACCTACATGAACAAAAGAACAAGTGAGATTTCTGCAAGGTTACCTCTTCTCTGGCCAAGTCATGAGTATAACACAGCAGAAGTCATGCTGCATGATTCAGCTGTATGAATCACCTCTACCTTTTCATGGCCAGCATATTACTCACTACAGGAGAGATTCTTCTGTGAGTGACAAACTGAGCTGCAGAAATTCCCCTGTACAGCTGCCTCTTGCTACTGCTCTGAGCACAACAGGTTCATTGGGTTTCTCAGCTCAGTGACTATTATTTCAACAGATGGGAGTATCTGGTGCTGCAAAACTGGAGGCTCTTCCATGCTGCAGGATATTGCTCCTGCTAAATATGAAGCCACCCTGCAAGATAAAGTCAGCTTCTCCATCCAGATGCTGCCAAAATCTAATGGAGATTCTGAAAAGTAGCAAGTTTGGGCTAGTTAAAAAATCAAACAAATAACAACAACAACAAAAAAAACCCCAACCAAAGCCAGTTATTAAGTAAGCAAAGCTCCTTGCTCTCTGGAAAACACCAACTGCTCAATAACATTTGAGATTGAACATCTACAGAACCTGATTGTTAAAACCAAGGGCTACTAATTACACCAGCTCTAATACATTCCAATCCAGTTTCCTAATCAGAAAACTTACTTCCTGGTTCCTTAGTTCTCCATCTGCAAGTGAGAATACTTGGAATTTTATCTCTTTATCGATAACATCACTTTGAGGTTTTTCAACAACTCCAGGTGTACAGAACAGACACACTGCCAGGGAGATGCTGCTGCAGCACCCTGCCCTTCCAACTGGTTTCCCATTCTGCAAGGACAATTGGGCTGTTTACTCCATCAGAGCTGCTACAACCAGAGGCTTCTCCTTGATTCAGCAACAACAGAAATTCCACATGGGGACAATTAAACATATCACAAGAACACTGATGTTATGAGAAGGTGCTCTGTGCTTTCAGGAACTGACATGAACAAAGCAAAAATGAACCTGAATTCTAGATGCAAAACAGATTGGAGCCAAACTCAATGGCTGCACATGCATTTTAGAAGCAATGGCAATGAGGGAAAAAAAGGAGAGAAGTTTACTACTTGGTCAAAAAAAATTAAATGAGCAATACTCTATATTGCAGTTAGTGCAGAGAGCAGCTAAGTTGTCGTGCCTCACACTGGCATCAACTGAGGCTCATCTGTATGACCTACAACAAACACAGGAGTCAAGACTCAACAAAAGAAGTCAATAAATACAGTTACTTCAAGGAGGGTTGGACAGCACAGTCTCAGAAATCTCCCAAGGGGGAAATTTTAATTCTGTTGGCAATTCCAAGGAGAAGGTGCTTATTGACACTTAGTCATATTAATGGGGGAAATTTTCACGAAAAGCTCTTGCACACAAAGCTGGTACCACTGTAAATGTGGAGATGGAAAACACACACTCTTCCAGCAACTGAGCACTGACTGGAAGCTTTGCTTGGCCAGTTTCTGGACCTTGGCAGCCTGTGTGTTAGCCAAGTGTTTGATAAACTGTGGTAGTCTTCTTCTTTGCCAAGGAAGAATTCTCTGCTCAAGACCACACTGTCACAGTTGTCTGCACGCCAGCACACGATTAGATAACATCTTCCAAAGCAAACGGGTTGTTCAGCACATGAAAGATCAGAACTGAGTAGATTATTTAAGGCTTTTGGTAGAATCACCCCTAGAAAATATTAAGGGAAGAACTGTCCAATCATAAAGCATATACATTAGTCTATGAACAAAAAAAACATTAAAGATACAAGGTTGGTGCAGACCTCTGCCTCAAAACCTGCAACTTCACTCAGTATCAAAGCTTAGTCATGCTAAGCAGCAGCAAACAGCATCAGTAAAATTTGAGACAAAAAAAGTGCACATGTACAGCACCTTCAGAGGAGAATGAGACTAGATCATTATAGACCTGAAAACATGTCCTAGATTTTATTTTTTTTTTGAGAAAAACAAAGAATTTGGATACTTCACCTCTCTAGGTTCTTCTGGGAATTCCAGCCAAAGTAATTATTCAATGACAAATCAGTATCACACTTACATCAGTATTACAAGTGCCTCAATCTTTACCTGTACTGATTAATTCTTCAAATCTGCTGAAGAAAATCATCATCTCTTCATTGCTCCTCACATAGGCTGGGCTATTTATCAGCATAATTACAAGGTCCATCTTACTGTATTACCTGCCTTGGATTAATGCTGCACCTTCTACCAACACATTCTAGTTGTTATTTATTTTCATTTGGAAAATTGCTCATTGTCTAGTTATCCTTATGAAGGGGAAATACCTTCATGTGACTTCCAACAGAAAGGATGATCAGAGAGAATACAAAACTCCTGTTCCCTGTTAGCATTAAAAGGGTGAAGAAGGAGAAACAGAAAGCTTGTCCATATTCCAGCTGCATAAGAACCTGCAGCTGCCACTGAGCTCTGGTGAAACAGCAGCATTCCCTTCTGAGTCAAGGGAAAAGCAAACACAAGTAATTGAACGTAACCCCAAAGGGCACATAATGACCTTAGGTGCCTTACTACTGTTTCACTTATTTAGAAACTTCTTAAAGAGTTTAGTTGCCTTCACATGGGGCTGTTAGAAGGACAAAGGCAAAGCCTAACCTATGTCTGTAACACAGGTTATCAGCAGCACCTCAGTGAGCCCCAGGTTTGCTGGCTCAGAGTCTCTCAGGGCTGACACTGAAGCCCACAGTAGGGTCACTGTGCTGGAAACAGCACTATGGCATCTGGGAAGCTCCTCTTTAATGCTTACTCCAGACGAAGACAGACAGTAAGCAGAAATCAAAAGACACCTATGTCTTTTTCTCCAGCAGAACTATTGGATCCTGCAGATTTCACAGACACAATCTTATCTGCAAACAGAAATAACTGCCAACTACAGAAAATGCCAACAGAAGTTATAAAGCAGACCTTTCTAGCCATCAGGGTATTTTTGGTAGTCATGCTGTTGTTTGGTTCCCTCCTTATAGCCTGTCTGTGGAGTCTTATGACTGTGCAACAGTCTCTTCCCACAAACCAAGCTCATGTGGCTAAGGAGAAGAATTTAAACAAAGAAACCCAGCAACTCTCCCAGCAAGTCAAGCTTTCTGCCACTGGACAGCTGGCAGCATCTAGAGGGGCAGCTACACTCCTTTTCCTCCAGCTTTCTTCACTTGACTCTAATCTTAGAACAGTTAAACTTTAAACCTCAGAACATCTTTGTAAATGAGCCACTTGTACAAGCAGAGAATTGAAGTGGAAAGCAAAAACCACAAGCATCTAGTGTGCTTTTACTCTCTAGACCTCAGAAGTTTAGTCTACTAAACCCCTCAAAGGCAACTGCAGGGCAGTGACTGACCTCCAACCCATCCATCCCAAACAATTCCTATTAGCAGGGTGCTCGCTGGAGCTGAGTAATGAGTTTACAGATTGACAGAGATCCTGCTCCAATGGGATTAATGCTCCAAAGCAATACAGTCAAAACAGTGAAACTATTTCTACTATTTCCTTTTGCTGCCTGGCTCATGTCCACGTCGTTTTTTCCTGCATTAAGATAATGGCCCCATCCACATTACTTTACATTACAGTCTTCAGATAAAAATGTGATCATTAGTGCCAAGTTGTCCCAGTCCTACCTTGCTTCTGAGGAGAACAGTGCATGTGAGCATGACTGAAGAGGGAATATGTAGAATTAATCATATAAGAACATGTTGCTTAGGGTAAGAAGCATGAGTTTAAATTCTCTGCCACTGTGTCAGTGATGTCTGGAATTCTCTATTAAAAAGAAACAAGATATTCATTAACTAATTGCTTATATAACAAAGATCATTACATAAAATTATCATCTAGAGGCACTGAAAGAAGAATTTTAATTATCCAGGTGAACTTCAAAGCAGAACTGTACTTCATGATTTCTGTGGTCACCTTCTCAACTTCACCAGTTCCTGATCTACAGGCACTGTACAGTCAGTAACATGTTGATTAGCCTGACCCAATTTTGGATTAGAAAAGACAATTCAAAGCAGCAGCTGATCAAAACTGAGAGGCTGGTTGGACGGGTTCATGGATGATAAACCAACAGTGCCAGTGCTGTGAGCCAGCTCCCATTTCCAGGGCAGCCATACAAACCTTTGTTTGTTGAAAGGATGAGACTCTCCAAATGCTGCAACTAAAAAGCTTTGCCTTCAGTACTAAGCAATTGCTCCCCTGTTCCAGAGGCCAAATGGAAAAAAGAGTGTTTCCAAGCCTGACTGCCAGATGCTAAGAGCACAGTGCCTACCACAAGGTCGCCTCCATAGGTGGAAAAGCAGCAATAAGCTGGAGAGCTCCAAGCCCCATGCCGAGTGTCAGCTTTGTGTAAGAACTGCCCAGCACTGAAGGGTCAGTGCTCTTGAGAACTGGCAACTTCAAGGAGTCCCCCTTGCCACCTGCAGCAAGAGCTGCTGCTCCAGAGCCTGAACACACTGAGCTGTGCCACTGCAGGCCTGGCACCCCCTTCCATCTCCCAGGAGCGGCCAAACCACACACCACAAGTGGCAAAGAGATGGCTCCCTGCAGCCAACATCCTTCTCCCAGGCTTCACGGGAGAATCGTGGCTCCCTGCAGTCAGCATCCTTCTTCCAAGCCTCATGGGAGAACAATGTCTCACTGCAGACAGTATCCTTCTCCCAAGCCTCATGTCAGTTCTGAACCTGAACAGAATTAAAGTGATATATGCTGTAAGCATATCCTAAACCCTAAACACAGTCCTTGCTGATATCAGAGAACTACTTCTACAGGACTAAGAGTTCATTTGAGCAAATCTCCCCAAGCACCACATGTATCGTAAAATCTTTAACATCTGTTCCACCACTGAAGGAACGTTCCCTTCACACAGCCAGAAGGTTCCCTACTAAAAAACTTCCCCCTACATGAAAAGCTTTATTGGAGAAGAAAATGGAAGGGACAATAGCCTAGACTTCAGCTGTCAATGCTATTTGTGCCTTCCTGCTGACCTGCACAAGGGCTGGACAGAGGGGTGGATACTCATGGGAGAACAGGGCAGGGGAGAAGGCAGGATTTCTGTGCTTTCTTTTGCTCTTTTAACTTCAACTTCCATCCCCATCGCTTCTCAGAAACAGCCTCTTCCCATTTTAACCCTAAAGCTTGATGTTCCCCATCCTATCAAAGTCACAGAAACATTTTTATGCTGACTGGACCATACTGTCACAACAAAAAACCCGACCTTGAAGTGAACCCCTCTTGCAGACACACAAAAAAAAAATCCTCTTTTTCCCCTGCAGGTCTCCTGGGAGTGATCTGAGAGCAGTAGGTCTCTCCACCTTTAAACTATCAGTAGCACTGAAACTTTCACAGGGAGGATGCCCACACTGCTGGCTGCTGTGTGGAGAGCCTGGGGATGAGCACAGAGCTGGCCAGGCTTAGGCAGCAGTTTGGTGACAACTGGGTGAAAATGAGCCTGCAGTGAGCTCTGGGTCACTCAGGACACACTGCTGGCAGCATCTAAGCCAGGCAACTTCAAAGTAGACTTAGCATTTCTGAGCTGCAGTGCAGTCTGCAGTGCAGTCCCCACTGTAAATATACCCAAAGTCTTTTCAATCAACATTTTAATTCAGACATAAGGAAAAAAAAAACCAAACACAAACCCCAGTAGTTTTAATCAGAGCAAGCAAGGTACAGGAAGTCCAAGTAATATGAAAGGGATTGCAATTCCTGCAACTGCAATGTTTCTGTAACCCTTCTGTTCTCTTTTATCTCATGTTTCTGGCCCACACTTTCCAGATGCTGCAGCTTAAATAAGGCTAATCAAAGTCTTGCCTAAGTCAATGGAATGCTTTCTGCTGATTTATGGAAGCCAAAATTTTGCTTTTTCATTGCTACTGAAATATGAATAAGATACAAGAAGCTCACTACAACTTTAATTTCTTTGCATAGTCTTACACTGAACGTGCACCATATAATAAAAGACAGTTGATCCAGATATGAGTTCATACCAATGCAAGTGTAAATCCTATATGTTAAAAAATATGTTCTTAAGCTAAAAAAAAAAAAAAGAAGAAAAAAGGAATAAGCAGATGAACATTTTACTACTTCAAAATAATACAGGAAACATGTCCCAGTGCAGGCAAAACTGCTCATCTGAATCATTCCTCTGAATTACTCACTATTTCATCTCTAAATCCAGTATGAAACTGCTAGGGAAAAGCTTCTTAAATTAAGAAGAATCTCTTGCTGCCAACCACAAAAGCATTTGTACAAACTATACATGATCTCACCTGGTAACAAACTAACAGGGAAATAAAAATCATCATAACCTCTTGCAAACCAAAGTAGTTTTATTTCCAGATATTTCCACTGGCTTCAATGTTTGATTCAGAATCAAACAGAACAGAGATTCAAAGTTTGACCTTCAATTTGTAAATCCTTTTTACCCTGTTCCATTCTTTCAATACTAAGAACAATCAGATTAGAAACTAATTTTCTCTGTACCTTTGTCCTTTAAATAAACTACTGAATAACACTGTATTACGCCTGTGAGCTCTTTCAGATGATCTGTGAAAAGCATACTTAAAATTCCTCTTTCAAACTTAATTTGCAGTGATTTTCTTGCAGTAATATGAGAATAAATGAAAAAGATAATTGATTTCAAAAGTAAGCAATTACACACAATGACTTTTCTACAGCAGTTGTCTAATTAAGAGACTACGAGCCCAACCTTAGATTTAAGCACTGTTTATCAAGTAATCATATGATATGCAAGATGCACAACTTTTTGTGTTCTGTTACATTGCAGATGCACCAAAACACTTGCTACAAACTTTTAACCCTTTGCAAAAATTTATACCTGCACTCATGATTTGAATCTGAAGGAAAGAAACAGCTACTGTTGAACTGCGTAAAAATATCTGAAGGTTATCAGCATTGATAAATAACATTTATGGCAAGACTGATCTAAAAAGTGACACTGGACTAAAAATAACTTGACAAAATTAACAATGAAAGATTTTTTATGAATATGAAACATGCATGTGCACAGATGTCAGTTATATAACCCATTTCTTATATCATTAAAGAGTAAACACCAGCCTATTCTTTCAGTTTATCAAAACACAGTAAAAAGCAGGCACAATTCCTCTCCCATATTTCTCTCTCCTAATTAACAGATTTTTTTTTTAACTGCAAGTCTTTTACTACTGCAGCAGAATCTCATCTGCCTCCTTATTCTGAATGGCTACATTCAAGTGCCTATTGCTCCCAAAGGCTTTTCTAAGAAGCATCTGTAACAAAAGAACTGAAGGCTCATACCTTAACCTCTTGGTTGGCAAAAATCTCCACATCAACCCCACAGGCAACCAGAGTGGAAACATCACAGTCCATGCTACGGGCTGGCATCCCCCGCCTTTGAACACAGAGTTAGGCAAGCTCAGAGTAACAAACGGTTGGAAGGAAAAAAATAAATAAATAAAATAAAAAAATCTTCAGTTCAGTACTGCAATTGAACAGTCCAAAATTCTGTCTCAATGACTGCAAGCTTCCGGCACGAGCTCTTTGCACTAAAGTGAGTTGCTCCTTGCCTTTCCCCCGTACACCCACCAACTGAGCAGGCACAGCATAGTAACAGCGCTATTCCATCTCTCATGGCAATGACATCACCACAAAGACTGACATAAGCTAAATCTATTTTTTCAACCCTTTTATCTCTAGGCAGCACGGTGGATCAAATTGAACATGATTATGTGCTAAATCTGAACTCGGACTAAATCAATTCAAGCAGCGTTCACTGTCAACTGAGTCATAGCTGTTGTTTCAGCTGAGTGCTTATGTTGGCAAAAAAAAAAGATCGCCTGACACTGAAAGCTCCGCTCTGAGTGTAAATTAACCCAGCATTTAAAGCCACCAAGCTCAAGGTAGCATTCGTTACTTTATTGTACTTTAAAATCTACAGCAGGACACTAATGAAAAAAAAAAACCACAAACAAATCAACAAAACCCTCAGCATTCTGGTTTTAATAGTTTTAAGTATTCTTTTTTAATAAGGCACGCTCCATAACCCCACACACGGGATTAGAGAACATCTAGTCCTATCATCAGGAGTGATCAACACACTGCAAATTTGATCCCAGCGCTTCGACATACACGTTGCACTGTGACTCATCCCCAGGAAGATCAGAGGCATGTCGGTGTGTGATTTGGAAGTCAATACCCCTTCAAAGAACAGAACATGAAAATTTCCTTGAAATTAGGGCTCCACACTAGGCAGCCTCTATACCATCCATCCTTGGGGTTAACCCTTCACAAATATAACAGTGTTCAACTGAAAGAAACAGATACAAGTAAATTGAAGAGGCTTCACACCTGCTGACTCAGGTGTTTATTCTTTGCAAGTTTATTTTTTTAATTATAGAAATAAAATATCTACAAATTTGGGACTTCTAAAGTGATCTTTATCCCAGATTGGCACCATTATTTCTCCTCTACCGTTTCGCTCTTGTGATCCATAATTACCCGTAATTTTTGTAGGCCTAGAATTGACATATATGGATAAATCAGATTAACAGGCAGAATTAAAACATGTAACTATTGATATGAACCTAGGAACAGCTGATAGCTCAGTCTAAGAGACTGCTCTGTTTAACTCCACTTCATTGACAGATATACTTATAACATCTATATTTGATGTTAGGAAGAAATTCTTTACAGTGAGGGTGGTGAGACACTGGCACAGGTTGCCAAGAAAAGCTGGCAACACCTCCATCCCTGGAAGTGTTCAAGGCCAGGCTGGGTGAGGCTTGGAGCAACCTATTGTAGTCCTGCCCACGGCAGGGGTTTGGAACAAGATGGTCTTTAAGGTCCCTTCCAACCAAACCACTCTGATTCTGGTGTTGCAGCTTGTACCCCGTTCTGTGATGCTGCACATAGTTTGCTACTGACACTTAAATCAGGTTGTCTAAAACTCCCTCAGCCACATA
Source organism: Manacus vitellinus (assembly GCF_001715985.3). Lineage (NCBI taxonomy): Eukaryota > Metazoa > Chordata > Aves > Passeriformes > Pipridae > Manacus > Manacus vitellinus. The sequence continues at coordinate 2,382,110 of NW_021938895.1, forward strand.
TATTGAGCCATAGTCAGTTCAGGTTGCAAACTGACATACCCTTGATGAAATTCAAAATGAAGACACACAGGGAAAATACATGAAGTTTTTTGCACCAAAACTGTGCATTCAGAGATCTAAAAGCAGACGTGGCTCCAGACAAGCCTCCAGCCAACCCAGCTTCTTGCCTTACTCTTCTGCCAGCACTGTAAATTTGTTAAGTGCTGGGAATTCCAGATTAGCTGATGACAGGCCACCCTCTGACCAGTTACACACTCTTTATCCCTGCCAGCAGGTGGTGAGGTTAGATGCTGATACAGAAAAGCCGAGATGTCTTATCAGAACATTGTTTTCTAAGTTCTATTAAATCATTTTCCCACTTTTTAACTTACATTTATAGTAATCTCCTCAGCAGTAATCACAAACTAAGATCCAAACCCAGGTCAGAAACATATCCCAGCACTAAAGATTTTACAGACCCAGACTACACTAACCAACAGAAATGGCAGCACAAGGCAGTAAACGAATCCAAATTGTGTATTATTATCAATTGCTTTGTACACTGGTTACTTAATCACTGTCAAGATTTCTCATAAACCATAGGAAACCACCTTTTATAAAGAATCTGAAGTTAATATTTTTATGCATGTTTAGAGGGACTTTTATTCATATATTCAAATATAATATATATGTGATAACAGAGGAAAAAGCCATAAAGACGCCTGAGTGAAGGTCTACGCAGACAGCAATGGAAAAATCACGGCATCAGAAAACTGAGAATGTAGTAAGTAGTTATCAAAGAGCTGGGAGGAAGCACTGAAAGCAAAGATGAGTCATATGCATCTGAGCCTACTGAAAGTTTTAGCAGTAATGGACCAACAGGACAAAAACGTAACAAACATTTTAAAAAGGAAAAGATCAGGAATTAGACAATGGTGGTCACTAAGGTCTGCAAAGGCATCGACAGTGAAAGTGATATCCAGCCTGAGAGTGGTTCCACATTGATGGAAAAAAGATCTGACAATATAGAGCTACACTGGATAGTTCCATAACACTTTCTTCCCTTTTTTTTTCACTTTTAAAACAGTCACCTATAAATTTCAATAGCCTTAATTTTCTTACAAAAACTGGTACCTGATGTGCAAACTGACCTGTTCCATTTCATGATTATTCCTGTACTTCTACTATTCATCTCCTTTCAAAAGAGAATCATCACAATTTTTCCACTCCATATGAGTAAGGAAACCTTACTGAGATAACAATTACTGTCATTTTTTGCTTCTTCTTGCCTATTCCAAAGCATAACCTAATTCTTCCCCTTAAAAACCACTCTAGCTCACTAGGGTATTTTAGTGGGTTCTTTACAAAGATAACCTAGTTGTTTTTGCTTCTCAAAAACAAAGATTACCTAACAGAAGAACTCTACAAAGCTTTTGAGTACTTCAACTTACATCTTTCAATATATGTCATATTCTATTTGTTACTGCTCACTTCTCATTTGAAATCAAGACATAGTCCTATGTGAATTTTTTTTCAGGGCATTCTACAACTGCTTATAGCCTCATCTAATGTTAATAATAAAAATATTGGACAATTAAAAATTAATTAATATTGACTTATTTCTACAGTTCAGGAGACTTGTTTTTCAAACAAATTTTAAAAAAAGTATCTCAATTTCTTAAAAAAAAATTCATAACTCTGGCTCTAGATGGGTCTGGCCAAATTCAGTTCACTAAACTCCCAAGAAAAAATGAAGCCATATTTCATGCATATTTAAAAGTATCAGATTTAATAAACAGAAATTGATACAGACACACGTACACTTCAGCATATTACTGATACTCATGGAGTAGGTTCTCCAGATCACAAACTTCTACTAATCACAGCTTTTGCACTAACATGAGTCCAAGGAAAGCCTTGTTGGCAGGTGCTAAGCCAAGGATTTGTAGATCATGTATACACCAAAAAGCTTCAGCTGACAGCTAAAGGCTAGGCAATATATATAACTAATAAATACTGACCAGCACAAACAGATTTTTTTTCCCAAGTAAAACAGTTGGTGCTGAGGACCTGACATCAACACTCTACCTATTTCAAGAGGGATTCTTTCAGGCTGCCTCTAGTAAGCCCTGCAGACTGGAAGCCAGCAGCAGCACAGTAGAAGCAGCCCTGGAGGCAGCCTTTGGTGTAGGTTCATCTGAAGGAACAACATGCAGAGTGCTCTGTGACGTGAGCCAAAGCACCAGAGGTGGAACACCTTTCTAAAGAAAATAACTTGAACCAGAATGCAAATGTGAGTGCATCCAAAAGTATACAATGCCACTGCCATCCCCTAGCAATTTTACAGTGGGTTTAAGACCACAATCACTAATTCTGAGAATGGAAAGTAGAGAGTTTTGAACAGTCACTCAGAAGTTTCACAATCAATTTCAGGTTTTGTGCATAGTAACAATTGTGCAGAGAATTAAATGGGCACTGCTCACTATGTGTGATTATTTGGGGGGGGGGTGAATTTAGGAGCAATTGAGACCCACTTGTATAACTAGGCTAAACACAGAAATACCAAGTTTTCACAGTTACAGGTATAGGTATCAACAGGTTCTAGAACTCAAGAGTAATATTCCAGTTGGTATTGTTTCTTCACAAGCCCCAAAGTAACCCCATAGCATCACCAGACTGATGATTAACACTTGATGATCATATCTTATACTTGGATCAGCCTTTAAAAAGACAGAAAACTTCCCCAGTCAGAAGGAAAATAAGCCATGTTGTTCCAGACAGGGACAATCTTGTGTTCTGGATTTGTACAGAGCCTGAGATAACACAGTCCTAGTCTACAACCTGGAGTTGTTTTTCTGCTGTACTTATGGCTGTGTCTCAGCTCAATACATTTAAGTAGAACCACGGACTTAAGACTTTTCAAGCTCAACTGTCAAGTCATCAAAACAACTTTTGCAAAATCCCAACCTTCATTTTGCAAACAAACTACTACTGATTAAGCCTTAGGGAAACTTCACTGGCTCTGGACCTCACAGTAACATCAGCCACGTTGCGAACAAAACCAGCAGCTAAATTAAGAAGCAAGCATGATTTTTTTTTTTTGCTCACTGGATGAAGCTTGTGCTCATTATTACTAGTACTAGAGGGGTTATTTCTGTAGCAGCTCTTCTTGCAGGTGCAAACCACATCAAGTGAATGTACAAATCCAGAAAAATAAAAAGTAATCCCACACCAATGACCCTGCAAGGCCTGAATGGAACACTGCAAATAGATTCACATTATGGCTGATTCAAATGTTTTTAATGATGTGCATCTTTATTGATCTCATTCAGCCTGCTACACAAGTCAACAGTATTTAAACCATGCTCCTACCTGTTGCTAAGAACTTATTTTTACAAATACAATGTACAAATTTACAAATAATATACAAAATTTACAAATATAATTTACAATTAAAAATAATTTTAATGGAATTATAAACACTTTAAAACTGTATAAAAATTTAGTGACATAAGAGACAGGCCTGAAAAAAAGTCCAGGGAAAAAAGCCCAGAAAAAAATGACAGTTATTCCAGTTTCTCTGTCTGCAGCAGAAGATAAGAAAGGCCAACCAGACACATTCTTCAGGAGCAAAGTTAGCTCCTTCAAAGAGGTGTTTCACAAAGACTTAAAAGAAAATGGAATGCTGAAGACTGGGTAGGGTTCAGCTCAGCCATAGAAGGAAAATGAACAAGCATTTTTTTTCTTATGACAGTGAGCACTGGCTCTTGCTACAGTAGATTACCCCCAAAAGGATGGAAGTACCAGATAAATCCAGCCAGAGGAACACATCTGGGCCAAGAACTGGGATCTGAGGACAGGAGTTTTGCTCATCTCTATCTGTGGTGCAACTTACACTCTGCACATATTAAAGGTTGAAAAGTTGGCACTTAAAATACATTACCTGATGCTATAAGCCAGCATCTCCATGCTAGATGAATTCACTGCTACCTGGAAATAATATTCCCACTCTCAATTCCCAAACAGAATGGCCATCAAACTGTTTGGCAATATATCTTTTAGACAGCAAATTTAACTGGCATTTGCAGTAAATAATGAATGGTGAACTAGCCAACAGCTACAAAACCACTGATTTTTCCAAGATGAGTTTGATCCCTAAACCAAAGTTTCTACAAATCCCAAATTGGCATCAATTGTGGAAAAAAAAAAGGGCTTTAATTAACCCCTTCTCATAACAAATAATCAGTCCTATGGTTTGAAAACTTTTAAAGACACAGAATTTTGTCCAGACTAGAAAAGAAAGCTGAAGTTTAATTAAATTTAGAATAATCCTAGAATCAATAAATTCCTCATGCATGCAGAGACTTTAGAGCTTGGAAAATGCCTTGTCTGGCCTTGATTTTTGGAAAAGTAACTTTTCTGTAAGTGATACTTTGCTTTTCTGTGGGCAACAATTTCTGTTAGTCACACTTACAGATCTCAGAACCTGAGCGTCTAAGAAAACAAAACAAATCATTAACAGTATGAAGGATTTCTCCTTCCTCAATAAAGAGAATATCAAGCAACTCAAGGACCCACACATGCAGTGAGAATACTTCAGTGACTGCATAAACAACTGTGTCATTTAGCCCACATCACTTTGCTGTCTCATTTAGCTACATACAAGTTTCAACCGTGAGTCAGAATTGCTCAGTTATTTTAACCGTATCATTCATAGTCCTTTGCTTCCAAGTATATGTGGGGAGGTGTGGGGGGGTGGAAATCCATAGGTGTGTCTTCTGTCTACTCAAAATGGTTACAAATCTGTGCCAGATCCACACACACAAAAAAAGAACTGTTATGGTTCCAGACTACAAAGCCCTCTCTCTTGTAAAATGAACTGCTGCAGTTCAGAAGTCAGGATGCCCTTCATTCATTTGGTGAACTGATGGCCACCTACAGAATACACAACACACACACGAATCCCTGATAAGAGAGGAGGATCATAACCCTGCGGTGTAAGCTAAATTTATTTGCAGCCTATCTGCACAGTATCATTGATAAATCGCACAGGTTTCAGTTTTAAATTAAGAGAACTAAACATCCCGGTATATACACTGCCAGTATAAGCAACAGAACTGGGAATTAATTCCATTGCTCCAGCATGGATCGTTAGTGCAATGATGCTATTGGGTAACCAAGCCACATGCACGGGCTTGACAAACGTGATCAAGGACTTCTGGAAGACCCTTCCCTTCTGAACCACCAGCCAGAGGGCTCCAGGAGGTTCTTCGAGATTTTTAAATTAGCATTTAGTACTTGGGCAACTGTTCAATACACTCCTTGTTCAGTACATTCTATGGACTCTCAAAGAGGCATTTTGCTGACCAGGCACTTGCTGTGCAGTTTAGGAAGGGCTGAATTGCTCTCTAACCTCCAAATGCCAGCAAGGTTTCCAGCAACTACGACAGAAGCATGTAGTGCATATGGATATATGTATGAACTGGCATTTAAATTTAATTTCATTTAATTGATCCCGAACTGAATCCTACATATTAAGTTACCATTGTGCCTCAATTTCTTCAACAGCTAGACAGGATTGGTGATACCTGCTAGTAAACACATGATAATGTTAATAAGCACATGTAAAACAGATTTTCCCAGGTAAATTTCTAATAGATAGATTTTTATGCTGTCTCTGATTTTGTAAAAGTGATAATGACCAAAGACTAAAAAGAGGTGAAGCACTCACATATGTTTCCTCTTGCAGAACTTGAAAACAGAATTAAACCCAGGTCATACATGGATTCTGTAAGGGACACACACACACAGGATGCCAGGCCAGTGCTCCGAGCTCTGCAGGAAACTCCAAAATTTCAGGCACCTTCTCAGTTCCCAGTGGGAAGATGGAGGTGCTCAGAGGCTGGCACAGGAACAAGACACCGAAGTAATGGATTCAATCCTTCACTAACTACCTTTGTGACCTTAGATGAAGAGCATGCAGGAACACACATTCAGAAGGGCTCAGAGCCTTTGTGTTTTATTTGGATTTTAAGTATAAGCTAGGCAGGACAAGTACCCTCCATTACTAGTTGTAATTTAATGGATGATGCCAGCTGGAATAGGTCTGTAATACTCCTGTCTAAAACTGTGATTTGCAGTTACCCACGAACTCTGTTAACAGTTTCAAAATGTATTTTTAAATCATTTCCATTTACCCTTACTTGTCTCAGACTAGCAAAGGTATTTAACATGCCTGTATGTTTTCCTTGTCATTTCAGACACCTCATCAGAGCAAAAATGCCCTTGAAAGGAGAGCCTGGAATACCAATGCTCACTGCTGAGAGAGACCAACCTTATCTCTCAACTGCAGCTCTGCACAGGACACGCAGGTGAGAGATTTAATGGCTGTGCTGAGAGAAAACAGTGTTTACTGCCAAGCCAGCAAAAGCAGTCCAGTTCAAAGGGGGAAAAAAAAAAAAAGGAAAAAAGTCCCCCGTCAAACAGCATGCAGTCAGACAGCAAATAATGAAGCAATGAATAATAGATTTCTTACATAATTGCTGTTTTATCCTGATGTTATAGGGTGGCTATTTATTTTGCTGCAACACTTTAAACCAGACAGTCTCTTCTCCTGTTAATTTCCTGATCCAACTGCAGACAAAAAAACCTAACTGTTGATACTTAAAATTTGCCATATACAAATATTAATTCTTGTCTTCATTACAGACAGATGACTCTGGCTTCCATTTTTTTATTTACATTCAAAAGACAGCTGGAAATTAGATAATATGTAACCAGAACTCAGATATAAAGCTTCTCCAGGGGCTCTAAAGTAAAATGAAAAATCTGCTAAGGAAGTTTTTTGTTCCCCCTAGAGCATGAGCAGAAAAAAAACCAAAAGAAATCTGATTAATTATAAGATACTAGTGAACTTGTAATGTATTTATAAAGTGGATTTATCCTATTTCCTCCCTAGAGACTGATTTCATGATTTCACAAACAGAAGAAAAGACCATGATGAGCCATTTAAGAGCTTGTACCTTGTGAAGATACAAGAGATCAGATTCAGTTTCTCCTTTTGCTCTCCCTAAAACCTAGATTTATTTTCCCACCTAGAACTTAAGAAATAGTCTTCCATCAATCCATACTAGGAAAGGACCAGAACTAAGTCCATTCCTATATTTTGCATTCTCAGTTTACTTAATATTTCCATATTTTTTATGAAGTGATACAGCTCTAAAGAGACATTAACAAAAATAAAAGAAGAAAAAACTTAGAGCTAGTTCCCATACAGGCATCTCATGCCTTAAGTATCCATAGTGTGGTCTCAGAAGGTGAGTATTTAATACAGTTCTAAACCATTTAGTCATTCCATATGTTGGTTCACTCTCTAGTAAATGCATTGTCAATATTAAATTGACAGTAATTAAATAGCAGATACATTAAAATACAAGTGAGTGACAGAAAATTGATCTTATTTCAAAGCAACTGATCTATATTTAAACAATCAACTTTCTTCTGAAACATGGAGCTGTGAACAATGAACCCCAAGGCGTGCTATTCCAAACCATGGCCTTTTCCAGTAGAATAACATTTCCATACAAAAATTGCAACTCATTCTAATTTTGATAGTCTTCAGAGAAAAAAAAAAAAAAAGTAGTATTTCTGAAGTAAGTCAGCCAGATCCATGGGAAGTCTTGTCTGCACTTGATATTCTGGCCAAGTTAGAATCACTAGACCTCGGTAAATGCTAACAAAAATTCCACGAAGTCATAACTTAAATCTCACAACAACTGCCTTTGATTTCTGCTTGTCCAAACATACAGAGGCCTGTTAAACTCATGTGGAGTTGTTCCCATAGTTCAGACCTTCTGCAATTTTCTCCAAGCTAGATCTAAACATCCAAATGAAAGCATCTTTAACAAAAACTGCAGTTAAAATTATCTGATAGGGCAATATGATTCTACCTGCTACTGAATTCTACATTTCTGATCTTGACCACTTGTGCCCCAGTTAATGCCATTCTGAATTTTGCTCACAGCCTTATCACAGCTTACTTTACCTCCTCATCAAGTAATGCATATTTAGTTATGTTTATATTTCTTCACAAGTAAGATCATAAAATTATCCGAGAATATTTATTGATGACTTAACTTTAATTTTCTAATTATTTTTGTCATCCGTTACCATGATTTCAAGGTAATATTCTATCCTAGTTATATGAACCAATTCATAGAATGGTTATGAATATAGTTTTAATTAAAGTTTATCACACAGCTATAGACCACTTAATTGTCTCTTTAGTCACTTAAATTAGAACAATGTAAATAAGCTACAAATGGAGAATGCCAGCACTGAAGCACTCAAAAAATTTAAACCATTAACAGTGAATCCAACAGCCTCACTTTTCATAGAAAGCAGAGTATCCCAGTTAAGGGGAAAAAAATGTCTTACTAAAAACCTCCCACTCCTCTCCACCCTGTACCCTTTGATGTAAGGTGCTCCATACCAATGTTTACCATAAAACAGGAACTTGAGATTGTATTACTTTGCAGGTCATTATTTGTTTCAACACTTTCCTCTGTAAAGAAACCTTTTCCTTTGCAACATAAAGAGCAAGAAGGGTTTACTGTAGAAGGGTGGTTTTCCTCACTATTGAAAAGATAGAGAGATACAAGTATTAATTTGTAATTTAATATGAATTTCTAAAATAGTATCTATACATTTTAGTCATGGTTTTTTACAGTCAAAACTTCATTATCATCCTTCAACAAAAGATGGACAAGCAAAATCCTACTTCGGTTCACTCAAGATATCACCAATTACATTATAATTTCCTCAGGCCACAGAGATAAATTTAGGCTCAAATATTACAACACAAAGCAAGAGGCACCTTGGGTGTACCACCTGCTCTCAAAGGATCACTTGGAACTGCTTTGTTTTATTACATGGCACTGGTTCCATCAACTTGAACAAGAAGAAATTCATGCTCCAAAATGTGTGTAACAGGGAATTTCACAATTCCTTAAATTAGCACTTAAAAGACTGATAAAAGACTGTTCTAACATTGGATGATATCAAATGATAGCAACCACTTCTCATGGACAGGATACAGTCTGCAGCTAATACTGTAATTTAGAGTGGGAAGGAATCTAAGTGTGTGTGTGTTTCTAGGACACAAGGAAGTAATTGAGCACAATCATGAGCCAAGAGACATTCCTTGAAGATAACTAAATAAATTAGAACTTGAACAAAAAATAATTTCTTATCTTTTGGACAGAGCAACTGAAAGAGTTATATATTTCCTGTTCTGTCTATGTGCTTGCAGCATCTTCAAATATTATTGCAATGTCTAATTGCTATTTACAAAGTGTTTTACATACACCAATGAACACAGACAAATTTCTGAAAGGACATGTACCAGCCCACATACAGTGAGCAGATTTTAAAAAGAATCAATTCTCCAATGAAACAATTCCTGTGTCAAGTTGCAGATTGTTTCAGGGCAGTCTGCCCCATGTTAGGCTGTCCTAAGAGAAGGCACTGAAGTCTTCAAGGCATCACATTCACTGTAGTGATGGACATGATATAAAAAATTTGCATCTAAAAGATTAAGAGAGCACAGAAAGACACCTCCATCAGTCTGCCAAGGCTAGGAGCCAAGGAAGCACCATGGTCATGGACCAGGGGCATGGCACAGTCACAAGGGCTTAAACTGGGCTTAAACTGGGCTTAACCTGAGTCTACTTTGGCAGCAGTATAAACCAACTAAAAGACATTAATTCATAAAGGCACATATTCTGGTGTCCATAAAGACAGTCCCAACTTGCTGCCTTGCTCCTGTAAAGACACAAAAGAACAGGTGGATGGCAGACAGGTTTCTATATTAACATCTACTTATTTGTGGAGCAGAAACTGCAAAATAGATGTTCAAAAGCTACTAAATATACAGAATCACAGAAGGGACCTTTAAAGGTCATCTAGTCCAACAGCCCTGCAATGAGCAGGGACATCTTCCAATCTTTGAGCAGGTTGCTCAAAGTCTCATCCAATCTGGCCTTGAATATTTCCAGGGATGGGGGAAACATTTCATGGTATTTTGAAAGCACACAGAAAACAAAAGCTTTTCCTGAAGACAGAGTAGTTACCAAGTACAAAATCATTTCACAGAGAATCTTCAAGGCATTGAGAGGTTTTTTAAATGCCAATTTAAGATCTGGGAAAAGTGTTTAAATTTTAATGGTCCCTCTCTTTTGACTTTTCCTCTAATGCCCTTGAACCATTCCCCAGTTACAACAACTGATGCATTTCAATTTGCTAAATAAACTCTTCAGTTTATGAAAATAAACACAAAATTATTTTTAGTGGTTTATTTATTACCATACCAATTTCTGGAAGTAAAGTCTTTATGCAAGCTTAATGCACGAAATCAAAAGAAGTTCCTTTGCCCCTAAAATACAGAAGAGATTACAGGTTAGAAACTATTCTAGCACTACTTCTAGAGCCAAAGCTGAGCAAAGAAATAATACTTTTAAAGCAAAATTTAAAAAGGCAGAAAGAGAATCCAGAGATATCTTTTCCATTGTTTATAAATCGGTATCCTCAGTGATTTTAAAATCCACAGGATAGGTGCATGCTGCAACCAACAGAATAATTTTTTTAATATGTAATAACTCTCTGACCACAACTTTTATTCTGTGTTATACTGATGGAGAATTCACTTGTACAGAATTTGCTTTGTCTGGAATTGAACTATTGCTTCCTTTGTTGAACAGGAATTTAGAGGTGCTGGTATTTTCAACACAAATTTGTTAACTAACAGAACACCGCAGGAGAACTTACATAAATAAAGATTACTTGAAGTCTGTGGACTTTTAAATTCAGAGTAAGAACAAACAGATCTCATACAGAGATTTCAGTCTTCAAAACGGCAGATAACAGAGAACCAAACCCAAGCTCTCCTTTCTTTCCACTATCTCAGACCTCCATTTATCAGTGTGCAGAATCTGCTGCAATCTGGGAAGCTACTGAAAATGGATAAATCAGAAAAAGGGACTCTTGTTTACCCTCTACATCCTTGTTTTGCAGAATAATTTTCTAACCATTTTATCTTGTCTCTTACATTCCTTTTGAGATCTCATTATTTGAGTTCTTTCTTGTTTTGGTGCATTGTTTATAATTTCTAATAAAAAATATCCGAAACTTTCACCTCAAATCAAAGGCAGGGGGTTGGACAACCTCAAATTTCATCATTCTGGAGTTGTGTCACCAAGTCATAAAACCTCATGACTGGACAAGAATAAGCTTTTTTCAATAAAGGTAGAAGAGCAGTAGGCAAGCACAAGCCTGCACAAATTCATGAGATGTTAGGAAAGGGTTTTGAAAGAGATCATTGCAACCCATACACTTGAATGCTAAAAAAAAAGGCAGCAAAATTTAAAGTTGGTCTCTTTTAGAAGAGAATCTTTAATAGATTTTGTCTAACATGGTTTATTTCAGCTAAATGAATGGGGGGATCATTTCACAGAGCAAATAGCTTAGTGCAGAGAAGGCAGGATTGGTGTGGGAACTGCTCAGTGCAGAAGAGAACATCCCTGCAGTGCCAGCAGCGGAAGTACCACACCGGGGGAAGGATATTAATATGCTTCTATTGAAATTCATTATTAGGAGCAATTTTATCTGGCATACTAATGACAACCCACACACAACCCACGATAACCCATTGAACAGATCAGCACTCACAAAACCTCCAGTAGCTTAAAGCCTTCGAAGTACAGAAAGATCAAGATTGGGACCACGAGTTGGCCAAGACCAGCAACACGGGCTGTTTTGCAAACCAGCATCTGGAAAAAGCCACTGCAATCCTGGGGTTCAGCAGCAACACTTCCAGGTAAAGAAAGACAAATGATTATGTCACTTCCCAATGCCTCAGCTCAATGCTGAGCACAACTGAAGGAGAGATAGATAAAAGATGACGGTGGCATAGGAAATGAATACACTCTTGTCATCAAAGAATGAGCTCCAAGATGTCTGTGGGAATGCTAACAGGACAGGATGATTGGCATTGCTGTTGGAAAGAAAAAGACAGGAGTAATTTGAAAGATTTTTACATGTGGGAGGGAATAAATGCAGAGCAAAGTAGGCGATAAATTTGAAATGGAACTGTAAAATAGCGGCATGAACACGTAAGAGTGATCGCGTTGGAGAGAGGAAAAAAGAAGCCTGAGCACACTCCTATTTCACACCATTTTGCATCTTCCAATTCATCAGAATCACGGGCACAACGATTCATGAGGAAGATGCTTGACAGCAGTGCTGAATAATGAAATAGTCAGGGAGAAAGTGTGGGAGTCATGATACTCAAGTGCATGGTCAGCTCAGCTCAGAGGCTGTTTTGGCCAATACATTCCTGCTGCCATAGAGTCAGGGAAAGAGCAGTTTTTAAAGTTGAAACTTGCTGAGCATAAATAAACTTCAATTGATTGTCTGGGTCTGCCACCTGGAATCAGGGCAAAGATATTGCGACATATTCAGCAAAAAAGAACAAAAAAGACGTCAGAAAAAGAAAAGGAGTTTGGTTTCAGTGGTTCAAGTTTTTACATTGTCAGCAAAGCACATGTAAGTGTCCATTAAACCAGGCCAGCTGGTTTTATGGAGCCAGATGGGGATTGGGAAGCTGAATCAACTCCAGCTTTTGTGCTGATGACTCAAGTCAGGGGAAAAAAAGGAATGATCCAAGGCAACTTAAAGAGGGGTCCTACGAAAAGAGATACTGAGGCACAGATAACAGTGGGTTATGTCTGATCAGCAAACTGGGAATACAGTCACAAATCCAGATCTAACAGGAGCTTGTTAATAACCCAAAGTAGTAACATAGTGGAAGCTATTTTATTTCCACAGAGTCTGATTTTAATTTGGGTAAAAACTTGAAAAAGTGGCAGTGAAAGAGATGCCCAAATATGTGTAATAGAATTATTCTAATGACTGCTAAATGAGTACAAACGATTGATTCCTTTAAGTCAAGTGGTCTGCAATGATAAATTCAAGTGTGGACAAACAGGAACCAGAAGTCTGATACCAGCACATCAACACTCCTGAATCTAACAAGAAAATTCTACTTCATACGGAGCTTTCTTAGGAATGCTTTATATGATCAGTCTGAAGTTGTGACTTTTTTTATGAGGGGAGGAAGATGAGTAAGAATCAGAGAATAGCTGCAACTGGAGGGCAAGTCTGGAGATCATTTAGTCCAACCCCCTGCTCTGCACAGTGCCAAAAGAGAGCAGGTTACTCAGGGTCATACCCAGTCAGGTTTGGAGCATTTTCAAAGACTGAGAGTCCACAGTCTCTCCAGGGAAACTGTGCTAACACTCCACCACCCTACATTAAAAAAAATCTGTTATTATAAAAATGTTTTAATATTTAAAAGTAATTTCCTTTTTTTTTCAATATGTGCCCATTGTATTTCTTTTCACTGAACAACACTGAGAAGAGCCTTGCTTCAGCTTCTTCACTCCTCCCCATCAGATGCTTATACATACTGATAAAGTCCCCCTGAGCCTTCTCTTCTCCAGACTGAACTCTTGAGCCTCACCCTGTTGCCACCACCCTACTGAATACTGCCCAGAATGTCCTTGGCCTCTTGGCCACCAGGATGCACTGTTGGCTCATGTTCGACTTGGTGTCCACCTGGACTTCAGAGCTGTTTCTTTCCAGCCAGTCTATCCCCAGCACAGCCTGGTGTACTGCATATTGTTCTCCAGGGGCAGGCCTCAGCATTTCCCTTTGCTGAATTTGTTGGCCCATTTCTCCAGCCTGTTGAGGTCCCTCTGAATGGACACCCCATGTGGCCTATCAGCCACGCCTCATGGTTTTGTGTTGTCTTCAAACTTGCTGAGGGACACTTGCTCCCATCATCCCAGTCATTAATGAAGATGATGCACAGTATTGGCCCAAGCATCAGCCCCAGGGGTGCACCACCAGTGACTGACCCCCTGCTGGACTTTGTGCTGCTCCTCACAACCCTTTCAGCTCAGCAGCTGAGCTGCTTTTCAAACCTCTTCACTATCTACTCATCCATGTCATTAGTTTGTGCATGAGGATGTTACAGGGGACAGTGTCAAAATACTTAAAGTTATGATAAACAATATCTAATTCTCTCCCCTCATCCACTGAGATCATCATCTTCACCACAGACCATCATCAGGTTGCACATATTTAAGATTTTACACTATAATTTAAGGAATGAACCAAACCCATTATTTAACTTTTTTTTTTCACTCTTCCATTAGTTTCATTTATGCCCCCTCTGGTTTTTACTCTCTCTCTCCATGTCTGAAAGTCAGCTAAGCACACCCTAGCACAACATATCTGCAGAAGGCTACTCAGTAGCTTCATAACACAGACATACAAAGATCAGAATATAATCCATAGTAGTGGGATAGTCACTTGTGTATCAAAATTCTATTTTTCTTTTAAAATGTTTGAGAGAGTTTACAAGACTAAAGTTCATGCTAATATGGCCCCAGGAATTCTTTACTATTCTGTTTTAAGTCTCCCCAGGTAGGTAAGAAAAATCTCGACTTCAACAAAACTCACATAAACAACAGTATTTTACAGGTGCAACTGTATTTGCATTTAGTACAGATCAGGATTGTGCTTTTGAAGCAAACCTCCTGACAACCCTCACCTATCACACTTTGTTCTACACCAGTGATTAGGCTGAGCATGCAAGTTGGATTTCTTTGGACAAAATTGAAGTGGAAGAGGCATTCCAGGCATGTTCAGTCCAAAGGACTTAAACTAGGTTAAAAAGTAATCTGAAATACCAAACCCACACACAAACACAACTGTTTCCCTCTACAGACCCACCCGGGCTTCGCTGTCCTGTTCTCTAATGCTGATACAGCCCATGAACACTTGCAAGATCTCAGTCCAGAGACAGCTTCCTTTAGCACAGGTTGTCAGGAAGTAAGAACTTTAGCACATGGTACTTGGCCACCACGTGGAAAAAAAAAGAAATTTAATCAACAACGCAAGAAAGATTAGGATGGTGTTGGAATGCTGGCAACTATTTTCCATCTCTTCTCAGTCATGCAGGAAGGAATGCAAAGAATGAGAACTTATCTGTAGTAAGAACAATGCACAGAAGGATGAGGAAGCAGGGCAAATAAAAGCATGATTTTATGAGACCTGTAATGAAACATGCTCCATCTATGGCAGCTTATACACAAGGAAGCTCTACATTTGCCAATTAGACAACAAAAAGGCTGATACCAGACACAGAGAATCAGTTTTCTTCAGCAGATGTCAGTGTTTGGATGTAAAGATTAAATGCTTTACAAAGCCAATACTAAGAGAACCACAGCACAAAGAAATAACTTTGCTGAATGATCTTCAAAAGTCAAAGAGTAGAAGAATAACCATGTACCTGAACCCACATTACTTTCCAAGATACAGCAATAAAGTGCCATGTAAGTGTATGTCTCATAGGCCAGTAGAATAATCTACCTTGGAAAGGACTTCTGGAAGTCATCTAGTGTAACCTCCTACTCAGGGAGAGCCTTCAAGTTAAATCAGATTACTCAGGGCCCTGTTCAGTCAAGTTCCAAAATATCTCCAAGGATGGAGGTTTTTCAGCCTCCTTCAGCAGCTTGATTCAGTGCTTACACACTGTGAAAACTGTTTTTCCTTGTAAATTGTGATGTGGGAAATT
The DNA here is from genome assembly GCF_001715985.3 of Manacus vitellinus. Lineage (NCBI taxonomy): Eukaryota > Metazoa > Chordata > Aves > Passeriformes > Pipridae > Manacus > Manacus vitellinus. Next base: position 2,397,786 of record NW_021938895.1, read on the forward strand.
CTGACTAGATTAATTTAAACCATGAAATGGTGCACCTGCAAGGAGAGTCTGGCTGTCTCCCCTCTACACCTGTGGTAGAGGACAACAATCAGGTTCCTCCTGAGTTTTACTCTTTTTCTCATGCTGAACAAACCCAGCCTCTCCACATGTTATGTGCTCCTTTCCAGTGTCTGCAGTTTGTCTACATCTTTTTTTGCACACAGAAGGCCAAACTAGGACACACTATCCCAGATGCTGCTTCGCAAGTAAATAAAATAAATCACCTCCTCCAGCCTGCTGGCTCTGCTCCTGCTGACGTAGCACAGGTCACAGTTATCTGTGACTGAAGACTAGAATCTGAACATTTTAAAATACAGAAGCCTCACAGTGAGAAAATAGAAACGAAAAACAGTTGGAAGCAAATTTACCCCTGCCTGCTGCATCCTCCGAGATAGAAGGGTTACCCTGCGGGTGACTTTCCATCCAGCAACAAAGTGGCTTCCTGCACTGCAGGAAACTCAACATGCTCTCTGGTTCCCTGGGAAGTCCCTTTCCAGTATCTCTGCAGCTTGTGCTTCTGATCCCACCTCTCCCCAAAACTCTGTTGCACCGCAGGTTTCTTCCTCTTCAACTTTTTCTCCTGCTAAGTCCCATTCTGGAAGCCTGCTTTTCCTAGGGCTCAGTTGCTTCCAAGGAAGAAACAACATCTCTCTGGCTGTCCAGTAGCTCACAGAAGGCAAACAGTTTTCTCTGTAAGTCAGTCCCAGACATTAAAAAAAAACAAAACAAACGCACATACAAGAAGTAATACGGTAATACCGAGCATTCAAATATAATGCAAATATCACCTGTTTCATAAGCACTTTAAAGAGCTTTGAGTAAGACCGACTTATCTAAATCCTGACCCAGTGATCTCATTTGTGAGCTGAGGAAGTACGAGCTGTATGAACAGGCTGTTTAAATGGGTTGAGAACTTGCTGAACTGACAGGCTGAAACGCTAATTATGAAGTGCTCAACATCTCCTTGACAACAAATAAGCAGCAGAATATCACAAGGGTCAGTATCAGGGCAGAGACTGCTCAGTATCTTCCCAAGCACTCTTAGACAACAAGACAGCTGCAAATTTGCTGTAAATGTAAATGATAGTAAAATAGTAAATAAGGGGTAAAGAATTCAGTTGCAGAATATTTTTTTCAGTTTCATGGAGGTTTTCAAGAGCTGATGAAAAAAGTGTCAGAGCTGACCTCAACTAGTGTTGGCAAAAGTCCTGAATTTTGAGCTAGAAGCTGGACCAGATGGCCTCCAGAGATCCCTTCCAACCAACATCTCTGCGATCCTGTGAAGAGACAATGCAGGCACTTAATTGCTCATGACAGCAATGATAATTTGGGGAACACTGCTGGGGAGGACAAAGCATATGTTGGTCCAGTATGTGGATGCACTAAATAAAACACTTGCCATTCTGCTCAGGCACATGGGCACTTATTACCACTCTCAGGCTCAAAACAGACTTTATTGCTCTCAGACCTTCTCATTACAAGTTTTTATTTATTATTTGCACGAGGAAAAACAGGGAGCTCTGCTTGCTTGTAGACTCAGAAAAACCCTTGAAGGAGAGAGAAGTCAAATTCAAAGTCAAATAATACAATATATTTGCCAAGAGCTTAGAGAAGAGTCCCTTGCTTTTGTTTGACAATTTTCTTGTCGACTCCTCCTTGACTGGCACTTAAATATCACTGTAAGTACATTCAAATACCTCACTGCATTTCCCCAAACTTTGAATTACAATGTAATTCTTCACAGGGACTTCTAAACATGCAAAGCCACCTTTTTACCTAGTTGGCCTATAGGCTCTTCCAGTATTGCCAACAGAAATAAGATGTATACAGGACTGAATTCCAGCTATAGCAAATAATTTTGCAAATAAAATATAATTTTATTACTTAAAGTAATCAGAATTATTTTCCTGAAGTATGCACACACACAATGTGCATATGTACAAGCAACACAGAAAAAATAGGCAAAATAAAACAAACTGAAAGGAAGGTTTATGATCTGCCTTTACATACTCAGAAAAAAGTAACACAGAAAAAAGTAATTGTCACATTCAGTTCATGGAAATATATTAAGCTAATTTTTTTTCTACTCACATTAAAACCATTGTTGAATACTACCTTAGAGCAGGAAGTTCATAATTAAATGGTCTGGCTTAGGATTCACTGAAGAGTCAAAGTTGTATAACTATGAAATTATATCAGCAAGATCATTAAGGTATTACAGAGGGACATGAGTCATATCTACCCAAAAAACTGTTCCTGGCACTGGTAGCATTATATTAATCATTTTATTTGTGTTTATTCCTCTAGGGTGTAGTACATTGTATTAGGTGCTGTACTAACAAGCATCACAGTCCTAACATGCTTAAGATAATCAATAACCACATCAAAGAGATCAGTCCTTCTGTTTGCAAGGCTTGAAAATTATGCTTTTTTTTCTTTATGTTTTATGCATTTAAAACTATTGATGTATTCAAATATTTCAGGAAGCATTCTCTCCAGTCCATTCATTTCTTTAACTATCTTTATGCATTAGGTAGTGACTGTACCCATTAGGAACCAATTAGCTCTGTTAAGTATTTCTGTGCATATCTGGAGGACATCCTTCCTCCCCACTAGAGATAAGAATACCAAAGATTTCTCCCCATCCCCTAAGCAGCCAAGTGGAGAAGACAAGTGATATATTCTTAAATTAGAAGATACAAAGCTAAAACGAGAGTATTTTATCAAGTTATTTTTAACAAAAACCATCTCCTTAACAAGGCTGGGATAGGAACAGCACAAGTACTCAACCTTCTCATTTTGCTCAAAACACACTGTAAATGTATTTAAATAATTTACTACTACATATTTTAGCTGATTCCATTCATCTAAGCCAGGCTGAAACTTTATCCATCTTATCCATTACCTTGCTTTCAAATAATCCTATATACTTCAGTAGGGCTTTGACGAATAAGACAATAAATATGCATAAACATGGATCAGACTTCAATCATCTTAATGCAACAGTACTTCTCCTCCTTTACCAAAAAGGAAAAAAAAAATCAGTCAGGGCTCCGTGTAACAGCCAGGCATGTCAAGTGCCTTAAATCATTCTCAAGATAAATTTGCTCTCTACAACTCCCTGAAAGGCGTCTGTAATTCAGGTGGGGGTCAGGCTCTTCTCCCAGGTAACAAGTGACAGCACGAGAGGAAACAGCCTCAAGTTGCACCAGAGAAGCTTCAGATTAGATACTAGGGAAAATTTCTTCACTGAAAGAGTTGCCAGGCCCTGAAATAGGTTGCCCAGGGAAGTGGCGGAATCACCATCCCTGGAAGTGTTCAAAAGGGCACGTGGATGTGGCACATGGAGACACGGTTTAGTGGTGGAGTTGGCAGTGCTGGATTAATGCTTGGACTTGATGATCTCAGAGGTCTTTTCCAACCCTAATGATTCTGTGATTCTATTTATCCTAACAACATCCCACCTACAGTAGGTGGGATAGTAATGGAGTCCTGGTCAGGAGAGAAAGATAAACCTGTGAACACAATTTGGGTCCCAAGTCCCAAATAGACCCATAATCATTTGGTTATGCTTCCCCTCCACAGCATGGAGAGCAAAGCTGCTCCAAGGATGAGAATTAGCTGGAAGCTGAGGTGACCACAGTGCAGCAGAGCCCTCACAGGTCACAGAATATGCTGAGTTGGGAGGAACCTACCAGGATCACCAAGTCCAATTCCAGGCTTATCTGCAGCATCTCAGCAGCCTGGGCTGTTCAGGGCACTGGTCACAGCAACCACTGACAGCCCTGGCCACAGAAAGCCATGGAAACAAGTCCAGATCTATCGAGGGATTCAGGAGGAGAAAGAGATGGGATCAGAGCCAAAACTAGAAAGCAATGCAAGTCCAAAGCTACACTGTGTGTCCAAGGATCTACATAAGCAGGCCAGGAATGAAGGCCCATCCTGAGCTTAAATGAAGCTCCTGGACCACTGTACAGAAGTGGGAGTGGTCACGGTGACTGCAGCCTGCTGGTGCACTTGGAGCCCCAACACAATCATGTGATAAAATTATTTCAAGGAAACTATTCATCTTATCTCATGAAACGGCTGTTGGGAATGATTGCAGGGACCATGCACACCCTCCAAGCACACCTGGAAGTTGTTAGGGAAAGTACTATTTTTCTTCAGCCAAAAGCGTGTTATGGACCACTGTAACAATTCAGCTGAAAACATTATCTCATGTTATAGTGGTGGAGCCCTTGCCAGAACATGATTTGATTTACAGCAGCCTAAGACTATGGCATTAGATGTCACACTGTCATGCTTATTAGGATTGAACTCCTTCTCAGTAGATGCTCACCAACATTCAGCTGAGTGACCCAAAACAATGAATTGATTTTAAGTTTTAAAGAAAACTATGACAAGCAAGACAAAACAGAAGTTGCCTTTAAAACCAATTTAATAAGTATGCTGTTAACTACTCTAAGTTTTCCCTAAACTGCTCTCCTCCAGTTTGTCCCTTCTCTCAGCTTTGTTACTAAATCAGGTGTAGCCACCTTACCTGCTAGTGCTGCTGGTCACAAAAGACAACAGAGCCTATTTTAGCAGGTTTGCAAGCAAGCACAATGATGATATTATTTCAGTCTGATTTCCTAGCTATATACAGGATACCATAGATGAAATATAACATGTGGAATGAGGAAGGACTTCAGAACTGCTGAAGATAAAGTGCAGAGCTAGAAGCTGAGTGCAGATTCTGAGCCACGATACACAGCAAAAATTCAGATCTAGGTCTACTTTAAACTGCAAAAGATAATAATAATTCCTCGGTGGAACTATTTTGCAGGGCTGAAACGAAACTGAAATACATTTAGAGTGAGCACTGTTGTTCATACTGCACAAACCCAGGAAGGATTAAAACCTGTATTTTGTATTTCATATTCGAGTGGCAGGGTATTTAAAACTACATTCCTTTCTTTCTTCCCACAGTGAAGAGCTGTGTGGTGCACGGAGGAGTCAGCAGATGGCACCCATGGCCCTCGGTACAACCAGAGCACACACAGCCTGATGGCCTTCAATTCACACAGTGGATTATTCCCACAAAGTGTGGAATTTTTTCCTGTACCAGACAGGATTTTCCTTTATGCAGCGTAAATAGTAGAAGTGTGTATAAATAAGGTTTATCTTCACTCTCAAGGTGACTTGCTGCATGATTATCAGGTGCAAGGAAAAGATCAGAAAGAACTGGAACAGTGTTTTTCACTTCCGTAATTTTTATCCCAAATTCAATAATATTGGTGGTTTTACTCCAGTTTTGAGAAGTGATGCTTCTGTGTGAGAATGCCATTTTCAAATACTCCCTTTCATCTCACCAAACACATACCTAAGGTATGACCTCAAAAGACAAAAAAAAAAAAAGGAGAGAAAAAGAAACAACCAACATACAGTGACTCAGGTGTACCATAAAGCTCAAAAACACAAAAGGCATTAATAAGAATCTAAATTTTCCTTAAAAATCAATATCACAATACTGACAGAACTCATGTTTTATAGGTCTGGGGTTAATAGCAGTGCACATACTACAAGAACATATCTAAAGTATAGGTGAAGGTCCTTCAAAAACAAAATAAGGTAAGGAAGGCTAATGTAGAAGTAGAAGAAAAAGCAAGGCAGGTACCAAACATTTCAAGGAGATCAGCCTATCCAGAAACTGTATACTGCATATTTGCAGCACATGAAACACATGAAATCCTAAAGAAGCTGCTGTCTTCATATGACTTTTAAGCTTATGAAGAATTTTATGAGAATCCAGTGCCTGTTAATGTTCAAACTCCATCACTCCTTCTCACCTTCAGTTACACCACCAGGAAGTAGTTGGTTTTTACATGAAACTAATTCTCATACCAAGTGCAGATCTGTGCAGCATTTTTTTTTCTGTCCTGTTAGTCAGAGAAAAAACAGGCTGGAAAAATACAAGGTTGTGCTGCGAATGGAAGATACGAGTTTGAGAAAAATCTCATCTTCAGTAAAGATACTGATAAGGCTTACATCTATCTCTTTCTGTTTCCAGACTGACAAATAACAGATAAGGATTTAATTCCTAGACCTGAAGTAAACACATGAAACGCAGAGGCATAGTTTGGACAAACTATTTTAAGCAGTTGCTTTTAGTTGTCACTACAGAACGTCAATCAGATCATATATTTTAGATCAACAGAAGGACTATGGTGCAGCAGGGCTTTGAATAGATAATCAGAACTATGCTTCAGTAAGTGACAGCTCCACAAAATTTTTCCAGAATCTAAATACATGCACAGGGCACACTGCATCTGCTATATGTAGGTCATAAACCAGCAGGGAGTCAGAAAAACTTCCATTCAGAACTGTAAGGGTGATAGATGAAGACAATCAGTAATGAATAAAACAATTTATTCGGGAAAGACTTATAAAAGGTACAAGCTTTATTATTTAAACCATTTGAAACTGGAATATAAAAAAGGAAGACAGATTTTCTTCCTAAGAAACACTCCTGTACCACTTGTGCTGTGTGTTTCTGCCTTCTAACTTCGAGAGACAAACAGCAGCAATTAGAAACAGCTGCATCACAGAGCACACAGCAGGTATAATGGACACTACAGGTAAAAAAGACATGAAAGGAAGATTTGTAGTTACAGATACAAAAGACAAAGGGATTTACAGAAGGACACAGGAAGGAAGGACAGAATAACACCACTCAGCGACATATTTCTGCAGCTCCTGGTGTTAGTAGCAGAATTTAAAGGAATTTGGAACCTGTTGTGACCAAAACCTTCAAGCTGTATGGTAAGAAGCAGCTGCATGTTTATTTAGAGGAACAGGATCACCAGCACATAAGAACTGAATGGGTCTAGAAGTTACTTATTTAAGCATATATCAACCTGAATTGTCTCTTTGCTTGTTAAAGTGGAGAATCCATCCAAAAACTTTACAAAGGCAAAAAAGCGAAAGCAAGCAGTGCCAAAAGAAAGTAAACTTGCTAATGTATATTAAAAGTGTTTGATATTGCATAGGAGGCAGTCTCTGGGCCAGGGCCTGTGCTGTGTCAGTGCTCCCACTCCATACATGGCCCTGCACCAGGAACTGAAGAAAAAACAAGTAAAAATTACTCCAGTTCCCAAACTGGCAGAAAGCTGATTTAGACAGGCCTGTGACTCAGACACAACCTCAGCCATGTGAAATACCCATTCCCTTCACTTCAACACTTGAGTGAACTGACTGTATTTTCAGTCAGGGATACCACAAACTCCAGCTGTTTAACAAAACAAACAAACAAACAAAGCCAAAAAGCTTTCAAGAAGAAATATCTTGAGAAACAGAAAAATAATCAGCATTCAAAAGAGTAATGAAGAATAAAAACAGAAGAGACATTGACTTCATGGTGGCTTTTGCAAGTCAGCCCCATAGCACACACCAGTCCGTTATCGAGGGCTTAACGCAGGGGCCAACCAGTCAGTGGCTGGTACCTTATTTCCTCAGCATCTTCTGAAGTTCCCAGTTTTGTTCTTCCCTTCTAGGCCAGCCACACACTGGAAACACAGGGATGAAGCTATCAGATTTCTCCCCAACGCTAGTTTCAGTAACATGAATTGCAAAATTTCTAAATGATTGCATGCTGCAGTCTTACAGTATCTTTAAATTCACTGCAAGGCCAGTTTAATATAACAAATGCTAACCTGAGTGCACCTGGTTGCAGTGTAAGAGATGCTTTCATTACTCTCTTGCCAGAGATACTATAAATTCTTTTTCCCATTCTACTGTCATCTTAACTTCCAGTTCATTAGTCCCCATCACATGGAAGGTTTCCCTTATCCCTCTGACACATACACATTACATCTAAAATATCTGCAAAGCCTCTGTTTCTCTACTAAGTTTCAAAGCCCAGTTCAAAAGTCATGTAACAAGCAGGGTAGAGTGTCCAGGAAATGCAATTGAATTAGAAGAAAAGAACATAAAAGTAATAACATTAAAGCAAGACAATTAAAAAAAGTACAAAATACATTGTTTTTAAAACCATTCACACATTCATAGTACACAGGAAACTGAGAACCTGAACAAAATCCTCACTGATGGAATGGTACAGTTTATCAGCAGATCTGTTGCCCAAGAATTGGATCTGAGAACAGTTGTGAAGAAATCCCTGTGCTACTGCAACAAATCCCAACACTTCCATCAGCTGGGAAAAAAAGGATTTATCTGGCACAGAAGAAAACATGTTTTCAAATACACAGAAGTAACTGATAATTCATTTTACCTTGATTCAACTCTGATCTCTCAACTTTGTACTCAAATCTATTGCAGATTTTGTCTTACTCAATGCTACAATCTTAAAGCTGCCATCTCTCCCTTCTCCACTCTGTATTACCTCAAATCACCTTCCCATTCCCCCTATTTTCTAAGACAATATTCCTCTTCAAGTGTTACTTTTTACACACCTCTATAAAGCATTAATTTATTAATTATGTTAAACCAGTGCAGTATTCTTAACATATATTTCATATGAAAGATTTAGGAAATTTCCTTAAATAACTGCTAATTAGAGTCATAAATTTATTGTTTTGAATATGATTAAGCCAGAATGTCCCTTCTGTAAACGCAGTGTCTTCATGCACTGCTAATGAAGGGTGACCTTCATTTAGAAGCCTTTTCCTTGGGCCAGAAAACTGATATCAGAACTTGTGGATGGATTAGGACCTCTGATGGTATTAAAATAAAGAACAGCTGCTGTCCTAACCACATTAGAATGGCTTTACTGCACTTTTTGATTACTATCAGCTAGGAAAACAGTATTTTTGTTGACTTCAGAGTGACAGTTTGCTGGAGGAAGAAGGGCAAAACTGTGTTTGATTATTAGCAGATATTTGCTGATAAGAACTACTTAGTGGGACCATCCAAAGACTTTTCTATAAATTACATAAAGGTAGCTTTTCCCTTTGAGAGCTGTGGCTCTTGCTTGTGTCAGCAGATACCAGGAGGGTTGACTTCTTGCTTTAATATGCAATGTGCCAGCATCAGTTTGGACTAGATGGAAGGCAGTTCCTGTAGAGTTCATGACTGTGGTTTATTCCAAGTGTGACCTGGTGTCTTATAGTCTTGGCTTTACATCACTTTACAAAAACATTTTGAGATTGCCAGACAAGAGAAAAAAGGGAAAAAACAAACAAACAAAAACCAAACAGAAGTAATGCTAATCAAGAATAGCAAGTTTCACCAGTTACAATAAATCTTCCCATCTCAGAACAGAGCATATCCTGCTATCCTCCTGGAAGAGAAAGGCTCAGTATTCTATGTACACGCAGTCAAACTCTCCAGTATTTTCAAGCAGGATGATCAGAAGGAAAAAACAACCACCACCAAAACCTCTCTGCCAGCAGAAGTCCCCAGTTGACCTCCCAGTTCCATCTAACACTGGTGGAGTTCAGAGGAAAGCCACACTGGCCTCAGTATTCCAGGCCAGATCTAACTTCCTCAAAGATCAAAAGGCATTTGAGTCCAGGAATTTAGTTGAACCTATTACAGGAGACAGACAACTGCAAAGTGGAATCTTAATCTAAATCTGTACAGTGTTTAGGGATATCTTAATCAGACCTACCCACAGTTTATCCTACAGTGTCCATTGTGCCAGAGGAAGAAGTGATTCAGAGACTTACACGCAAGACCTTCCAATTCCCAGTGGCTCCCAGAGCCTGTTTTCTCATGCCATAACAGAAAGCCCTCATAAACCTTGGCATGGATTTACTAACACCTTTGTTAAAATGTCTCACTATTCAAAACTCTGTATTTTAGTAGAACTGATAAGAAAATTATATTCCTGTATTAAAAAAAAATAAAAATACTCTGAATGGTCCTTTCCCAGGAAAGATTTCCCACCCACCCTGGTTTGAGATAACGCATTCCCTCTAGACTGCAAAGTAGAACACAGCCACAGAAAGCCAACACTAGAAGAATTTTTCCATAGCTGCTCTTAAGGAAAAAATACGTTTCCAAATTTAAAAAGCAGACAGTAACTGCTGCCTTGTGTGTTCTGGAAAGAACATTAATCAGTTTATTTTTGTAATTTACAAACAACTAGTACAGTTAAATGCTTTGAAGCACTACTTTGAATTTCAGCTGCAAGGAATACAGGCCTACCTTTAACACAGTTGGCCTTTTGCCAGGCACGTTCTTCCACCAAAACAAGGGCATTTGTGCTACCAAGCACCCTGAGCATGGATGGGAAAATAACCTCAAGTACTGTATAAATTAGAAGACAGCATCCACATTACAGGCAGTGGCCTTTCAGGCCCAGAAATACTCATTACTTTTTGGTTGGTTGAGGGGGTTTTGCTGTTTAGAAAGAAAATGACAACAAAAAAAAAGACCAACACATTTTCAGAGCAGGAATTGAACACTGATTTAATTGAGGAATATTCGGAGTTTGGTAGTTCCTGGATGCCAGCAGGATAACTGTGGCCAGCTGTACCTTCTACTTGCATGGGATGGCTTATGCATCTTTCCAGAAAGACAGCAGAAATGCTGAAGCCTTTCAGTAACAGCCAGGACCACCCAAAAGAGAAGCTGGAAGGAATGCCTAAACTAGACTAACGACTCCTTACAGCTCCTTTAGAAATTCAGCAGATTACCTCAGAGAAAATTGCCATCAGACCCTATATACATTCATAAATGCAAGTTGTCTTGTTAACAGCTACGAGAGCAACCTTTAATAAACTCCTCATAAATATGCATTAAAATTCTGAATATGCAAACTGCACCAATCAAAATTAGTTCATTTTCTTCCTCCAAACCAGAATGAATACTCAATAGATCCCAAATGTCAATGAAGGTTAATTTCCCTACTGCCCTTTCTCCAGCAAAACCTCAGCACCTCACTCCGTGGTTTGAGGCCTATGGAGCTCCAGACACTCAGATGCTTTAGGGATCTTCCTGCCAGTCACGTTAAGATAGTTCATATCCTACAGTATGTTCAACTTTATGAAGTTACTGCTTTTCTTATCTGAGCTCCTCAACGTAACTCACACCTGACCTGTGAGTAAAACACAGGAACAACAGCCCCACCCACAGAAGAGCTGCTACATTACATCCCATTCCAGGTGCCAATACAGAGCTGACTGACAAGGTCTAGTAGCTGTACCATGGGAAATAAAGTAAAGGAGGTTTATGAATGACAAATATAGAGTCAGAGAATGGTTTGGATTGGAAGGGACCTCAAAGATCATCTAGTTCCAACTGCCATGGGCAGGGACACCTTCCACTATCCTAGGTTGCTGAGAGCCCCATCCAACCTGGCCTTGAACACTTCCAGGGATGGGGCATCCACAGCTTCTCTGGGTAACCTGTGCCAGGGCCTCACCACCCTTACAGTAAAGAATTTCTTCTTATTATCTAATCTCGATCTACCCTTATTCAGTTTAAGGCCATTTTAATGCTAAATATCAACAGCTCTTTTCAGTTGTAGAGAGAATTTATATAATGAGGCCGAAAAGTCAGGATTATCACTCCAGCAATCAGATGGGGTATCAAATGCTGAGCATGGAAGGTCACAGCTGCTTTCAAACAAAATACTGCATTGCATTTAGATGGTTTGTAGGAAAAGTATTTGAAATTTGTTACAGAAAAAAAATAATGCAATGGAAAAAGAACTTTACACTGCGTACTTCTTAGAGCAAGATCAGCCTCCTGTAGCTTTATTTTAGTGCTTCCATGATCATACAAAAAAAGCACTACTTAGCTGTCTGCAAACCACCACCCAGGGAAGAGCGCGAAATAGGATTCCCAGAGGGCAGATATGATTCATGAAGGACACTGCTCCTGCAGCTTTTCTTTGCAAGCTCTCTGTATTTTCATTTTATTAGATGCATAGACAGCATATAGTAAAGAAACACTTCCATTTTCCCAGAATGCCAGGGAATAACATTCATCCCATTTATAAAGCAGGACAAAGCAAAACAGGTAGAGATTCCACAGCACGAGGCACAGTCTGCTGCAAGTGGCAGTTTCTGATAATGTTATCATATCAACCACCAACAACCTTAAAAGGTAGAAAAACTGAAAGTAAAACAAAGCAACAGCAAGTGTACCAGGAAGGCAGAATGAAGATTGCATTCCTTTCTAGGCTTGGAGCGTGACTTCATCTTTGCTAGGGTGACCTTCCACTGAGTCCAGGCTTGAACACTAATATTAGACCAAAAAGAAGTGTGCCACCCTTTAAATATAATGATTACTCAACACCTAGAGGCTTCAGTGATGTAATATGACCAGAGAGATTCTGACTTCACAATCTAGATGCTTAAAACTGAAGTCAAAAGGAACAGATCTTCCCCTGCAGACACAAAGCCTGTCTAGAGCCTCCCAGAGCATCTTCTTGAATTAGCCTGTAGGAAAAGGGAACCAAAGAAACATTTCACACATGGCAGCAGACACACTGGCTCCACTTTGTTTAAAAGGAGCACTGAACAGACACTTCTCAATTATCTGCTTCAGAGTCAAAGCATCAGCAGAAAGTTTCAGTTCCAGGATTAGCATATAAAAGTTAAAGACAACACAGCAGACCACTGAGCAGTCCAGTGCCTTTTACTGCACCTTAAAAATAAAAATAGCTGCATGAAGATGTCCTTTGTTGAAAAAGCTGAATGCAAGTATAAAGGAAAAAAGCCTTTCCATGCAAAGCTACAAAGCTCTCTTAAAGCATCACCCTTGGACAAATATTCCAGCACTCACCTGAGGTAGCCTTAAATATTTTTCAAGGTCCAAGTTAAATAACACATCTTTAAAAAAAAAGTTAAAGGAAGCCTAACAAGGCTTCTGCAGTAAGAGCAACCAGTCATCCAATATATGTAAATAAAGTTGTAATGTGAAAGAATCCCTCATGAAAATAGTAACTGTTTTCATAGTAAAGTCCTTCTATTAAAGTAGGATTATCTTTTCCATTGATTTGTTAGTTTGACTTTTCTCCTTCCTTCCCCCCCCTGCCTCCATTAAGCTCACAGTTCAGGAAATGCATTTTTAATCACCTCCATTCCCAGTCTTGCCTTCACACACTGACTCTCTTCATCAGAAGAATTAGGATACACTTCAGCAAATGTTCAATGAATCAGACTGGTGGAGGTTGGAAAGGACCTCTGGAGATCAATACATCCCCCTGGCTCAAGCAGGGAGATTTAGACTCCACATGCCTTAGGACTATGTCCAGACAGCTTTGGAATATCTCCGTGCAGAGACAGACAGACTGCACCACCTCCCTGGGCACCCTCTGCCAGTGCTCAGTGACTGTCATGGCAAAAAAGTGTTTCCTGATATTCAGCAGGAACAGAACCTTCTGTCTTTTAGCTGATGCCCGTGGCCTCTGGTCCTGGCACCTGACACCACTGAAAAGAGCCTGAATCAGCCTTCTTTGCACCCTGTCTTCAGGTCATCGTACACACTGGTAAGATCCACCTGAGTTTTCCTGTCTCCAGCTCAGCAGGCACAGCTTTCTTGGCCTTTCTTCACAGCAGACAGGTCCAGTCCCTTCCTCTCAGTGGCCTCTCCCCAGTAAGTCCATGTCTTCCTTGGACTGGGAAATCCAGAACTGGACACGTGTTTATCACTGTATTTTTTTCACGCAGAAATAATAGTAATACCTCCTATTGGGTTAAATTACATTGGCAAGAAAAGGCACTTAATGGACTTTGGCTATCATTGCCTAGGCAGCTTCACCATGACTAAAATGTTCAGAAACTGATGAATCATTCTTTATTCGAAATAAAACTATCAAGCTTAACTGGTGCTCCTTCCAATTTGAGCCAAAAGAATGGGATAAAAACGGAGCATACAGCCTGTAAACAGCTTTAGGAAACACATCCTTCCTCACGTAAGCATATTCTAATAATGACAGCTTTGCTTAAGCACCTCCCGAGGCGCTACAGCATCTAAAGAAACTATCTTAAGAGACAAAGATGCTTCACTTTGACAGTGTGTTTACCAGTCTCAGCCTGAAGGAAGCTCGAGTCGCAGAAGAGAAAGGATGGCTTTACAAAACAGTGATATATGCACAACAAAAGCACAACAAAAGGTTTACTACGAAGAAAGTTTAAGGGCTATGGGTAGCAATTAACTGCTGAAACACACCCTTAGGAGTTATTAAGAGTCATGCCCTTTGGCTCACCAACACAATTGCTTTATCAGGAAAGCTAAAAGGAGCTGCACCTCCCATTCAGTCACACTATCAGCCAAAAATAAGTCTCAGTTTTGCCCTATCTTGCCCACGTAAGCAGTCCCCTCAGTTTTTCCAAGAGATGCGACAAATCCCAGGGTTTAGAAGTGTTTTTATTTTTAGTTTCTTTACAATAAGACTTCCATGACCCAACCAAGTCAGTCCTGTATACTCCCAAACCCAAAGTTATCTGCCCCTACCACTAACAGATTTATGCCAAAACAAATGATCAGAACACAGGCCAGTGAGGGGGACGAATTCGATCCCAGATTTGCAACAGATTATCCAGTTAGATAATCTCCTCCACACCTTTGCTGGTTTTTAGAAACTAAAAATCCCCATATTTTCTCACACACTGTAAAGAAGGTACAATTTCATTTTCTGTAGAAAGGAGTAGGCTGTCCATGGTGGGAGTGGAGATAAGCAAAGCCACCTCCCCTCAGTAGTAGAAGGCTGTTATGGTAGTGAAGCTGCTAAGCCATCCTGCACAAATCCTTAAATGCCCACGTTATCAACCCACTTATCTGGGGCACCCTCCTACCTAAGTACAAATTTCTTTCCAAAAACACAGGCCTGGAAGGTAGGGAAACATTTTTTGACCATATGTTGTTACTGTAACACAATCAGATACATGTAGGTAGTATTAATCTATATTCCCCCTTTCTTCAGTGTTTAAGGGCAGTGAGTTCTGAGCAGCTTCCTTGGAGCCTGATGGCATTCATATCCACATCCCAGGTCCCACAACTCTTCAGACTCACTCTGGTGAGACCTCAGGGTGCCAGCCAGGATTAAAAACAAACATGGCCTGACCCAGTGTCTTTGCCTGCACTTCAGCTGCAAGAATTCCTCATCTTCAGAAAACGGTGGTCAAAACTCAGGTTCCCTGCAGGTGCCATCATTGCTTTTGACAGGCAGCACAGAATCCCTTCTAAGAGGGATTGCAGAGCCACAATACTGGTGAAAGGGTATTTCTGACACAGGACTCGGTAAGAACAGGCAAAGTAAATCTGATTATCCACAGTACAGGTGTGCTGGCAGCCAAGTGTTCCCTCTGGGTTGCAGGAAGTCCTTACTCCGGCACAAACTGGAATTTACTCTATATCTGATAAAAAGGAGTTACATGCCTTCAAATTAAAACAAAAAATATTTAAGCCCTTTGCTTTTAAAACCTATATTTATTCAGTATATTGCTTAGATATTTGTGTTAGAAGTTTGGACTTGATGGTTCAGGCTTCTTAAACACTTCAGGTAATGTAATTTAAAAAACTGAGTGTAAATTCTCTACATTAAGACTGTTGCATGTTAAAGCCACTCAGAACTTTATATATTTGAATATTATTTATGTAGGAAGTTCATACACCAAATCAACCATTTTCAAAGACAGGTTTCTCCAGCTTTATTTAATAGCTAAGTTGTAACTTTCAAACCAATTAGACTTTTGCTGTCTTCTGAAAAGTGCAGGCCAGGAGTAAAATTCAAAGATACCTTACAAAAAACTTTACTTTCTGTAGAATGAATAACACGATGAAATGACTGTAGATGTAACCATTACTGTAGTATATAATTTTAACAAGTTTAGTGTACCTTTACATATACTTTGGATCAAATATAATTGAAGATATGGTTGTTAGCAGCATTTATTATGATGGTGTGAGATTTTAAAGTTTAGCTTAGTAACTTTACAATATTTTATATTGAATTCACGTGTGCTCTTATCTTGCAGCAACAGTTATTAATAGAAAGGATTATGGGTATTAATCAACTGGGAACACAAGTACATGTTCTACAGGAATAATAAAACCATAATCAACTCCCCAGGTTGTTGAATTTAATGAGAAATCTGAAGGTAATCCCATCTCCATAAATATAGACTTACAGGAGTAACTACTTACCTGCAAACAGAGCTGTTCAATCCATGGCATCCACAGTTTACAGACCTGCACGTGGCTTAGAATATCCACCTCCACAAACCAGCTGCTATTCTTAAGACACATCCTTAAGTCCTGCAAGTCTTTAGGGATTGCTATCCCACATACTTACATAATCACCCATTCCATTTCCTAACTAAGCCATCAGCGAAATGCCAGAATGCAGCTCTCAAAAGGGAAAGCTCAGGAGCAAGTGGGGATAGAATCTCTGCAGGATGAAGAGAGATTCTCTAGTTCTAGGCAGGCTTCTGTCCTTTAAAAGTGGACTTTCAGATCCCTTCAACTCGTTAACAGCTGGTTAGAAAATTCTGCAAAATGGCAGAACATAAATTCAAGATGCTTATTAGCAAGAAGTCTTACATACAATAGGGCACTATTTTCCAAAATTGTAATTTAGAGTGTGGGATTTATATATATATAAATATGAATATTTTGCTTAGTGCTGTGGTATGAACCTTTACATTCTTTTAATCTATATTACTCAGCCATACACAAGACATCATTATGGAAGACAAAGATGCATAAAAAAAATTAAACCCAAACAATTCCACTTGTACAACCTCTACAGACACCACTTTTGGTACCTTTAACAGGAAGCCTGTATCCTTAGAAGTTTTGTTTTATTTCTCTTTCATCTGGCAATTTCACCACTAAAGAGCTTGTCCATCCTGGCAAGCTCTGGTCCCAGTGAATTTGTAGTTTTATCTGGATATGTCAGACAGTTCCAGCCAAAACCCACTGTACCACTGCCAGCTTGTTTCTGAATTGAAAATTCATAACAGGATACTCATGCAGTCTCAGATGTGTCCATAACAATTAGCCCAGACTCATTTCATCAGACAACAAAGCCCCAAGCTATTAGTTTTATATTCCTGAAGTCTCAGTCAGGAAGAACACTAGACTAAGAAACAGGAACTGAATGCTTCCTACACAAATTCGTTTTTTTTTTAATTATTATTTTAAGAGCACGTTGTTCTCAACATTCTGTTTGAGATTAGTTGCAAAGTTAAAAATATTTCCATAAAGTTTCTCTTTTTTATCTGGAAAATCTAAAATGAATGATAGTGAGAACACAGTATTACAGATAACTCAAAATACTTCAGACCTTATCTGTCTCTCAACAACTGTGTGAGAGGAGGTTGTAGTGAGGTGAGTGCTGGTCTCTTTTCCAAATTAGCAATTGATAAGACATGAGGAAATGGTCTCAAGGCATGCCAGGGGAGGTTTAGATTGGATATTAGGAAAAATTTCTTCACTGAAAGGGTCACCAGGCATTGGAACAGGCTGTCCAGGGAAGAGGTTGAGTCACCATCCCTGAGGGTATTTAAAAGATGTGTGGATGTGGCATTTGGGGACATGGTTAAGTGGTGGACTTGGCAATGCTGGGAGAATGGTTGGACTCAATGATCTTAGAGCTCTTTTCCAACCCAAACAATTTTCTGATTCTATGATAAATACAGAAAGGCAGCCTCCCATCACAGTGGTACGTGATCAGCAAGGGGAGCAACCATCACATGTTTAACTCTGCCATCACCACCATCACTGCAGCTGCAGCTGCCATGAACACATGAACCTGCATTGCAATATTCTGCAAATCTGAACAAAAGAAAAACATTTTTGTTGACCTCAGCTGACAAAAAGGCTTTTAAGCTCTTGAAACAAACATCATGGCAGAGTGGCGTTGTCACCATAGAAAGAAGTCATATTTGTGATCGAGTTTCTTCGCACAAGACCCATTAAACTGTTTCCCTGACTGCAATAAACAAATATAAAGCATAGGTTTCTCTTGCACAGAAAACATGGAAACTGGCACAGTACCTTACTGTCCTCGTCTTCAAACACGGACTGGTGAACATTGCAGGCGAAGAGAGAATTTGGGAGATCGTTGAAATCAATTATTTCATGAAAATCTTCCTCTGCAAAACATCTCTTCAAGCTGTTGTCTCCGTTTATAGAGTAGAGTAAGAACTGTCCTCCATCCTCCGGGATGCAGCCATAGTGACCCAGGCCTCGCATTCCAAAGAAGTAGGAGTCTCCCCTCATCCCTGGCAGCATGGAGAAGTGACACACAGTTACACTACATTTTCAAACATTCCACATCCACAAGTTAACGCAGAGATTCTTAGTTTGGGGGCTTCATTTGTAAAAAGTAAATTTCACGCTATTTTAAGGCAACAAGTGACCTCTGACACAGGTCATTGAAGACCAATCTCACCAAAGGACTTGGCTTTAGCTTCATTTTTTAGCACAGGAAAGACCTGAACATATCAGCACAAGCTGCTGGACACAATAAGAAGCGAGACTTTACCTTCAAAGGAAATACTATGTTGTATTTGGGTTTAGGAGTGCCATGTTTGTTACTGGTAAGGCAGGCTGGTGCTTTTGAGCTTGCAGCCAGCTTTGGAAGTGTAATGCACTGAGCAAGAAGAAAATGAAAATAACTTTGAAAATTATACCAGGCATCAACTCACAGGAGAAAAAAAAAAAGACCCTGTTGGAAAACAGCTTGAAAACAGAATCATTGAAACGCAATATAACTAAGACACATCTCTATTAAAAAGAATAAAGCCAATTTTTTCTACAGTTTCAATACAGAACATACCTTGTTTTTCCATGCTCATTAGCCCATGCCCATCTTAATCAGATTAGGAAGCAAATAAAGTTAAGGGGTGCACAGACTTAAGATGATTCTCAGCACTTTCAGAAAAGTCTTGCTGACTTTTGGAACCTTTACCCCAAATGCATCAGAATAGAAAGGTAATTTTAAGACACACAGAAGTAACATACCAGCCAAGGGGAATAAGTCAAGGTCCAATTAATTATCAGTATGTTAATTAGTATTAAATCAGGTATTTAGCAGTCCTTAGTACCTGTGTATTTGACATCAAATTCCACTACAGAGCTCCATTTAACTGACTAGAAGCTTACTGGATAATAATTAATTCCCTTATATTTGTTTCTTTCAATAACAATATGCAATCATTAGCTGCCTTTTTTTTTGTCATAACACAAGGAGTTAGTTACATAAAGGCAGAGTGCTCATCTGTTTCAGATTTGCCCTTGCTCTCTTGCATACTTGCTATTCTCTATAAATAGCTGTAAATATTAACTCAAACACACTATATAGAACTAGTGTCCAAAATTAAACCCTATGGGCTTATTACATTTAATCTCAGCAAAGTAAAGCTAAATTATGGAGCTAATTTGCTATCCCTGTGTCTTTCATATAACCCCTGCTCTGCTGCTGCTCTGAAATTATATTTGGCTGATGACAGAGCACATCATTCCATAACATAAGGTTATGGAAATATCAGTAATTGTTATTGCTGAAGTCTCGGAGCTAATGACAGAAGTTCTCAGGAAACCAAGTTGAAGTCATGCTTAAAAGTATCAGTTTGGAGCAGAGTCCACACTTACCACGCTCCCAAATCACATGAGAGACAGATTTATTAGCCAGTATTAGTCAGAATCACTAAGGCTGGAAGGGGGATGCAGAAGTCATCCAGCCCAAGCCACAAGGTCACACCAGGGTAATTCAGGACTCGTCCAGAGGTCTCTGCTGGACAGCAACACCACTCATAGTGCACACAGTGATGTGCAGAGAGCTGTTAGGTCACAGGATCTTAGCTGTCCTCCTTCTCCAGGTAGTAAAGTATATTACACAGCTAAAACCAGAATTGTTTTCTAGTTCTGGACTCTATGCATGTAAATTATGAAGGAGGGGGTTAAACCAAACAAGGATGCAGGGCTATGAGGAAGCAGGTGTAGTATGAAAGCCTCAGGACTCTTTTTACTGTGTTAACCTGAGGACAGGTTTTGCAGCTATCAAATACATGCTATTTTTTTTCATCATGTCAGTCCGATATTAGCACAACTATCTCCAACTAATCTCAGTCAAGGAACTTAATTCTAACTGAAAAAAAACAAGCCCAAACAAATGACAGAGGAAATGGTTCAGTATGACACAACATTGCCTCTGGTATTTAAACCAACTCTCTTAAGCCTGGTACTACTGTACATTTCAGGGTAAACATATCCAGGCAAGTACTATAAAGAAATCCTCACAGCAGCCAGAAATTTCACTTCAGAATGTAATACTTTCTCTACCAAAAAGCAGTAACAGATCATCTCCTTCAAGAATAACCATCTCTAAGTGTGTTTGTCATGACGTCTAGCCTGTGTCATTAGGTTTATGAAAATAAACCTCAAACCCAGTGTGTTACAAAACATAATTTTCATGGCAGAGCAGGCTTCTGTCAGTCTGTATGAAGCATTTCATTCACAACAGGCAAACGACTTGCAGTCGGGGAAGGTACTGACTGATAGTCACACAGGCTGACACTCAAAACTTGTAGGAATTTGGATTCTGAACATTAAAGCTAACTTCATGGCAGCTAACAAGTTTCATACCTCCTTTCCCAATGCACAACAAAGCTATTAGGGTGTGCAGAGAAGAAAACAATCTCAGTCTATTAACAGACGTCAGAAAAGTCTATAGGTTTCCTCACTAAAGAGTTGTTTATTTTTCCCTCCTGGAAGAGCCATATTTTTCCTCTCCTGGAAAGTACTAGATAGGAAACTTTTCAAGCTAGGAAGTCAGCAAAACTACTATGACAACCAACAAAACAGAACAGGATTTTAAGTTACAACCATGAAGCTCAGGTTTTTAACCAGTAACAAAATTAGCATATATTACAGCAGCCAAGATTAGAAGTTAGTAAATACTTACATCACGTCAGCAGTTTTGCTCAGCTAGAGCTCTTGAACAGGAAAAGCCTGTTTCTTTTTTCAGCCAATTATTGAGACAGATTTGTCTGGTAGGGCTTTGGTATTGGACAAGTCTTTTTAAGAAAGTCACTGTCACACATCTTTTAACCATCTCTTTTCCACCTTGTAGGTAGGTGTGTATACCTGCACGTGCCTTTTCTACACTTCAGATACACCCAGTGTGTTCCCTCCACTAGCAAGTCAACTTATATAATAATCAACTGATTATTATATCCTGTGCCCAATTTATGATGGGACCTGCACAGTTAAGGACATCTGTATGAAATAACAATTGTTTCAGAAAGTTTACTTTGTCTTATACAAGGGCCATGTACTGCACAATATTAAGCCCAGCACCACTAGTGAGGGAAATCTCACTAATAAAATACATTTATGTTCCCCAAGAGAAATAAACTGCCTATGAGCCTGAGCTCAACCATAATCAGAGGGGACAAACATACCTGAATCAACAACATGTGTTGTCACACTTTAAACCCTAGGGCTGTAAATTCAGACTCTGACTGGACAAACTAGCACTTCTGCCAAAAGATGCAACATCATCTGTCACACACCTTGGGCTGCTCACTTCCAAGCCAAGTGACTTCCAAGTCACTTCCCTATGCTGGGAAAGGCCCAATGCTGCCTTTTCTAGTGGAGAAAGCATCTTCTGCTCAGATTCATGGCACAACCACACAGACTGATTCAGTCACAAGAAAAGACCAGGTCTAGGGAAAAAAAGTTTGGGTTTAAGTCCACTAGGTAGGTCTATTTGGTAGGTAACTGACCTGAGTCACTCCATGACTGCATAAATATTTGTAGCAACCAGAAAAATCAGGGCCAAGTTTGGGAATGGGCAGACAACAGCAAAGGTCAGGATTGCACTTTTCAGCACAAATCTACTTAAAGCATTCACGAAATTATAATCCCAGTTTCCACAGCTCTGCATGAACTTCATAAATCACCATATCAGAAGTTATCCTCAGCCAGTCATGAGCCAGAAATCTTACCTTTTTCCACATTATAAGTAATATTACATATTAATAATGTCATACACACAAAATTTTATATATATGTGTGTGTAAAAATCATAACTATGTATGCTTTATTATGTCTGTTAATCACCTTAAGGTTCAGGTGTTCTGTTGGGAGTAGTGTTTCGTGGCTTCTTTGAAGTTACTTAGCCACTCCAGGCAGTCCTCTGGCAAAAAAATATTTTCTTTCCAATTATTCTACTAATTTAGAACAAAAGAATTTACACTTCAAATCCCTTAAAACAATTAATCCTAAATCATGTACAATCCATCAACTGGATTTCCATATAAAATAAACCCAATTAAAACTAATCTTTTATGTAACTGTAATACAATCACTGGATCACATTTCTGTTTATATTAAAGCTCCTTTCCACAGCTTCTGACAAAATAAGTTAACTTCCCTCACTATTAAAAAAATTTTGTATTAAAAAAAAATACATCCACATAAGAGTAAACCATACTTATTTTATTTTTAAAATGCAGTGAGTTCAAATTCAATTGTGCATTTGCTTCTCCATTCCCAAATCAGGAAATTTTTCAAATACTTAAGATATCAGAAGCTGTCACACAGAATTTCAAACAGAAGAGGCAACATCATGAAAAAATAATGCAGTAACAACAAGGCATCATCCAGCACCAATATTGATGTTAAATTATCCAAGATCTGAACTGGGATCACACCAGCAAACTCTGTAGCAGGATCCCTTAAGAAGTCTGAGATACTGAGACATAATCAAGCCTGAGCCCATGTTCATGTAACCTCCAGCTAATGCTGATCACTTGCCACATCCATTTATTCCCTTTACTTAAAGTTCACCCAAATGTTATCTGTGTTATTTCTGAATTTGGTGTAAGGTTTTGACCCTGAAGTTTCAAGTCAGAAAATACATCACACAGAACAGAGAACCCCCAAGAGTGCAGCAAGAGTGCAGCCCCTTCCCCTCCAGACCCTACACATCACTTTACACTGATGTAAGTTATTTCAAATTTCTCCTCCTATGGCCCAGGTGTTCAAGGGTTCCTTATTTGGGATAGCTCAAAACGTGAGGCAAACACCCTTACCACTGGAACAGATCAGGTCGTGTCAGTTCAACACTGTAGATACTGTGTCCAAATGATCTGTAGAGATTCCAAGTGGGAGCTCTGTGCTCATGCTGTTACCTCACTATTTTTAGACACAGCACACCTCTAATTAAAATTAGCAGAGACCAGCAGAAAATTATATTCATTGGCAAACAGCAATAGCTCACTGAAGTTTCTATTTGAAAAATTACACTTATTTAGTGTAAAACTGAAAGGGCATAGATGTACCTCTTCCCATGAAGTTAGATCCCTGCAGAGCCAAACTCTTCAGAAAAAAATTATCTTCATTCAACAAAATGAGTACATGAAGTGTTTGAATGGACCAGTGCCTTATATACCACATACAGATTTATCCACTGTTTTCATGGAAACTAATACGGCATTTCCTTGGTGAACATTTTCCTGTCTTAAGAGTTTTTAAAAAGAGTCCCCGAGGGACATCAAGAAACAGGCACATATCTCTTGAAATCACTAGGAAACTTTACTTTTTTTTTATTAAACACTGCTTGCCATGACAAACAACATGACTAAAAATAGAATAAAGCAAACAAAATATTACAAATAGAAGCTTTAAATATAATCGCTATAAACTACAAGTATTATTGAGTCCTGAGTGCAAACCTGGAAACCGTAACCTGCAGGAATTAAGAAAATGCTGGGGAAAAAAAACCCAAAGCAAGTTGCAGTTGCTCTTCTAGAAGAGTCCAGGAAAAGCATAGGGATTCCATCTTGGTTCCTACTGCAAAAAAAACCCCAACCCCCAAAAAGCCAGTTTTACCATAATTCAAAGGTGGGGGGGAGTGGGAGAAGAGGGAAATCAAACCCAGTGAGTAAGATTTTACTGAAACAATCAGGCTTTACTTGAAATATTCACTGACTTCACAACAGCAGTCACCAGTTTCAGTAGTGTCAGCCTAGGGATGCAACTCCTGCTGAAGTCAACTGGACCCACGCTGAAGACTTTGTAAGGAGAAATGAGTGTAACAGGGAAGGTCACACAGTAACCTACTGAAATTCCATTCCACTCTGCACAATGAGTGCTGGAGATGAGCATTATTTTTAATGGTGCTAATTCTTTACTGTGGAAAGCTCCAACAGACTTAAATGGAAGCTTTTTGCTTAATTAGAAAGAGCAGAACAGGACCTCACATGACAATATTAATGAACCTTTGCAGTTTCAAAAGCAATATGGACTAAAGTCACCCCCTCCCCTTCCCTCCTCAGCCTTCACCCCTGGTCTCCCACCTGGGCAATGATTATCCCCCTTCCAGGAATCAAAATCACCAGTACAGGTGTCCACTCACATTTTAGCTCCAATTTGGCTGGCACCACACAAAAACAGTCACTGTCAATCTCCACTTTTCCTCTTACAAAAGTGGCAGATATGAGGAAGAGGCTTTTAATTTTTTTTTTTTCTAAATGCTAACTGGTGCAAATCCCAAATGTTCTAATCCTTTCCATTGACATTCTAGCCGTATTAAATTTAGCTGAGACTTTGTAACTATTTTTGGAAGCTTTTAACATCCAAAGGGACTATTCAGTTTTATTCCTCTAAAGCAGGACTGGCCAGCTCAAGCAGCCCAAGATGTGCACAATGCACCAAAGGTTCAGCTGTGCCTCCCACGCCAGGGATGTATCCTGTGACCAGCAAAGGGACTCAGTTGGCATTGGCTTGCTGAGCATCTGCATCTCCAACCCTGGAGAAAACAAGCCAGGAGATGCTGGTGAGCCCAACTAAGCCAAGACTCCAGTCACATTCCACAACTGGAATACTTTGGAGCAACCAATGCCAGGTGTGAAGATTTCATGTGCTGCTCTTACCGTCAAGAAGCTGAGCTCCGATCAATCGGGTACCACAGTTACCATGGCAACATTAAGGTATTCAAAGAACAAAAAAAAAAAGCCTCCCCAAACACAAAGAAACCAGAACAAGCTTCCTGATTACCTTCACTTGGCCTCTATGCTAATCTATTTAAAGCAAGCCTGTTTTATAAGGGGTATTAGAGCTTCGCTGGCCTTCAGCCAGAGCTGTCACCTCACACAGGGGTCAGTGGAACACTCGTTTAACAGCTTGTAACCTGAAATTCATAACCATACCCCAATTCTTACCAAAACCTACTTTCTCTTTCCCTGTTAGAAGGGGGGAAAAAAGCTAAAAACCACCTATGTCAGAACCACCTGCAACAGGAGCTGTTCACAGTGCTTTAACTCCTAGAAAAGACTCAAGGCACCATGATGACTTGGAATAAAATTCCAAAGTTTCCTCTAAAAGGATTTCCTGCTGGCACACACGAGTAATTTATAACCTAAAAAAGCCATTAAGGACACCAGTGCAATGACAAACATTTTCAACACAAACAATGACAGACCAAGCCACTGAATCTGAATGCACGCTACAATATTTGGAAGAGGACAGAAACTAGATCACCTAGCTGACAACTTCTCAGAACTTTAAGGAGGATGGAACAGTTTCTGCTGTTAAAGGCACCAGTTACTAGTCAATAGAGCCAATCATCTACAGAAGATCTTCTGTCCTTGCTTACTGTTATGTGTTTGCAGTTTTAGTCATTGTTTTATATTCTGACAGTATTCAGACTTTCATCTGTTCAGAAATGACCTGTAACCATATAATTTAGTTTTACTGCAAGAATAAATGCAGTAGTTTCTTCACAGTAATTATGTATTTTCATAAAAAAGAATTTTCCTTTTCTACAAAGGAGACAATCTAACTAGCTAAACAAAGAGCAAACCATTTGTAAGGACAAAACTTGAAAGCCTAAGACAGAAGCTGATATAAAGCACAATCCCTGCTTAAACTACGATTCTCATTTCTATGATTTCTCTCAGCTGCATAAACCTATCATACATTTTCCTTTTAAGAAACTTCATTAAACTTCAAACTCAAGCAGTAAAGGACCACAGTATTTTAAAGAGTAGCAAAATAATCTAGGAGAGGGGAGGAAAAAAACCTGAACAAACCAGTAACTTTGGAGAGCTACCTGTTATATAAGCATCAAATGACACTGGTGTGGGATCACTGAATGGTTTGGGTTGGAAGGGACTTTAAAGATCATCCAGTTCCAACTCTGCCATGGGCAGGGACCCCTTCACCTAGACCAGGTTGTTTAGAGCCCCGTCCAACCTGGTCGTGAGGACTTCCAGGGCTGGGGCATCCACCACTTCTCTGGGCAACTTCTGCCAGCGCCTCACCTCCCTCACAGCAAAGAATTTACTCCTAATATCTAATTTAAATCAACCCTCTTTCACTCGAAAGCCATTCCCCCCTGGATGCCGCAGCCAAGTTCAACGCCGCCCGTGCAGAGTCTCCCGCAGGGATTCGGGCTCCCAGCGCACTCCAGCTCGAAGCTCCCGAGTACCTGGTCCGGGTTCGCACCGCTGCAAACCCCCTTCCCATCGCTCCCACTGCCTCCTCACCCCGCTCCTCCGCATCCGGCGGGGCACGCACCGCCCGAAGGTGGGGGGCGACCGCGGGCAGCGCGGGCTCGCGCGCATCGGCCGAGAGCCGCGGGAGGTGGAGGACCCCGAGGTGAGTGCGGCCGCGGGGCGGTTGCATAACGCGGGTCGGCGGGGCAGCGCTGCGGCCGCTGGAGAAGGAGGGGAGCCCCGCGGCCGGCGGCCCTGCCCTCACCTGCGGCCCTCCTCACTGCCCTGCCTCACCTGCGGCTCGCCTCGCTCCGCGCTGTCGCTGCCGCTGTCACAGCAACCGCGCCCGCTGCCGGCGACAGCGCGGCGCCCGCCCGGGACAGGGGCAGGACGGGCAGGAGGAGCCGCCAATGGGAATGCGAGGAGCGCCTTGGCCCCGCCTCCTTCGTGCCTTTGGCCACGCCCCTCGGGTCCCACGCCTCCGCGACGGGTCTGGGGGAAAGGAGGCGGCGGTGAGGGGACAGGGGATGTACAGGGAGAAGTGAACTGGGATAAGGGACAGGGGATGTACAGGGAGAAGTGAGCCGGGACAGGGGACAGGGGATGTGCAGGGAGAAGTGAGCCGGGACAGGGGACAGGGGATGTACAGGGAGAAGTGAGCCGGGACAGGGGACAGGGGATGTGTAGGGACCTGTGAGCTGGGACAGGGGACAGGGGATGTACAGGGACAAGTGAGCCGGGACAGGGGATGTACAGGGACAAGTGAGCCGGGACAGGGGACAGGGGGTGTGTAGGGACCTGTGAGCCGGGACAGGGGATGTGCAGGGACCTGTGAGCCGGGATAGGGGACAGGGGGTGTGCAGGGAGAAGTGAGCCGGGACAGGGGATGTGCAGGGACAAGTGAGCCGGGACACGGGACAGGGGGTGTGTAGGGAGAAGTGAACTGGGATAAGGGACAGGGGATGTGCAGGGACAAGTGAACTGGGATAAGGGACAGGGGATGTGCAGGGACAAGTGAACTGGGATAAGGGACAGGGGATGTGCAGGGACAAATGAACTGGGATAGGGAACAGGGGATGTGCAGGGACAAGTGAACTGGGAGAGGGGACAGGGAGAGGGGACAGGGGCAGGCTGCAGGGGATGTGCGGGAACAGATGAACCGAGACAGGGGACAGGTGAGTGAGGACAGGGAATAGGTGAGCGGGACAAGGGACAGGTGAGTTGGAACAGGGGCTGTGTGGGGATAGGGGAGAGGGAACTGGGAACAGATGACAGGTGAGAGGGGACCCCCCCAGGACAGGGGCCGTACGGGGACAGGAAAGAGAGGACAGGGGAGCCAGCATAGGGACTGTGCAGGGACAGGTGAGGCGGGACAGGGAACAGGTGAGCGGGGACAAGGGATGTGCAGGGACAGGTGAGTGAGGACAGGGGATGTGCAGGTGAACAGAGCAGAGTCTGGTAGGAACCCGGCAGCGATTTGTGTCCTTGTGGCAAAGCTTCCCTCCTTCAGGGTGTCAGCCCCCCCACACTGAGGGTGAGATGGGGTGGGATGGGGTGAAGTCAGGGGGGACAGAGTAGGGAGATGTGGGGGGGGATGGGATGGAATAGGATCAAGGAGGGGTGGGGTGGAATGAGGGTGAAGATAGCAGAGAGGTGGGATGGAATGGGAGCAAGGAGGGGTGACATGGGATGGGAGGGGTGGAATGGGATGCAGAGAGAAGTGGGGCAGGCACAGTGCCAGTATACCTCGCCATGGTTTTAGTGACAAATCCTCAAATGCCCCCTGGGATGATGTTGTAGGGGGGCTGATTGCTCTGGGGGATGGAGCTTCCCAGAACATTCCCATCTCTGACCACTGACACACGAACTATCCTTTGCAGTGAGCTCCATCTGGAATGGATTCAGTTGTTGCTCATCTCTTCTTCAGGCTAACAGGTGATTAAGGTTGCACATTGATTAAGATCTCCACATTGCAAACGAGGCCAGAAGGTACATTTGTAGGACTCTTAAGGAATGTCACGTTTACAGTGAAAAAAAAGCTGATGCTGGTCATGATTTTAAAAAGAAGAGAAAGCCCTCAGATGCCCCCAAGGCACACTTTATTAAAGGAAGGGCTATTTTCTCTCTTCCAGCTGTACATCCGAGGCTGCTCAGTGTCAGAGGCTAATGCTGATTTTCTGTGGTCTCTTTGCTTTGGAATGTAATACAGAGTGATTTAATCAATAGGGTGATACAGAAACTTAAAGAGGTTTCTGTAAAGATGGCTTTGAAAATCTATAGGGTGCAATGGAGAACTAGAAGACTCCCATATAATTATTAAATACCCAATAAAAGTCTATATAAGGAATAATTCTCCATTAGTTAAAAATATATAAAAAGATGTGTGCCATTTATAGCAGCACTTTCCAATAATAGCAGAAAAAAATGGTGTAATGTTTAAAATCAATAGCATATCCCGCCTTGTCTGTGCAAATAGCAAAGAGCAATGCATTGGAGATCGTTCTACTTGCAACAGAACAGTTTCTTCCTGGTCTCTTAATGAAGGACTGACTTATGTCTCAATGCATGTCTGGTTTAGACCCCTTTCAGGCTTTCTGCTTTAGTTCTACTTTTGTTTTTAAATAGTAATAGGTAACTTATTATTATTTTTATTGGTTTGTCCTTATGTCTAAAGTATCAATCCCTGACCATGATCTCACTGCTTTAGGCACTGTGCAGAAGAGAAAGCAAGCTATGGAACCAAAGAGGTAACAATACAAATTAATTAGGCTTTAAATCAAACTATACACTTGTTGGTTTTTGTTTTAAGAATTAAGCCTGGTAGGATATCTTACATTGTCTCCATTTACATGTATTCCCTTAGCATGATGTGTTATTTTAATATTCTGAGTAGGAAGAGCATCCACTGTGCTTTATCTGTCCTGCATTTTATGTTATACAATTTCCTTGTGTCTTCTTATCCCCATCCTCTTAACTGTGTCATGTGCACAGCAGCTTCCCCCAATTTTCATTAATTTTCATATTGGGAAGTGTATTTTCATTATGATTAAGTTGCCCTAGCATATGTTTTCCTTGCAGTAAAACAGGAATCTCTGCAGTTATGAAAGCAAGCTAATCCGTGTTCAGGAAAAATCAGGAATATCAAAGTCAGCACTTTGGATTTATATGCATCCAGACATTATCGCTAAAATAAAGGTGAAAAAAACCCTGAATTCCACTGTTTGCAGAAAAGTGTCCTTCAAACTAGATAATTATGAGAATGTCAACAATAGCAGGGTTTTAAGCATTAAAGATTTCTTTTAGGAAAGGTCACAAAATAATATATTATTTAGACACAGAAAAATGGTGTTGCCAAAATAAGAGATTAAGAGCAACTGAGACAATGTCCTTCTTGGAGTCTCACCCTTTAGCCCCGTGGGCCCCAGAGCTATTTGGGCCATGCACCCTGTGCTTCCTAAAGGCTGTGAGCATCTTCCCTCAACCCAAGTAATTGTAGAGTGCCAAAACCTGGAGGAAGCTGAAATTCTGGAAAGGATACCAAAGGAGGTGATTAAACAGCTGCTACTTGCAGGCTCTGCAAGCAGTGCTGCAGACCTGCTCCCACAGGACTGAGTGGGAGTTTGTTACTGATATCCGAGAGCACAGGCTTAGCCCATCTCCTTCAAATCCTGAGCTGCTCATTATCTTCAGTCTGCACCTGCTTCCTATCTCCAGATTTAATCTGTAAGCAGAAGTGGCCTCTCGAGTGTGCTGAAGCAGCCATGGTGAATTTCAACACAACTGAAGCAGTCTAACCAAAAGATTTCACCCCCTGTCATATTGCTCTGATTTCTAACCATCAAAATACAACCCCCCTGCTTCAGTCCTGCAGCCTTTGCAGAAGCTTGGGTGACAAAGTTTCTTCTTTTCAGATTAAACAAGTAAGTAGTGCCTCAAAATCTGTATCTGTACATGCTCAAAAAGTGAATACTTCATCTTTTACATTTCTGCTCACTGGGATAATCCCACATTCTTTGGCCAGATATGGATTATGATTTTTTGCAAATGGCTCAGTCTGGAGATTAGAGTGGATAAAGCAAGTAAAATTAATGTTGACTCTGTCAGCATTATCATACCCTTGACTGTTTCTGTTACTTTTTTAGAATATAAAAAACACAGTTGGATCCATCTAGCTCTGTGTTTTGTCTCCAGCAGCTAAGACTGCATGCTTAGTAAAACAGTGTAAAAATAGACCCTGTATTCTTTTCCTATTTACCTTGTAATTTTTCAGCAACTAGTGAGACAGGGATTTCTGGAACTCAAGGTTGTGTCCAAGCTACTCCACTTAGTAACTACCAGTGGTCCTGTTCTCTAGAAGTTTAAGCCCCATTTGTGGTTTTTCTTTCCACAATGTGCTGTGACAGGATAATTCTTCACTGTTTAAAACCAATTTCAAGTCTTATTCCTGAATAAGTGTTGCTTATTCCTGAATAAGAGGCTGTAAATTTATTATTTTGACCTTCTCACCATCATTATAAGATGAGGGGATATGGCCTTAAACTGAGGGAGGGCAGGTTTAGATTAGATATTAGAAAGTGATTCTTTACTGTGAGGGTGGTGAGGCCCTGGCACAGCTTGCCCAGAGAAGCTGTGGCTGTCCTGTCCCTGGAAGTGTTCAAGGTCAGACTGGATGGGGCTTGTAGCAACCTAGGATAGTGGAAGGTGTCCCTATCCATGGCAGGGGGGTTGGAACTGGATGATCTTTAAGGTCCCTTCCAACCCAAACCATTCTATGATTCTAAGAGTATTTTCCAGATTTGAACTGGATTGCCCTTCAGATGTCTCTCTTTCAAGCTCATGTCGTTTTCTCTGTTTTCAGTGGGAAACTTTATTACCATTCTCTCTAGCCTTTCTAATTTTACAAGAAAACACTACTTTCTTTAAAACTTTAATTCTACTAAAATGACTTGAATTTTGCTGGATCTGAAGTAGGCAAGAGCTGCCTGGCCAGGGGACTTTGAAGAACTCTGAGCATCTGAGTGACAGAGTCCTATGACTTTGGTGGTCTCCTTGTCATCTCAGGGAGGAGCTACTAATTCTTAACATTCAGTTCATCTTTTTGACCACTTCTTAGCCCCATACTGACATTTTAAGAGCACTTTCCACTTCAGCCTCCAGATCTCCTGCAGCAGAAGTGGTAGCTGGAAAGAGTGCCTATGTATGTATGGCTGGGGTTATTTTTTCCCCTGTACATTACTTTGCACTTATCACTGCTGAATTTCATCTGCCAATTTATCACCCAGTCACTCAATGCAGTGAGACAACATTGCCTTGACACCTCTTCAGTGCCATCCTGTGTGTGTACAGCAACTACAAAGCAGCTTAGCTACATCATGCTACAGAAAAAAAAATGTGCAAAGCAAACACCATCTCTCTGTTTTGTTGTGGTTTTTTATCTACAGAGCATTTTGCATGGTTCTGGGCACAAGAATAATAATGGCACAAATGAAAAACTGATGCAGAAAAGGAGAATATCCTTCACTTGTAAAATGTCAGTGCCTGTAGTGCCCTTGCATGTGATACTCCACGAGCAAGGTTGATTGTGGAGCAGAGCTGTTTCCTTTGGGGGTTTGGAGATGCAGAGAAGAACATGGTTCGGCTGTGCACAGGGCTGCTTCTCCAAATCTAGTATGTTGGGGTCAGGCAAGTATAATTAAGTACCTAAAGGGGGTTTCCAGAACTTGGAAGGGCTACAAGAGAACTGGAGAGGGACTTTTCATGAGGGCATGGAGTGATAGGACGAGGGACAATGGCCTTAAGCTGAAGGAGGGCAGGTTTAGATTAGATATTGGGAAGAAATCCTTTACTGTGAGGGTGGTGAGGCTCTAGCACAGGTTGCCCAGAGAAGCTGTGGATGCCACATCCCTGAAAGTGTTCAAGGCCAAACTGGATGGGGCTTTGAAAAAGCTGTTCTAGTGGAAAGTGTCCCTGTCTGTGTCAAGGGGGTTGGAACAAGATGATTTTTAGGGTCCCTTCCAACTCAAACCATGCTATGATTCTACAAGAACCTGTGGCACTGTTCTGGTAACCAGTGGAAGAACCCCTGCATTTGGCTCTCTTGCTCCCTAAACTCTGTCTCTGGTATATCCCTGTTGTTTCTGAGCATCTTCAGGGGCAGACAGAGGTCAGACAAGAGGCTTGTGTCTTTTAAGGCAATGAGAACAGGAACAAAGAGTCTTCTCATTTTCCATCCACTTCTGAGAGTGAGAGTTACCTGAAGAAAGGTCTTTTGGATTTGACATTGCAAAATTCCCTGTCTAACGTGAAGTCGCACAAATCGGAACTTTATTATCTTACAGCCAACCCTGAGTTTTGAAGACAACAAAAATGACACGTCCCCATTTTGGGTTAAGGAATATTTTTAACCAAGGGATGTTTTTTCAGCCTAGATGCATAATAGATCAAGGGGGAAAACGGGTTTCATTGACTTTTAAAACAGTCTCCATTTCAAGACAGAACGCAACCTTTTTGTTCTGTAACAAACAACATCCTTAAAGCACAAGTACAGTTCTCTCAGATATGAAATATTATGGCCAGGTATGAATTCTCCCATTTGAGTGAGGCTGCTGAGAGATGAGAAGATTTTCAGTTTCTTCCTTGTTTCTTTAAAATTTTGTGTTTTCCTCTTGATGTCCTTTTCCCAGTTATCTTCTCTCTGCAGAGTCCTGGACTGTTTATTCCATAACTGGTTCACTCAGGCCAAGGCCTGTACAAGCTACTGTGCAAATTCAAAAGCAGTCTTGGAGGTGTAGCCACAATTCAAGAGTGTGACTGATGATATCAGCTCAAATTGCTCAAGAATAAACTGTGGTTTGCTGCCATGTGTTAACAACTGGAAGCACTTGGTCTCTCGGATTTACCCAGTCACAATACAGGAAGCTAAACATCTGGCTCTTCAAATTATCATAATGTTATAGAGGGAATGACAAAGATGCCAGACAAATAAAATCCAGGATATGAGCACAGTTTAGCCACAACACAAGTTCAGTCTCTAAACATCCTGTCTTCTGATGCACTGATTTCTGTTTTTCAGACTTTAATTCACCGCGAAGGAAACTTAATGTATTTGAGGAAGTGGTAAGCATCATGATAGTTTTCAGTAAGTAATTCTTACCACCTATCCTGCTATTTCTTACATTTGTGATGAGAATTATTAGAAGTGACTTGCCCATTGTGACCCAAATGGAAATAAAAAAATGCAATGAGCCATAGCTATGTGACCTCCAGCCAAACGCTTCAAACTCATGTACCTAAATATAGACACCTAAATAAATGGCCTGGTTTTCAGAAGCACTGTGTAACTCTCAGAGTTGTAGGTGCTCTGAAAAAATCAAGATGCTTATTTAGGTATCTAAATACAGACTGAGCTTATGAATGTATTAATTAATTTGCTTCAGAATGTAAACAACTAAGAAAACAAAACTACTAGAAATTCTATTTTTATATGTGCTAATTAGAAGACCACAGAGTGCAATTCACTGCAAGACACAATTTACTCCTATAAAGCAAATAGTGTGGTAATTATTGTTTATTAATTGTTGAGAAATAGAATTTTGGAGCCCTCGTTCTGAAGCAGAGCTAGACAGGTTTGATGGAGAAGTCCACTGTAGTAGATTTCTTTGCCTTTTATTAATCTTTATCCACAATTACAGAGATTGACACAGAAAGGCTTTCCAAAATGTCATTTTAAGGAGCTTCATTTATATTGAGAGATCATAAAAAAATGATTTATGTGTTTCAATCTCTTCAAGTGTGATCCATAATCTTGAGGCTTTTTACATTTTTCTTTGTTGCTGAAATTTTCATTCATTATTCTGACACTTTTAGGTGACTATTGAAGGCATAATGGGAGTATCATGGAAAGCAGAGGGCTGTGAATGATGAGTTATTAGTCAGCACATGGCACCACATACACATTCAGTTAATAGAAAATAAGCAGCTCAAGCAGATAAGTAACAATTGAGACTGTATTTTTGAGCCTGAATTATACCTAGAAGTAAAAATTTACTTCTTCAGCACTTCTATTAAGATATGTTTTGCTTACACACTTTATCTGGGTTTATGCTTATTTTATTATTTTTATATATCATAGCCCCGATCTTCTAGAAACCACATCAGTGATTGACAGGTGGCCCCTGGATGGTGCCAGTGCCCTTGTTCTGCCAGCCCTTGTGCAAGGTGAACACTGGAGATGGCAAAATGTAGACGGGCCTGGTGACACAGATATTTTTGGGCAGTCACAGCTCCCACAGCACTGAATTACTGTGGCAGAGCAACCTCTGAAGAGTGTCCTTCTTCCACATCAGCCAGAGGGAAGACTCTACCCCTTCCTCCTGCTCTCTCAGCAGGGTGATAGGACTCCTAAAGAAGTAGCTAGGTCCATCCAGGCATTTTGGCCTACCCAGGGACTGATCTACCAGGCTTAGCCTTGCAGCGCTGCACTCCAGCTTTAAGCTTTTTAGATATTTGGTTATCTGAAAATTCTGAACAAAAATGTAAGCTGAGCTGGGAAGGGAGGGAAAAGGGCATTAGTGAAGTTCCCAAGGAGGACAGGAACAGTAAATGGAAGTGGGAAGGGAAAGGGAAAGGGAAGATGAAACATGGCCTTCAGTCTAGATTGTGCCCTTGGGCTGCCACCTTGGGAAGAAACCACTGTGCCATGAATTCATTATGTAAATCTGTCTGCAGAAGGAGCCTATGCTAGAGATGTCCTGTTCAGACAGGCAGCCCACCAAGACATCCAGTGGCACAGCACAATCCCAGGCTCTGAGATACTCAGAGTCCAGAAGGCGGGACAGCCCGAACTCCCACGTTTTGCCCAGCTTCCACCTTCCACCCCTGCACAAAGATGGCAAAGATGTCTCCATGTGGAGGGATAAATGTACCTTGTCAGGTGCAAATCCATGCTGGCAGGTGTGGCAGCTCAGGGCAGATATCTTTTAGTGATTGCAACAATCACTTGTGGCTTGTGGGTCTGTAGAGAACTCATTTCCTACGCACCCATGCATGTGCAAATTGTGCATGTCCACAAAACCTCTGAACCAGGCTGCAAGGCCGGAGTCTGTAAGAAAAATTCAGTTGAATATGTTCCTTAACACCCAAAGGACAGACTATTGCTGATTTGGGCCTTTTTATTATTTTAAGGAAAAACCAGATCATTGCGACGAAACCGGCTTTTAACAGAGGGGTGCTTGGTTTCAGTTTGTGGTAAGCAAAGAAAACAAAGACCAGTTGCCAGGTTTTCAGATAGTAAAACATTCTTTGGTTTATTTTTTCAGAAAAAGGAACTTCAAACCTCAGCTTTAATGCCTGAAAACACCCTTGTAATCATCCTTTTTTATCTGTGTATTATTCCAGTTCTATAAACAAGCTTAAAATAGTAAATGATAATACCAAGATTTGGACAGAAGAGCATCAAAGGCAGTATCTTCAGCTGTAATGAATTACTTAAAAAGCAGAACTCTAAGTATCTTGCACTGCTTGTCTATTAATTTTAACCTGGGAATCACACTTGGGGAGCCATGTTGTGATACTGGAAGGCCCTTGATTTTCTTCTGGTATCAAGCAAACAGGACACACATGATGCTTTTTCTGAGCAATGATGGTTTTCAAAATAAAGGCCAGATAAGAGGCCAGTGCCTTGAAATTGCCTCTGGATCTGTGTCAACAGTAACAAAGACCAACACTATGAACCCAGTGAAACTTTTGTGTTTAATTTGAAAGAGTTAAGTGTACAACTGAGACCTTTGACATGAGAAAGTGTGACAGAGCCCCATCTTTAGCTTGGATCACTCTTTACCAGTGCAAGACTCCACAGCTAGAAGAGTTTGGGCATGTAGCGTTGAGAGACTACACCCCACAGAGCATCACTTGGCTCTTAATTTGGGTCAGATCTTCACAGAAATCACTGGTTATTGTCTCTGAGCAAGGACCCAGGAAAAAGGGAATGCCAAGTCTTTCCATTCCCTAATTACGCTTTGTAAAGAAAATGATCCTCCTTAGATTTAGGCTTCTCTGCCCAGCTGTGATTACTTGATCTGAGTATTACACCCTCAGAAAAGAGATGTTTTCTGCCTTTGTAGACTACCTAAAAGTTGCTTTATCGAACCAGAATGCCCGTATAGAGAATTTAGGTCTTCAGACTTTCCTGATTTATGTTTTGTAGATTCCTGAAAAGTAATCAGGATGCCTTTCTCTCCTCTCTCCACCCCAGGAATGCACACACCCCAGATCAAAAGCTTCTGTTCCAGGGAAAAAAAGGCAATTTTGTAGTCAGGACTATTAATTTAGAAATGTAATTTCAGTGCTTGGTAAAACAATTCAATTTCCTGATCTGCATTTTTACCTCATTTCCGGTGGGAACCTGCTCATTTTCACTTCAGTTCACTGCAAAAAGGCACAGCAAGCTGCAAAGGCCCATCCATTATTGAACTTGGGTGTCCTCAGGCTGTGCTCAAGTCACTTCTGAGCATTCCCTTTCTTAAGCTCACCAGATGGACTCCAAAGCTGGGCAGGCTTAGCAACATTTCCATCAACTTTCTGATTCAGCTCTGATCTCTCTCAAATTTATCAGCAGCCATTTGGAATCACAGCCAGGGCAGTTACAGTGCTATCAATGGGGATGTGGTATCTCCTCTCCAGCACTGAAGTTTTTGTTTTCATATCCAAAGTCCATGTTTTCCCCTTCAGGCATAGTATCCCACTGGGCCTTGGGCCCAATTGTTTGCTCATTTGCCATCACTCCTTCCTCACTTGCCTTTTTCAAAGCTGCACGCTTAGAAAGATAATGTATGAAGTTTCTAAAGCAGTAAAAGCCTGGTGCAGCTTAGGGAAGTCAGAGTATGGGTGTAGTTCCTACTCACAGGTGGTTGCTACTCAACATTCTAGGTTATGGTCCTCTGCAGGGGTTGGTTTTATGAAAGGACATTGTATTTTTACTCAACAACAAACCTTCCCATAGTCTTTAAATTCCAAGCCTTGCATTAAAAACAAAGTATTTCTAAAGACTGGAGGGTACAGCTTGTTCATCATCCTCTTAAAATGTATGAATTAAGAGATTTAAAATATTTCCCCTGAATACTTTGACTGTAACTCCACAAGTAATGTAATTTACAAGGAGCACATCTCAGGAAAGCACATATCTTATCCAATCCTTCCAGACACCCATTGCTACCCATAACCAGGCTTGAGTGCTCTGATGAGTGGGAGCAATACTTACAACTTTTAAGCCATAGAGGCTTTGCAGCAGTGGGTAATTGTCATTATTACCCCAGTGTATAGGTGAGGAAACTGAGGGATGAAGTGACTCACCCAAAGAGCCCAGTGAGTCAACAGGAGAGTTGGGAATAGAGGGCAGAATTCCCTGCCTTATGCATTGGAGTCCTCAGATAATATCATTTTATAAATGCTCTATCTTTGTAAAGACTTCAGGGCTATAATTATCCTCCCAGGACTCTCATGGAAACAAGATATTTATAACTCCATTAAGCCTTTCCTGGTAATTTTGTGATCAAAGTGAAGAAAACAAATAACGCCGTGGCAATCAGCTGCATGTCCAATGTCATTCAGAATGGCCACATGATGAAAGACTCGCCTTGGTTGTTGCAATTAAGTGCTCGCTATCTTTCAAATGCCTTTCTTGTGTCTAATTCCCCTTCCACCACGTACTGGCTGAGAGGAAATATTTTTCTGCCATATGATGAGCCACACATTTAGAATATACCAAATAACGGGGAAAGATGCTTGCTGTCAACAAAGCCCACTGGTTTGTGCTATAAATGCTTCCTAAAATCTTTTAATGTTTGCCACTTTCACCTAAAATGAGCAAAACCACCTCAGTGTTTCCACTAACCCCCATATGGCTTTGAAATTACAGCACAGATGCCAAGACTAACTGTAAACAACAGGTTAGGGACTGAGGCATTTGGAGCCTGGCTCAGCAAAGCACTTAAGCCTGTGCTTAAATTAAAATCCATTCTTATTCTGCAAATCCATTTTAAGTGTTTGTTTAAAGCAAAACACATGCTTAGGTCGAGTTTTGCTTGGCACGGTGCTTAAGCCCAGCACAGAGTGAGGGCCTTAGAATTAATTTCTTTTGGGCAGGAAGTAATTATTTTTAGCTCACCTCTCAGTGGCCACAGCCCTATCTTTTAGTCCCCAGACATCTATTTTGAGGAGGTATACGTTCTAAGCCTAAACTTCTGGGTTCTGTGGCAATCAGTGGCAAAGAAAAGAGAAAGAGACCTCTTGAAATACTTGACTGCTCAGTACAGATGAAAGGGGCCTTTGGGGAGGCTCATTAGGGGGAAGACATGAAAGAAGTTGTGATTATTCTGGGAGGTGGTTGCTGATATGGCACGTCATCTTTTCCCTGCACTGACTGGAGAAAATTCACTCGCAGTAGGTGAGCAATTTTAACTCAAAATGTTTTCATGAGTTTTATATTTCCAAGGGAAATTTATGATTTCAGGGCAAATATTTATACTTTCTTCAAAAGTGTCAAAAAAGGTTTGACTGCAATGTGATAGTTTCCCTTTTTTTCCTTGTTTTTTTTTTTCCCCCTGAAACTCTTCATTAAAATACAATAAAATTCAAAAATTGTTAAAGGAAATTTTAATTAACAGAGTTTTATTGCTCATTTCTCATAATTCTAGATTTCCTCTCTCTTTAAGACAACTCCTACCATTGTTTCACTGGCTTAGATGTTGGAATTATTTATCAGGTAGATCCGGCCTATGGCATATCTGGAGGAGAAACAATTGCATTTTCTAAGATGTTTTTTGACGGATGTCCCACTGCATTCCCTTTAACATCCATGCTTCGTACAGAAGGTAGAAATAAAAACATAAGTCAAAATACAGTATTATTTTTCCTCTGTGGGCTTAAAAATCTCCTGCTTCATACACTTTTGGTACTGGCATGGATAAAACCTGTTTCTGACTCCTGCTACTGATACGTAGAACAGCTTTCTAACAGTAGAGAGGGTAAGAGGACAGATCCCCTATGGAATTTTGGTACTGCTGTATTTAAAAGCAGATTGGATGAACACTTGAAGAAGAATAATTTAGATACTGTTAATCCACTCCTGCATAGGGTATCGTGATGACCTTTTAATTCTCATTTAACCCTGTCCCATGGGAAAGTCTCTCCCTCCCCCAGAAGCTTCTGAATTATTTCCAGGCAGAAGACCTCATTTAGCTCTATCACTTGACCACTACATTACTTTACTAATCCATCTCCCTTGTTTTTTCCACCTAGGAAAGTACAGTGAGTGCCTGGAGCTGTCATCCACCACGGGGCACTGATGGGATCCCAGAGCCAAGCCCGCTTTTCTGCTTGTTTGGTATTTCTCTGCCACGAACAGGTATTTCTTTCCTGTCAAATGCCTACATTTCTAATAAAAATAAATCATGCCTTTCAGGACAGATATTTTCATGTCTGATTCTCAGCTGCTTAGGGAGTTGCTAAATCCTGTATCCTCACAGAAGTGAGGCTGCTGCAGCTCTGGGCCCAGCCTGTAGTGAGGCTGCACACGGATTCCCAGCAGGCACATACACAAACACACGTGTAAAACATGTGTATGCAATGATGGCCCCACTGGCCAACTCAGACAGAAACACTCAGCACTCACAGAAGCACCAATGGCCTCATCCTGCTCCCTGCTCTGGCACATCGAGGTAAAGGTCTGTGCAAAAGGAGTGCAAAATATATAGAAAAATCATCACAGAATCACAGAATGGTTTAGATTGGAAGGGACCTCAAAGATCATCTCATTCCAAACCCTTGCCATAGACAGGGATACCTTCTAACCAATTCGATGTTGATCTTCTTTTTGGGACCTTTTACTTTTAAAGTCAAGTTTGCCATTATAGAATTTTGCTTTTTTGATTTACCTCTCATGGCGAAAAAAAAAATCCCACATCACACAGACAAAACCAAACAAAACAACACAAACAAAAAAATCCACACACCAAAAAAAACCCAAAAAACCCCAAAACAAAACAAACCACAAAAAACCTCACCAACTTCCAAACCCCAAAATCAATTCAACAGAAAAATAAAAAGCAATGCGCATTTGGGAAAAAAAAAACTTTGCAAAACTGGAAAATACATAAAACCATAGAATCACAGAATGGTTTGGGTTGGAAATGACCTTAAAAAGATTATCTGATTTCAACCCCCGTGCCATGAGCAGGAACACCTTCCACTAAACCAGGTTGCTCAAAGCCCTGTCCCACCTGGCCTTACAGATATTGCAGTGATTGCCAAATTTTAAAATTAAAATATACACTTCCAAGTAATACCATGCATGAAAACCAAGGGAATAGATTTCAGTTTTGGAAGAGACACTGAAACAGCAGTTAAGAGTGCAACTCTTGCAGAGTTGACTATAATGAGCTAAATTAGAAGTTGGATGAATCATTTTCCAACCATATAAATCACTGAAGTTGTTCTATCCATAATGAAGGTAAGCCAACCACATAATGAATTATACAATGTGTTATTTTCCTATGCTTGTTATTCCCATAGTTTTACTGTTGTTGGAAGTCTATTTGTGTGGGATTTTTTTTTTTGCAAATACTTTCAAAATGATGAATAATCTTTACTTAAAAGACTAAAAATACATGCCAGCTATTATTGTATATGAAATCTGACAGCAGTGAAAGTGTTATCTGAGCTTACTTGACAGCTCCATCAAACAACTTTTACTAGGTATTCTTTATAGGATTGAATATTCTTAGATTTGTGCAATTTGTTCTATAAGTCATGTGAAAGGGAAAGCAAAAGTGTTCTAGATATTAGACAACCAGTCTTTTCTTGCAATCACTTTTTATTGGGAGCTGAACGTCCCAGTCAAACTTTCATCGTATATTCATGCAAGGACCGATCCTGAATCCTGTGGAACAGGTAATGCTCAGCAGAAATTTTAGGGGCTCCGATGGAACAAGACCCCAAGTGCTTGCTATTTTTCCATTACAAATGCATTTTATTTGCAAAAATTTGGCACCTGTTGCAGGCAGAGCAGGCCAGATCTTCACCTACCCACAGAGGCAGTGGCACAGGAGTCATGATACTTCATCAGGCTGTGGATCTGATCCGGTGGTCTCTGCTCAGACTGTCCTGGATATTGTGCACACCAGGGAAATGTACAGTGTTACCAGTCTGATTTCTTAACATGAGGCACCACTTTGGCCTTGGTTTGAAGCAACCTGCACATTCTAGCTGGTTCTAGCACAGCTTCCACACAGGATTTCCAAACACTGCAGCTTTTTGTCCTGAATGTTTGGTTGGCAAGCTTAGCATATCAGATTTGCAAAATCTGTGAATAACTG
This sequence comes from Manacus vitellinus, assembly GCF_001715985.3. Lineage (NCBI taxonomy): Eukaryota > Metazoa > Chordata > Aves > Passeriformes > Pipridae > Manacus > Manacus vitellinus. The sequence goes on from NW_021938895.1 coordinate 2,439,598, forward strand.
CCCCCCAAAGTATGAATGCAGCAGGAGAGCTTGGATTTTAAGCACTAGGACGTGGGCAACCAGGTGCAGAGCACAGGTACGACTGTTCTGGTATGGCAGAGCACAGTTCAGCATTGAATATGTGAATACTGAGTATGTGCAGAATTGAAAGTTGAAATTAAGAACTCTTCAGGCAGAGAACTTATCAGAAGGTGTAGGATAGGGAAGCAGCTCAGTGGTTCATCCATCGGGGGGGGAGTGGCAAAGGAAGGTTAGTGCTGGGCAGCTTTTATTCCCGGCATTTATACTGGACCCGGAATGGTGCCATGGGTTGCTGTGTCCCCACCAAGTGTAAAGGGCTCTACAGAGAGAAGAAAATCAGCAGGAACATTTAAGTTAGTTCAGTTATTGGACTTATTATCTTGCTTTAGTATTAAGATATAAACATATTCTTGGACCTTTGGTCTTAGAGAACCAAAACCAAATACCAAGAGTATTTCTTGGCTTTGCCAAAGCCATTGAGGAAAGCCTTCATGATTAGTTTTTATTCCAGTCACTCTGCCAACATGACACATGAGCTCTTAAGAAATTTTCACAATTTTGAATATTTCAAAATATTAAAATAGTAAAGTGGAGACTGTGCCATTCTCCTTTAATGGTAAAACCTCTGTGTCACAGTTACTCCTTCAGTCTTACCCTAATGATTTACCTTCCACCACTGAAAATGGAGTGGAAGAGCACTATAAGTGCTGCATCTTTCATATTTTTAGAGTATTAATGTTCCAGTTCCATATTCACTGGTTTTCTAAGTTCAAACAAAGACTGAACTATGCATTACATGTTTTATAACACTCCTCTCCAAATTTCATTTCATTATACATAACCACAGTTGACCATGGCTGTTCAGCTGAGCCTGATGACTGGAGGATATAAAGATGGGGAATGCTATATGATTGCATGGAACTCTTACCTCCCTTGGTACTGCATCCAACGCCACAAATTCATACTTGTACAGGAACAGAACAACGAACAACTGGATTTCCATGATCGCAAACCACCTGCAAGAAAAGGGAGGAAAACATCTGCTGTCCAGCCTGAATATAACACACGTGTTATCATCATCAGGTAACAAACAGGGTGTCTGACACATTTTACACTCCATGCTTTAGTTCTGCTTGAAAGTTTATCTTCCATAGGGAAATCTGCTGTAGCTTTGTTCAGCTTTGTTCCTCAGCAAAGGACATGAATGTAGTGGCTGCCCCTTCTTTCTGGTGAACCATTAGACCAACAGTATCCTTCTGACACCCTATTTTAAACCAGACCCTTATCATTATGGATTTTTCCACTGTATAAACATTTATGTTCTCCTAACGCTTGCTGACTTGAAATAACTTCCTAGGAGTGAGAAGGCAGTCAAACACAGAAAAGGCCATATGACTAATCGTGCTATATAAAGTTATATAATACAGCTGGGAGCCTGATGACATCAGGGAGCAGTGACAGTGGGAGTTATTATTTAATGTATCAGCATTAGGATGCAGTAGGAGACCCAAGGGCATGATTTCTTTTTTCTATAACACTCTCAGAAAGGTCCTTCTTAGTCAGGCCGGAGAATATTTCAGATAACTGCAGGTGAACTCCTCCAGGCTACTGCTTTTTAAGGTTGATACATACAAAAGCTTTCTGCATTAAGCAGCATACACCTATGCCCGGTTGTGGGATTACTCACTTGCAGAATTTAGACATAAGTCTTAAATATCCAGTTAAAATAGTAATACTACCTTCCTCTTCTACAGTTTATTTTCTGTTATCTGAGAGATGCTGGGAAACCTGGATGAAACATCTACTGGGGAATTCACAGGGGAGGAGGCCACGTGACTGCGCATGGCGTCAGCCTGGAGTTGGCCTGGGAGGTGTGAAGAAGCTAAGAAGCCCCAGGAGACCCAGGCTAACTCCTGCAGAACCATCAGGATCTGCACATGAAGCTGCCCTGGGCTCTGGAGTGGGAGGATGCTTGTTTGTTTTAGCCCAGCTTCAGACCCAAATTATCTCTGTGATGTCACACTGGAACTACCTTGTGACAGGGAGCTTTTGGTGACCTTGAGCTCTGGGGAAAGCAGTGCAGGGGTCTTTCAGTGGATATTAGCCCAGATCAGGTGGGATGTACTAGCCCAAACTCCACGCCTGCAGCACTGTACAATGGTGAGATCCTTCCAGTCACAGTCCTGTTTGCACAGTGGAGCCCTGGACCCCTGGTGCTTGAGGTCCTGCCTCTGAGCACCCTCACTGGTCTTGCAGGGGTGAACCACGATGCACCCAAATGCATCTGGATTTCCCAGAAGGTGGAAAGGCTGCGTGGACAGAGTCCTTCAAACACCAGCACAGCCGGAGGTGGACTGTGCAGCCCTGACACCTCTGTACCCTCTGCAGCCTGTCCCGTGGATATAACCAGCAACTGACCACAGCACTTCCCACCACCAGATCCCAAAGTGCTTTTCCCAACAGGCTGCTGTGGTTACTCTGCTCTGCACGCAGAGATGCTAAGATACAAGGATAATAAGCAACACATGTGTCTGAGGGTGGTCAGAAGGACAATCCAGGAGTGAAATGCCAGACTGCAGCATTCCAGCATGTCCTCTTCCATGGCTTGTTGTACTGAGCAGAAACCATGAGCTTTCCTGCAGCAAAATGCTAAAGCCCCTTAGTTCCCACCTGTCTTTCATGTTCACGACTGAGTCCTAGAGCAGTTTTCCTGTAAAAACACTGAGTCACTGATGCCTTCCCACATTCCCATTTAATTTAGTGACAAAGGGGCTGGACCATGATGTGCTTTCTGAAATCTTGCCCCCAGGGCACTGCTACATATTTGGGTGGTGCTGGAACCCAGGATCCCAGCTGTGGATGAAGATGCTGCAGTAAATGGAGCCCGAGAAGGAAATCACAGCTGGTTGCACTGGTTTTACAATGTCAGCACAAGACAGGAGACAACAGACAGAGCCATGCAAGATAAGCACAGTCACACAGGCAATAATCACCTGGTTAGACCAAAGTAGTCAAACTGACATCACATTTTTCTTTTAGGTAAAAAAAGATGGTACAGAAATGGCTTTGTGGGAGCCCTTCCCATGTCAGTTTGCTAGAATATTTGACAAGTAAGTTATTTACTAGCTTTCAGTTTCATTAACTTTTCATTTCATGTTGAACTTTTGCAATGGAGAAATTAAATGTTTCATGCATTTAATTTATAAATCTCAATAGTGGATTAAAGGAAAATGCATCTTAAAGTTGAAATATCATTCTTTCATTCAGTCACATCAAGGAAATCTGCAGCCTAGAATCTAGATACAACCGTTGATTTAATTTTCTTTTTTTCAAGACCACCTCATTATTCCTTTACAATTATTGCTGAAAAACGAAGTTGTATGTTACCATGTGAACTGCCAAATGGTTTTAAAAAGGTTTTTTGTCTGTCAGCAAGAAAAATATTCTCCATCTGTTGTCTATGTAGAAATGTTATCATTTTCTTCCTAACCACAAACTTATTTTAAAGATGTTATCGGAGTCCAGAGAACAGCCTGAACAAATAGGTCAGGATATACAAACAAGCAGCTTTCAGAAACACTGCTTTGCAGCTTTCCCTGTACCTGCAGATTCTTCTTGTGAATTTTGCTGTCACCCTTACTGGAATGAGGCTGTGCTCATATTTAGCTCAGGAATATGGTACAAGCCACAGAGGTACAGCAGTGAGTGAGCACCTTCCTCTGGTAAGCCTAAACAGTAAATGCAGTTTTATTCATTTTGCTCATTTTAATGCCTTCACAAAGTTTATCTGACACTGATGTCCAGCCTGCTACAGGGAGCAGATTCCAGAATGCAGATCCTCCGCAACTCTCTCCAGATTCCTTGCTCCACATGGGACTCAAGATAAAATGACTAGTTTTAAGGATTCTTGATTACTTGTTTCTTAGAGGAGACCAGGTTTTGAAGGCAGAGGATTGAGCATAGAGATGTTTGAACACAGAAACAAGGAGCAGCTGGCTCCCTGGGACTTGTTCCAGAAAGAGGGACAGCAGAGAAAACAGCAGAAGGAATGCAGGAAGCATCAAGGCTGGCATTGCTGGAGGAGTGAAGTGAGACAGGATCTGCAATTTAAGCCATTATACAATTGTGTGGGCCTTAATGCAAAGACAAGATTCGAACACAGAGGGGCCAGTTAAAATATTTCAAGCTCAGCAAAGATGTCAATGGCATTGTAGAGGATGGAATGAGAATCTCAGACTAGAAAAATGTTCTTTAGGTTTGTTTAGAACTGGTTTATGGCAGCTTAAATACCTCTGTCTGTAAACTGGCAAGTTTGAAAGTGGGACAACTCCCCCTTGATGAAAAGATACCTCAGCAGAGGCAGAGCTGGGCTGACTTTCCTTCCAGGGGGTGGAGGGGCAATAGCCCTTGATACACTAGTCTGAGATTCTGCTTTTACAATGTGACTTAACCTGTCTTTTCCAGGAGTGAAACCACTTTCAAGTCAGTTTAAACAAGGTCCAGATGATGCCAAATATTAGGAGACTGACAAAGAGCAAAGCAAACACTTTATCTCCAAGTGTAAGAGGAGCCCAGTTCAAGAGAGTTGTTCTCTGCAGGATTTGGGAATAAATAAACCCCAGCTGTTTCACTGACCTTCCTGGACACTGATGCTTCCCTCCTCCAAATGCCACAAAGCTGTCCAAGAAAGCATTCTTCTCTAAATTTGCCTCTTTCCAACGATCCTGTGGGAAGAAACTTTTTTTTCCAAATCAGCCTTATATAAATAAAGCTTAACTTTATTTCTCCAGGCTAAAAATGACCTTGGACAGCTAATCCTCAATACAAAGTTGCACTAATGCCATTTTTTTGCATTCAACCTGTTAAAGTCTGGATTCAAAAGTCAGCACCGACTCGGGGAGAGAAATGAGGGTCCCATCTGAAACATATTTAGGTGCCTCAAAATGCTGGTGAGGTTTTCAAAATCATCCCTAAAGCATTCTTCCTATACCTTCCCATTTGCCTATAAAAAATGCAACCTTGTCCTTTTAAATATATACAAATGCCAAGCAAATGTTCAACCAGTACTGAGGGAAGCCTCAGCCACAAAATTTTGTCATGACACACAAGTGGCTCATGCATATCTTGCACAAAAAACATTTCTAAGATGCTGTGTACAGACAAATGCAAGGTCCATGAGCTGTATCTGGTGTAAGCCAGTGTGTGAGAAAATGAACTATTTGGAAGAAAAACAGCTCTGTCTGTACCTACAGGGATCCTTGTCCATCCTGAGCTGCTTTGAGAGAAAAAGAACAACAGAAGGGACAAGGCTGAAGTTTTGGTGGGTGACACTGAGAGAAGCAAATCCCTTGACTGCTGAGTGACAAACCAGCCTCCACAAACTCAGCACAACTCTGCCAAGTAACACCCTGTCAAGGTTCTGGTGGTGAACTACTCTGATGAAGCTGTCCCAGAGAAGATGCAATTTTGTCTTTCTTTGGTTTAGGTTTTTTGTTTTGTTTTTTTTTCACCTAGGGCTGTTTAGAGCTTTCTGAAGAGGAAACCTGTTAGTATCAAAATTCAATAAAAGAAAGAAAAACAATCTAAGGGACAAGGAAGGAGGTGACACATTTGGAATGACAATGTCATTCAGATGCTGAGGAGCGCTCATCTATTCCTCAGGAAAAAAAAAGTGTGAGTTTCTAAAAAACAAGCTAGTTTTCTTTTTAGGAATAAAGTTACTAAAGAAATAAGCTGCTGCATCAGGGTTTCGGCTTCAGATTTCCAACAGGCAGGAATTGTTATGAGAGATTTCAAACTGGGAAGAGTTTGCTAGAAAGGAAGTTTTGTTTAAATTACTCCTTGATGTATTTCTATAAAAAAGACAAACTGTTCTATATCAGATGGTGCTAAAAAGAGCAGTTACAAGCCTGCCCACACAGCCACCTGCAGTGGAATAATAATCAAGAAACTAGATTAACTACTAAATTAGCAGAGCTAATACCTACCAGAAATCATCTGACAGGGAGAGGAGAGTGCTTGGAATCATAGAATTAGTTTGATTGGAAAAGACCTTTAACATCATTGAGTCCAGCCATTAACCCAGCACTGCCAAGGCCACACTAAACCATGTCCCCAAATATCACATCTACACATCTTTTAATCCCTCCAGGGATGGTGACTCCATTACTTCCATGAGCAGTTTGTTCTGGTGCCTGACAACCCTTTCAGTGAAGAAATTTTTCCTAATATCCAATATAAACCTGCCCTGGCATGCCTTGAGGCCATCTCCTCTTATCCTGTGAGCTGTTACTTGGGAGAAGAGACCAATCCCCACCTGGCTACAACCTCCTGTCAGGGAGTCACAGAGAGTGATGAGGTCAAGATCACAGTGATATGAAGGAGTACCATATCACCTGGAACATGTCACTGAATTTTCAGCCTTGCTTATTCTTACAGGCTCCTCCTTTGTGGGCCCATCTTTTCTGTGTACAAGGCCATTCTCTCAATGGGGACTACTCAACTTTGGGCAAATTTGTCCGTGTGCTTTTGTTGTGAAATAAGGGAAGAGGAGAAAAGACAGCAAAATACACACACCAAGAAGTGACAACTTACAGGTTTGAACATTTCTGGGTCTGGAAAATATTTTGGATTCCGGTGCAACCAATAGGGCGACAACATCAGCATGTCACCTGCAGGGATGGTGAAATTCTGAAAAGAAGGAAAAACTCTAAGAAAGGAGAAAATCACAAATCAACTCCCAAAATGGTCCCTCCTTGGTACTTCTCTTCCATCATAGAAAGTCCTAAGAGAGAACAAGTGGAGGTGATAAATCCTTGATGGCCATATTACATGTTTGAAGTTTCTTCTTGCTATTGCTGTTTTCTTCCATAAAATCTAAACAGTGGAGACCATGAAAAGACTGTTTGTGTTCTAATTTGTTTTTTTCAGGTATCAAAAGACAAGAAGCATTATTTCTTCTTTTCTGATTCTTGATGTAGCATGTGAGCTGTTCGGTTTTTTTCTAAGTCTTTTGTTGAACATTTCCTTCAATGTAAAGAAATTCATAGAAGGTCTTATATGACAACAGACATTAGTACTTTCTTAAGTGTCAGGACCACTGCTTCCTTAAGAGAATGGGTTTTTCCCAAACATTTCTTTGCCAGATTCCTGAATGCTGACACCTCCCTTCTGAATGTCAGTGAGGAGGACAAACAGAAAATGAGTTTTATCAGTTACTAAATTGTGGTCCTTTCTACTACATTTGTTGTGTCTGATTACTATTTTACATACCATCAGCACAGTATCTCCATCTCAATTCAATTCAATCTAAAATCAACTAAAAATTGAAGGTAAGACTGTGAGCAAGAGAAGCAAAGCCACTCATAAATTAATGATGGTGAATAACTCCATTAAAAAGAATATATTTGTAAGATTGGAAAATATCTCTGGTACTTTGATTTTATCCAGATCTATTGGGAGAACCCTTTCCAGACAAATCATACAGCATCCTGTGGGGAAAAAAGCCCACAACCAAATCTCACCTTAATTTTAATTGGGTTTATTACTTTCTTGGTGATTGCACCTGGAGACCTCAGCCGTATGGCTTCCAAAGTGCACCATTTAATAAAAGGGAGCTTCTTCAGATCCTCTTCAGAGACTTCCAGTTTATCTTTACCTGTCGTGGCATGAGAAAGAAGACTCAGTGTGAAAAATGAGATTTCATAATTGTTTTGATAGAGGCTGACATATCTTGCTTTAGAACTGTTGTTAAAATACTTCAAGACATATTTTACATCCAAAATTTTTCTTTATATTTCAAAGTTTTAAGAAAAGCCATTGAAGAGAATGTAGTAACTCTGAAGTGCTGTATTAGATATGGTGTTGGCCAAGAGAAGCCAAAGAGAGGTCATTTTGGAAGGCAAGAGTCTCTGGACTTTTTCAGTGCTTTGGTAGGACACTGCATAGAAGTTGCAGGGGTTGTAGGCACCAAGACAAGAAGCCATGGCTGAGCTCCTGGGCTGTGTTAACAAAAGCAAATGAAACAGGGCCAGAAGAAAGGCTTAAGCACTGCTTTGTGATTTTCTTTATTGGCTAATTATTGACATCTTTCTTGATATGGTTTTGACCCATTTCAACAAAGAGCCTTCCATGAAACTCCAAGCATGGTTCAGGGCACTGCATATGGGAATCACTGCTCCCAGTAGGTAACTGCTTTTTGAGGGAAAGAGATTAGCCATGGGAGGTGAATCATGCTGGATAAATTGGCCTCTGATGACAGAAAACAGTTCCTGGCCTGCTTTTTTCCACAGAGTAGCTGGAACTGGTGAACATCACACCACGAAAAGCAGCTGAACTGAAAAACCTCATCTATCATAGGTACATGGAAAAATCACAACACTGGTTAATACAAATCTAAGTTTAAATTATAGGAATGAGGAAACATATACAGTTCTTTCCCTACCTTCTTTTGATAACATCAAAAGTATTCTTGCTTAAAAATACTTCTTGAGCATATGCTGAGTAAAGAACTGAGAGCTGGACTCTACATTATCAGTAGTACTCTTAGCAGCAACACTCATTGTTCCCAGCCACTGACCAAGTGTGCTGTGTGCTGGGCTGACACAGAATAAATCATTTCTAACCTCCAGGACATGATCAGATTTATTACCTGCTTTCCCAAAAACAGAAGCCAGGTCTTCCATGACTTTCTTGTAAATGGAAGGATGAGACAGTATGAAAGCAATGGTCCAAAATGCAACCTAAACAGAGATGGAAACCCTTGAATTTAGGAATACAGAACAGAATGACAGCATCTTTGTAGCAAATCATGGAGGCAGGTGAAAAAATTTTAACTTTTTTTTTTTTTGTGTGTGTGCCTGTTGTAGTTGGGATGCACAGGGAGCTGTGCTTTCTGGGTAAATCCATATCTAAGGGCTCAGCTCCTGGGAGATTACGTCTAGTCATCTGCTGTGTACTTATCTTTAGTGAACATTATATAGCTTTGGCCTTGAGCTTTGTAGGCACAGAATCCTTTATTTTCAAATAACTAGATGTTAAAATGAACTACGAAATCATTGTGTGTGATTAGTTTCAGCTTCATGAATGGAAATAAAATTCCTACTAATATTAGCAGAAATGAGGTTAAATAATTTGCAGGGCATTGTCATAGTAAGTCACACTAAAACAGGCAGGAAAAGTTTTAATTAACAGCAAAACAGGGAGTAGTATATCCCCTTTAGAAATAATTTGGTAACTGATTATGCAATGAAGTTGAAAATCAAGAAATTTAGGAAAGGAGAAAATCCTCTTAAGTAGGATGAAACCAGTAGGACTGGCAGCAGTGCCAGGAGTCTCTCTCCTCTTGCTGAGCTAGCGGGAGATGCAGCCTGCACACAGATCTGGTCATGGGCCATCTGTGCTGGTGAGGGATGAGAACTCTTACTGTTATTTCCCAAATAGCCCGATGTGGATGCAGGTCCTCCTTCTGCAAAACAAACCTGGTAGCTCAGTTTTCTTGTACAGCACTTGGACATTGTGGCTTCACTCCACGGGCTAAGGAGGGATAACTGAATTGTTTCAGATAAAAGGGTTTAAAGTGCTTGTAAAAAAATGCCCTTGGAAGGTGAAAGTCCTTTTTTTCCATCATTCCATTCCCCAGAACAGTGGTTGTGCCTATTCTGAGAAACAGCAAAATATCTGTATGTCTATTTACAGCTGAATATTACAGGAGTAAGTGTTGTGGAAGGAATGTCAGTTATCCTGATAACAGACAGCAGGCTATGCCTCCCACTTATACCAACACATGAATCCACAGAAACTTCACTGAAATGGATGAATTTCCCTTAGGCTAAATTTCAGTGATATCCAATCTACAAAAAACATAGATATATCCATTAGGGGTACATATAAAAATAACTCACTATCATGTTTTTCTACATCACATCTGTAATGGACGTAACTGTGCTGGAAAGGGCTTAGTAGTCATGGTAAATAAAGGATGGTTTTGCTGCTATGGATTTTTCATCTGAGAAATTCCTATAAATGTCTTTGGTTAGCCTAAGCTGTGTTAGATATATTGGTTTGTTAGCATACTTATATCAGGATCATTAATCCAGCAAATCCTTTTCTAACATGGACAAAATTTAACAGAAGTAGAATCAAACTATTGCTTTTCTCCCACTGGCATTTTTACAGCAGATCCCCCAAAATGAAAGAGACAAATTCACTCAAGGATTTACACATGGATGAAGTTATTCTATATTATCCTTTTGATATTCTTTACAATTGGTAACACCAGGATATCTAAAATAGAGTCTTTACTATAACACAGCCACAGTGCTTCAAAACAGAGTTAAATGCTCTTCACAGCTTAAGACTGTGATCTTAATAGCTATGAGACTTATGTTCCTGAAATGTTATGATAGGGGACAACATAATTTAGGAAAAATACAAGAAGAGCTTTTCTTGTCATTGCTTCTGTGACATTGCAGCCTGGGTATATTTGTAGTGATACATGTGGGCGTGATAATCCCTTCTTTGGAATCCATGCAGTGTGTGTGTGACCTCTGCTTCAAAGTCTTTGCTTCCCAAATACAGGCTTTTGAACAGGATAGAGAGAAGATGTTTCTGTAGCCGATGTACTCACGGGGACAGCATTTGCTTGGGCAGCCCAGAGCATGAGGAGACCATAATTGGGAGCTAAATGTTTTCCTTGCAAGTTGTCCAGAAGATGTTGCAGTAGTGTCTGTTATAAATAAAAGATAATGGCTATTTCCAAAATATTAAAAGTGTTTAGGGTAGGGCTTACTAGAATTCAAGGATTAGTTTATCAAAGAGAAGTAATATTAGTCATGGTTTTTTTGCAACCACAAAGTAGAGATGACAGCTGTTAAGAGAAAGTGAGACTCACACATAGGCAGAGAGCAAGAAGCACTCTGCACCACATGAATCCCTACTGAATACTTGCACTGGTCTCAATTTCCTTAACGTTTTTAGGGAATTGGGCACCCTCAATCCCTATTGTTGCTTATACATGGAAGAATTCTATTCTAACTCCTGTTCTACTCCTCTAAAGAACCTGAAAACAGGAATGAACCAGTTGAATGAATGCAAATGAAGAAAATGTTCTCTCTGTTCATGCTTGTTATGAAGAGATGGTCTGATATATCAGTAAACTCCCTGGTTTCAGGCACTTTGTTGGTGACCTAAGCAGTGACCTCAGTGGGTGGATATTCTTTGAAACTATAGCAACTGTGTAATGTTCTAGGATCAGCTTTTGTTTATAGGATTTCCTTAAATACAAGGCAACCATGCATTCAAGACAAAGCTTCCTGTCTACTTTTCAGAAGCAAAAAGGCTGACTTTGAATAAAAAATTGCTGATTTTTTTTCCAGATTCCCACCCAATCTAAGACACCAAGTTTGTGCCTCCCACTTTGTGCACCTTCTTAGGTCCCACCATTCCCTCTCCACCCTTCTCTTTCTTTCCATTAATCTGGTTTATTTTACGAAAGAAAATGCGGTATGTAAAGCTTTTAAAGTCTAAATAAAACTTGTTTTGTTTAATGACCTGTTCTACAACCATTTGGTAGATCAAAATTCCCAGGCCAGTCTGCCGTCACGTTTGTCAGCCGTATCGACAGAATTCCTGCCAGAGCTCAGGAGAATAACCAGGGGAACAACTTATCACAGCTTTGACACAATCAATATTTAGGGTACTTGGCTTCCAATCCAGTAATCTGCTATTTTCTACTAGTCTGGCTGTTGGACGACCTACTCAGTCTACACCAGGGTTTAAAAATAGTACATGTAAGGTTTTGAGATTTCACAGCATGGTGCCCTCAGAGAAACAACTGAAGGGTCTTTCTAGCACCTCTTTCAACTGCTCACTGCAGTGTGATACTGGAGGCTGGCAATGGATCATAGCTCTGAACCCTTGGCTTAAAATTCCCCAGAGGAAGACGTTAATCCTCAGAATTGTTGGAAATAAACTAAATGGAGGAGTAGAAATCAAAGTTGTGGATCTGGATCTGTCCTACTGCAGGTGACAGCAATACTAGACAATGAAGGCATAGCTATAAAAGTTGACATATTTGATTTATTTCTTCCAGTACTGAAATAATTCCTGTCCTCCATTGCTTCAGTGAGAATATACAACAAAGTCATCTTATTTCCTAGCCTGGGATGTTTACCTTGGATGTGGTGTCTGAAGGGTTGGTCCTTTCAGCATCCAACACTACTTTCTCAAATAATTTTAGAAGCCACTTTTTGGATTTAGACCAGTTCCTGTAAAGAAAAGCAACAAACAAGAAGCACTTAAGTGAGGCAGCACAAATCAGTATTTCCTTTTCCATGAGAAGGACTCCCTGTTTGTTTTCCAAAAGCCCCTGGGCAGCAGTCAGTTGATGGATAGCCAAGTGTCAGTCTGACTGATTGATGTGATGACTGACATGAAGAACAGCACGTCCAAGACCTTCACCTTGGCCAGACCTCATCCTAGAGCCAGGACCTGTGGCTCCAAGACTCCTGCATTTTCCTACCTTTTCACCACAGGTTTTCATTGTGGCTTTGGACAGATTGCTTAGGCCAATCTTTTCAAGTATGATCCTCCTGAAGAAAATCAAAGCCACATTTTTAGAGTACCCTCAATTCTTTCTGAATGCTATTTTGGGGTGTTTAAGGCAATATCATGGCCCTGGGAGCACCGACAGGCTCTACAAGCACTTCCCTCCCTCAGAAATTGTGTCTCTCTACCCAAGGTCAACTCTGCAACAGTGCAGCCACATAATCTGAGATTGGTCTGCTGGGAGAACAACGAAGGTATGGAAAAGATCAGAGGGACACCACATTGGAGACCCCCTGAGCTTGGGACTCACATTTAGGGTCAAGCCTTTGCCCTTTGCCCTGTTCTGCTGCTCCCTGACAGGTCCAAGCTGGACCCTGCCTACCTAAGCAAGGTTGTTACCTCAGGAAGCACTCAGGCATCTGAGAAGCGTATTCAAAGTCCTCATCGTACTTCTGAAAATGTTCTTCAAACTCCTTGATTTTGCTCTGACTTGTCGGGCAGATGCCTTTCCCAAACAAGGTGTTCACCACTGCTGGATACATGACATGCCTGCAAGGACAAGATCCCCAAGACTTAGGGGCCATAGGAAGCCATGGCAGCAGTTTTAGGTCAGGATGCAGCGTGTTAAATTGCCAGCACTTGTGGGACTCAAGCATCATACCGGTATGGAACGGCTGGCACAAGGCTCACACTACACTCACACCCTTTTTTAAGATTTTAAGCAGAGACTTGGAGATACATAAACCTCAGGCTGGTCCTCTGCATGTGGCTGAACTTCATCAGTTATCATTTGGTCACCTGAGCAGTGGCAGGAAAGCTCTGGGCCCCAAGGTCCCTTCTCCCCATTAACAACCCCTCTCATTTCAGGTCAGCCTATGTGAATCTTCCAGGCATTGCACAAACCCTTCTGGACCAGACACCCCAAAACTTCGTTCCTCTGTCTGCAGCTTTGCTGGACAACGTTCCTTTGTTTTCGTCTCACTCCTTCCCTGCTCGTTCCTCCGTTTTCCTGCAAACTTTGAGCTCCGTTCTCCTGTACGGTCTTTGCAAGGTTCCAGCCTCTGCTAAACCGGGAATAGCACTCACTGTCCTGCTTTTCTAAAGATCATAAGGAAGCTGGGGCCATCTGGTGGCTCTGTGGATTTAGTTTTGAGGCAGCTAAATAACAGCTATCCTGAGCATTACATTCCAATTCTTTTACTCTACCCTGTAAGAACAGTTCCCCTCCCACACCCTCCAGATTTACTGTGGATGACTTTTATGGATTCTGTATTTTATCATCTAGCAAATAACTTCGGTTTTTAAATTTTAAACAAATAACAGCTGATGTGAATGCCAGGACAGCCATGGAAGTGGAAAGAACACATCATGGATGCAGTAGGATGGAATGCTCCATGTATAATTTGTAGGCTCATGGCACTGCTGACTCTTATGGACCACAGTCTGTGCTGGTGCCAGTACAGCACAGAACAACAGGTCCCTGTCCACAGAAACTTGATCCCAGGTTAAAAGACCACAGATGGATTCAAAAGGGGAATAACAGGAAGATGTGAGCCAACATTAGCACACCAGGCAGTGGTATGGGTCACCACCAATTCAGTGATGCCCATTTTTTCACAAGAAGCAGATGTGAATTTGATCTCAGAAGACAGGTGGGGAAACATCATGGGATGTGAGGGTTTGCACCCCATTATTGAGACAAGTGGGATAATGGGAGGGTTTCAAAGCCCCTTTCCCCCATATTTTTCCCCAGTTAATCCATATTGCAGCAATTGCAGTGACAGGGGCTAAGTGTTTTAGCTGCAGTAAAAGCTGTGTTATGCAGAAAAAGTCAGCAAAAGACAATGTGGTGTTAGAAACAGGCCTAAGCCAAAGGCAATATTTGCCCTATCCCTTGGAAGTGTTCAAGGCCAGGTTGGATGGGGCTTTGAGAAACCTGGTCTAGTGGAATGTGTCCTTGCCCTTGGTAGGAGGTTGGAATGAGATGACCTTTAAGGTCCTTTCCAACTCAAACTATTCTATGATTCTATGAATATTCAACTTCTAGTACTGATGGACAAGATATAGATGTTGTCCCAGATGACCAGGAAAAAGGAGAAGTTAAGAGCTCTGTTGTTGTCACATGAAACTGTCAGTAAAGGGATTTTTTTTTACATGAAAAATGAAGTTCTGGCAGCAAAGTCAGTTGCAGAGGATTAGTTAAGTTTTGGCCTAGGCTTGGCCCAAACATGAAAAGTTTTCAACCTGCTGAAGATCAAGCATTTTGTCTGTTCTTAAGTTCTTTATAAACATGTGAAGTTTTTATCCCATCTTCTGGAAAACAGGGTTTGTTGGAAGATTCCGTGTTTTCTTTTTCTTTCAAACAGGTAATTCAGATGCTTCTCCTAGCTGGGAAAAAACACCTTTAGATGAAACCCTGCCTGCTCTGTGAGCCACCTGAAACAGCGAATCTGTGATGAGCATCCTGACAAAACTTTTGTAACACTTGAGAGCCTGAGCTCCACCTGCTTTACAGTGACATCTCTGCTCCCCTGTAGGACACCCCTGCATTGGAGATGTGCTGCAAAACTCCCTTACCTTAGCAGGTCATTGAGGTCGCCTGTGCCCTCCATGCCCAGCTGAGCCATGTGCTCATGGAGCTCCTCACACAAAGTGCCCGTGAACATGTGCAGATTGGAAGGACTCATTTTCCCCTTCATCATGCTGTACAGGTTACCGTGATTCTGATAAAATGCTTCTGCAGGGACAGAAACTAAATACAAAAAGAAACAGAAACGTTTTGGAAAGTAGACAAAGTAGATTTTCACTGAAAGACAGAGTGAAAATTTTTACACTTAAGTTTTGACTGTAATTTAAGTGCCTTAACCCTCATTTTCCTAGAGTGAAATACTCTGTAAGCTTCTTTCTAAAAAAGCTTCTTACAGTAAAGATTTTGGTGAGCCCTCTGCTTCTACCAGTCTGTAACATCTCCCTGCCTCATGAAGCTTCAGTGTCAGAATCAACAATCCAGAGACTTCCCCCCAGTGGAATATAGAGAGATGTGCATGCACATCCACAGAACTGAATGAAAAATAAATTATCCCAAGAAAAAAGTTTGTGTCACCTTTCTACAGTGGCACATCCTCTCAGGAGAGGCTGAGAGAGCTGGGACTGTTCAGCCTGGAGAGGAGAAGGCTCAGGGGTGTCTTGTCACTGTGGATAAATATCTGGTGGTAGAAGAAAGGTGAAGCCAGGCTCTTCTCAGGGCAGGAGGCAATAGGCACAAATGGCAACAAAGAAGACTCCACTGAGACACAGGGAAGTTTTTATTGTGAGGATGATCAAACACAGGAATAGGTTGCCCAAACAGGTTGAGGAGTCTCCAGCCCTGGAGATATTCAAAACCCAACTAGACACAGCCCTGAGCAATCTGCTGTCACTGATGTTGCTCTGAGCAGGGACTTGGACTAGGCAATCTCCAACAGTGCCTTCCAGCCACAAAGATTCTGTGATTTAATCTCTCTGACAATTTGCTTCTCTCTTATTTCACAGTCCAAAATTGCCAAACTACTCAAAGAATTCCTGTCTGTGCTATTCTGTGAGGATATAAGCACATGAGCTGATAGAGCATGCCACTCTGGATGGGATATATACCTCACCCATTTTTAATGCCTGTTGTACCACAGGGTAACAACTAATTACTGCTACAAGCTGATTTTCAAATGAAGTGATAGGACTACACTCACTCCAAACACAGTACACACAGGAGGAGTGTGCAGCCACAGAAAAGGACCTGATCTCAAACTTGGGTTGCTTGATGATGAAAGTAATAACAGTCCTTGGATCAGAAACCTCTGCTTCCTTGTGACTGAATCCAAATCACTTTGCAGGTTTACAGTGCTGGATCCACATGGAGAAATTGAGTTTCACCTTCATTTCACAACATGGTCATGGGTTAAAATAAGCATTTAAGGTGTGATCAAAGAGCCAGTGGACTTCTGGTTTGCTTTAATGTTCCTGGGTAACTAGATTTGATTTCCTTTAAAAAAGAGCCAGGTCTCAGTTACCTGCATTCTTGACAGCTTGTTGTACTGCCTGTTCAAAGTTTAAGTCTTCAGATTTAAAAAATGCTTCGGTTCCTTCTTCCTCAGTCACAAAAGTAAATCGTTTTCCCAGAGTGAATATTGTGAACACGGGTCCATACTGGAACAAACAAAGATTTCATATTACTGCACTGTTAACTCAGTACTGCTGAGAGGTCAGGAGGGAGGAGCTCGTCCTTTCTGCTCTCTGTACACCTTGGCTCAAGACTGCACAAAGAGGAACACAAATCAGACCAAAACTTGTAGACTTAGGGACCAGAAGGGAATGTGATCTGTGGCTGCCTGACCTTTTGCAGAGTAGAAGGGATTCCTTCTCTGAGAGTAACACTTTATACTTGAATTACATTACATTTCAAACAATACAACCTACCTGGATTTAGAGAATCCAAGGGATGGACTATCTACTGCATCCCTTGGCTGACATAGCAAAGTACCCACAGTGTGAAAATCCATAATTGTACCTATTTCGGTCTACAAATTTTTAGGAAAAAATCCCCATTCCTACATCTTTTTATTCCTCTTCTCTCCCCTCCCCTTCTCTCTCCTCCCCTCCCCTCCTCTCCCCTCCCTCGCTCTTTTCTTCCTTTCCTTTCCTTTCCTTTCCTTTCCTTTCCTTTCCTTTCCTTTCCTTTCCTTTCCTTTCCTTTCCTTTCCTTTCCTTTCCTTTTTCCTTTCCTTTTTCCTTTCCTTTTTCCTTTCCTTTTTCCTTTCCTTTTTCCTTTCCTTTCCTTTCCTTTCCTTTCCTTTCCTTTCCTTTCCTTTCCTTTCCTTTCCTTTCCTTTCCTTTCCTTTCCTTTCCTTTCCTTTTCCTTTCCTTTCCTTTCCTTTCCTTTCCTTTCCTTTCCTTTCCTTTCCTTTCCTTTCCTTTCCTTTCCTTTCCTTTCCTTTCCTTTCTTTTCTTACCAATGATTTCTTTCTTTTACAGATGTTGAAAGATTAATATCAAAATAGCTAACAAGCTTTGAGCAGAACAGATTGACTTACATTCAGGAAAGGTTTTTGATGCCATAAATCATTCTTTCATCTTCATCTTTCATCTTTCATCTTCCCTTAATCTAATATCCTCGAGCCCTCTCAAAACTTTCAGCAATTCACTTCTGAATTCCTACATTATGAAAATGGTCACTGACACTTGGAAATACTCTAAACTAGAAAACAGATGTGCAGTAGCTACTATCTGTGAGATGTAGGCATAAAAAAATCATTCCATCTTGCTCACATGGTTTATGCCATTGACTGTAACCATTTCTTTTGCTGTCTGTGTCTGTATTTAAAGTCTGCTTCATCAAAAGGTCTTTGAAGCCAAGAAAATATTCCTCTTGACATCAGTTGAATTTTGATTGTGTCCTTCAACTGTAAATTATTAAAGAAAGAATGACTGTTCAGACCCTCTGGGTGATAATAAATAAAATATTGTTTTAATAATAAGTGTTCAAGGCCAGGTTGGATGGGGCTCTGAGCAACCTGGTCTAGCGGAAGGTGTCCCTGCCCATGGCACGGGGGTTGAAACAAGATGAGCTTTAATGACCCTTCCAACCTAGACCATTCTATGACTCTATGATTCTATAATAGCTAAATTTCTAAGATTGCTATTTTATGTCCAGGTCCTCATTATTGGGCTGGCTAAAAATTAGTTAATTCGTACTCTGCTTGTTTTAAAATAATATTTTTAAATTTTATATTAACATTACAATGTATTTAAACTAATTTTAAAATAAAATCAATTTTGAACTAATAGCAACTAGACTCTGATTACTACAGAGACAGAGAAAGCAAAATAAAAACCCTCTCAAGATTTACTGCTTTCACTCATGAAAGCTCTGTTTTTTCCAAAGACCGGGAGACACTGCAGTGCCATGGTGAGAGGAAGATCTCCACCAGCAAAGTGGGGAGCTTCATCCTTTGAACTCCTCATTAAGCAGCTCTCCCTGTATTTTATGTTGCACAGTGACCCTGGTTACCCATCCCAGACCACCTGCAAAACTGCTTTAACTAGCCAGGCAGCTTTAGGAGGAAGAGGTGGTATCTTTTATTAGATGAGAGATTAAATATTTTATTTGAGCAGGGGAACTTGCTTTTCTTAGTCCCAGTAATGACACAAGGGGGAAACCAGACAATTCTTCTAGCCCACGGGTTCTTCTGTAGGAGGAAAATAGAAGCAGCAAACTTCAAGAAAAGTGCAGGCTGGAAGTAGTGGAAGTCTGCTGTGCTACTCCAGGGCTTGAGAGAGAAAGCAGTGAAGGATAGACAGAAAAGGAATTAAGAAAGAAAGAAATTAAGATATTAAGAAAGAAATGAGTGTCACTTTGACAGGCTGAAGGATTTATCCAGAGGAGGAATTTTCTAACTGCAAGAGTCTCCCCTGAAGGTTATGACCCTATGGAGCTGAAGAGGTTTCTCACTGCCTAGAGCCTGTTTCTGCACCACCTTTTTCAAGGGCAGCTTGCTCGTGCTAAGGACACTTAATTGTTCTGGCAATATTAAGGAGCCTGGAATTATTGCTGGTGTATTTTGCAACCCCTGCAATGCCTGTTAATGACCCCTTTGGCAGCAGCACGTGTTTTGTTTGGCTGTATTCTGCTAGAGTGCCTACTCCTTTAAAAGGGAGCAGGCAGGAAAAGGCTTATTTTTCCTGGCCTCAGCACAGCCTGCCAGCGTGGGAGGTGGGAAGGGAGGGAGACTCTGCAGTGCCTGGAGTGTTTAAGGAGAGGAAGGGGAGAACAAAAAAGCAGCCCTCCTCAGGGACAGGGGGACTGTCAGATGCTGCTGCTGCAGCCAACCTTGTAGGGGGGGTGTGGATGGAGACATCCCTCTTGGCCCAGGGGCACCTCAGGGAGAGGTCACAAGGATGCTGAGTTGCTGGACTAAAAACAAAGTCAAAGGAAAGGCCCTATTGCAAACACAAAAACAAAGGGGAGAGATGTAAGAATGCCTTTTCCTTCTTCTTTGCCTTATCTAGAGTTTTCTCCCATGGAAAATGTTTCTTGTTCTAGTTTCTGTCCCAACAAAACCTGGGGTTTACAAAGTCCTTCAGGTGGTTTTGGTGTGCTCAGATATGTCAGCAGCTGACATAGCACCACCAGCAGCCTATAGGGTCTCCAGGCAAACAAACACCTAAATTAACAAACCCAGAGCTTCCAAGTGTGCATTTGTACATCAATACAAACATGTAAATGCTTTGCTCATTCAGTCTGTGAATGAGCTCCCAAAAAGGACACTTCTGCCAGGTTTGTTTTAAAATTTCACCCAGGAGATTTTGCTACAAGCTTCTTGGGAAAAAAAAAAAGGCAATTAAAGGAAGCTTAAGTCATGGTGAAACAGCTGTCCCCAAAAGGGACTGCACAGGAAAGGTCAGATTGGCAGGCTGCTTTAATTTGGCTGCCACCAGGATGTGTTTGCAACAGAACAGGGCAGGGAGATTCTCTAACAGCCTCATATCAGAAAAGTAAAAGAATGTTATGACTGGATTATATAAGTGAGGCTTGATCAGTTTATTTAAAGGATTATATGGTCTCTGAAATAGGAGGAGAATGGGCTGGAATGAGTTTTCTTCCAGTCCTACATTTCTGCCTTATGATGAATGAACAAATAAATGATCATGGTGTGCATAGATGAAAGATACAGGAAATACAGAGTAATATAAGGTTAAAACTGGCCTATTAAGCACAAGGAAGCCAAGGAACTCCAGATCATACACATGATCTTACCCCATGGTGAACCCAGTGTGCTGTAATACAAGATTGACGGCACCTGATGTTCTCAAAAATTATACTTAAACCTCTGATTTCATTTAACACCATGACTTTATAAAAATAACGACTGGAAAGAAGCACTTACAAACATGAAATCTAACAGTTGAAAATGAAAAAGCAAATTTTAAACATCCAATATTTATGTATGCATTGGGGCTTTTTTGTTTGCTTGGTTTTCATTTTTATTTTTTTTTTTTAATTTCAGGATGTTACAGTGGTTTCATTTTTAGCCAGTTTTTGCAAGTAGTGGGCTGTGTGATCCTTCAGTATGGAACACTCGAGGCCTGACTACATTGCAGTAGCAGGTGATATCATCCCTGAATGAAAGTGGGAAACTGTTTTTTTATATCAGTTATTATTAGCTACCTAGAAATTAGGCATCTAACCTAAATTAACCATTTGGTCTTTATCCAACAGACAGAGAAAGAAAGTTATGTCCAGGGGGTAAATCTTCACACTTGTGTTTGGTAAGATTTTTAGGATGGAAAACATTGCCCTTCCAAGCATGTCTGTGTCTCTCTTGAATGCTGAGGGACACCAGCTGGTACTCAAAAATCTCACCTAACTTTAGGCATGCAAATAATTAGTTTCCTGGTCCCCGTGCTTGGCACAGAGCTTTCCACATTATCTGAAACCAAGATTAACATGCAGCCAGACTGCAAAAGCAAAACAGCAGAGGTCCAAGCAGGATAGTCACAGCACAGAGACTGTGTCTGGATCAGGTCCACAACTGAGTGATGTTAGTGGTACGAAGCTGATTCTTCACCAGCTAAATGCTCCTGATGTTATAAAATGTGATAGGAAAGGAGAAAACAATGCAGAAGCTTTGCATTGCCTTTCCCCTTGAAGGCAGCCACCTTGAGCACACACCCACGAGCAGGAATGCCGCCACAGACATTACCTTGTTCCTAGCTTGCTCTATAAACTCCAGAGGAGCTTTCCCGAACTGAAACGCGGCTCCAAACCAAGGGATCCAGCTCCTGATGCAAGGAGGGCAGCTCGGGTTTCTCAGCTGAAACAAAACGGCCTTGACAATAAGGAGTCCCAGGATTGCTGCCAAGAGGAGAGTGAGATCCATTTTGCCTGCTCGCTGCCTGCCCCGGCAGCTGCTCAGTCCACTGCGGCACCGGCGTGGCCGCGCTGGCCCGGGCTCCGGGTTAATGAATAGGCCTCTCTGATCAGCCCTGCCAGCTGAGCACTGCCATGGAGACAAGATGTCAAAGCACCAAACAGCCCAGCGGACAAGCCCTTGTTCTGGGAAAGGCAGAGCCAATTGTGCTCTGTTCTGGGATGAGGACCAACTTCTACAGCTTGCAAAACTGAGATGTTGCTGTGGCAAGTCCTTGGACTTTGTGCCTGTTGCTGGGAGGCTGCTCAGGCAGCCAGGGCCATGGCCAGGGACACTGGCAAAGCAATGCAGAGCTTTCTTCAGTTAAAAAAATTACTTCTTTTGGCAATATTGAGATTACAAAGCAGAAAGGTTGTGATTCACAGACCTTTAGCTTTCAGCAAGTCAGATGGCAAGAAACTGTTGCAGGCATCATCTGAAGGAGAAACCTTATGAAAGGTATTCCTCACCTGCCTGAGATCATCTCAATAAAGACTAGATGTGTGTCCAGTGTCTGAGAAGCAAGAGGTTGAACTGACAACTCAAAGCCTGCTGGTCAGCTGTGTTATACCACTGCAATGTCAGAAGACAAGGGTACAGAGGTCAAATTAGTTTCTTTGCATGTGTGGAAGTGGCACACCAAAATTACATATAGAATTTATTAAGTATAAAACATTCCCCCTAGGAGGTGGTCTCACAGCCTTCCCCCACACACCCTCAGCAAAAAGAGAACATAAAACCAGGAGGAGTCGCTGATAGACCAGATGAGTGTGCTGCCATTTTCAGGCTGAAAAAATGGGCAAACAGGGACTTATCTTAAAACCACAGAATACCAGGTCGGAAGGAAGCTCAAGGATCATGTGGTCTAACTTTTCAGGGAAAAAAAGTGACTTCATGAAGTGCAGCAAAGGGGAATGCCAAGTTCTGTCCCTGGGTGGGAACAACCCCATGTACCTGGAAGGCATGTGCCTGGAAAGGAACTTTGCAGATCTCGTGTCCTGGTGGACACCATGTTGAACACAAGTCAGAAATGTGCCTTTGCACTCAACAGCACCCTAGGCTGCATTAGGAAGAGTGTTGCCAGCAGATTGAGGGAGGTGATCCTCCGCTCAGTGCTGGAGAGATCGACTAGGAGTGCTGGGTCCAGTTCTAACCTTCCCAGTGTGAGAAGACTGGAGTGAGCCCAGTGAAGTGCCAAGAAGTTCATAAAGGGGCTGGAGCATCTGTCATTTGATGAGAGGCTGAGAGAGCTGGGACAGCTCAGTCTGGAATAGAGAAGGCTCAGAGGGATCTTACCAGTGTGTATGGACACCCGAAGGCAGGGTGCCAAGAGGATGGAGCCAGGATCTTTGTAGTGGTGCCCAGGGAAAGGCCAAGAGACAGTGGTCATAAACAAATAGAGAAAAGTCCACTTAATTTTTTTTTTTAATTGTGATGGTGGTCAGGCACTGCAACAGGTTGCCTAGAGCGGCTGGGGAGTCCTGGGAGACGTTCAAACCCCAGCTGAACACAGTCCTTAGAGCCTGCTCGAGGTGACCCTGCTTTAAGCAGGGCTTAGGACTAGCCAGACTTCAGGTCCCTTCCAGCCTCAACCGTTTGATTTTTGGGGGGGTGGGGTGGGGGTGGTTTGTCTTCTTTTGCTCTGGCTCTTTGTCCAAATCTCTTGTTCTTCTCAGTCCCAGGACCTGATCCTCCTTGCTATGCCCAGACTCCTTGCTTCAACAAGCCCTGCTCACCTTTTCTAGCCTTTCATCTGTTTGCTCCACATTCAAGCAACCAGATGTACATCAGATCACAAGAGCTGTGAAAACCAGATCTATGTCCTTCATTAAACAGTCATGTTGAAATACCTTGGGATGTTACCTGTCAGTCATAGCTGCACAAAAACAAGCCCAAATATACCAACTGTGTCAAATAGGATGCTGATGTCCATTTCACAAACTGTCTGGAACAAACAGCTAAATCCCTGTTAACTGTGGTATTACTACACTTCTGTGTTTAGCTATCACAGCTCTTTGTATGTTTATTTCCTGGGTTTAGTTTATGTATTAAATTCTTTTTTTTTTTCCTACAAATGGTTATGTAGTGACAAGAGAGCTAAAGACCTTGGAATATTGAAGTATATTTTCATTAATTGACTGAGTAGTGAGTTTAAAGTGATCTATGTATACAGGTAATACAAGCCCTCAGCCCTATGTGAAGACATAAATTAAAGGCTTTTGTTTTTGTTTTGGCCTTCTTGTTGGTTTGTTTTTGTTTAGGTTCTGCTTCTAGGGCAAGATGTGGTGAAGGACATGAGATGCAACTGCAAGGCACTATTGTGAGGAGGATACAACCAGTATGACATTGCAATAGTCACTACCAAGCTTTCCTCAGACTAGGCCCTAGTCCTGGGCAGGTATTGGTTAGTGGCCTTTCCAAGTAAACTAACACCTGCAGAAGCAGCTGAGAGGACTGGGCAGTCTGGCTGCCTTTCTCCATCACAGAGAGAACAGCCCTACCAGGCCCTGCTGCTCTGTTTCCCATCCCATCTGAAGTCCACACTCCCTCCCTGCATATGTAGCCTTTGATCAAACTGGCTTTGGAAAGAAACCAAAAAATGCGGTCTCAAAAAATGAAGTAAATGAATAGGAAGGGTTCTCTCTGCTGGTGCTGTCTCCCTTGGGATTTGGGGTGTATGAACTCCAGCTATGAACTTTCATGAGCACTGGCCTTTCTCTGCTCCGCACGTCACAGAGCTGTCCATGCAAGCATCCATCTCTAGTCAGCCTCATTTCAAATATCCTGTGAGAAGAGAAAATTCTTCTTTGTTGCCATCCGTAAATCAGTCTTATTTAAAAAAGAACCTATTTCTTCAGAATAAAAATTACCATGGAAAGCTGCTCTTTCCATCTGCAATGCTATGGGGTTTATTTTAAGGAGAGATCTAGTTGTTGTTTTCCACTCCCTTAAACATGGTTATGGAGAAAACAGAATGAGATTGTACCCAGAGGTGCACAGCTAAGGGATGATGGTGAAATCCTCATCCTGGGAGGTTTTCAGGTGACCAAACAAAACCTTGGGCAACCTGATGTACCTCTGAAGCTCTCCCTGCTCTGAGTAGAGGATTGTACGATGACTGTAGGTGGCCTCTAGAGGTCCTCTCCAGCCTATATTATGAATCGATGATATGCAGGCTGATATGTAGTGGCCAAGCCCAGAGAACAGTTTTGGAAGGAGGCACAAAGTGCCACAGCAGATTTCACGAACTGTCAGGAAAAAGGCTCTGAACCACTTGTACCTTCCCTGCAGCCAGGCGTGTTTGCATTCTTCCCATTTTTAACCAGGGTTTTGTCAGTAGCTTGCTTTATCACTGCATGAATTCTAACGAATTTTAACCCAAAGAAGGATGCAGTTTAATACCGATTACTGGTGAGTGACGACATAAAGTCATTGGACATCAGCTGAGTATTTCACCTGCAATGCTCACTTCATTTGTCTGAATCCTTGCAGTGGGGACCACACACCAAAATGTCAGGCAGTCAGACAAGTGTGTGGGGAGGTGGTCTGGCATAATTTTCTGTGACCTAAAAAATCCCCAAATCCTCAGCATGAGGATTACTGACTAATGGCTAATGATTAACTTAGGGATTCAGCTGAGCCTTAGTGATAAATGAAACGCCTCTCTCGAACAGCACATACCTTTTTTTTTTAATGATGAGGACCTAAATATGTCTACATTAATTTAAGAGAAATTAGGACCTGCACACAATTAACAGGGCTTCAGCATTCAGCCAGGAAAAGCTTTAAACTTTTCACTTACGGGGCTCTGGGCAGTGATCAGCTTCCGTCATCCCGAACTGCACTGCTTCGTGCCTAATCCGCAGGAGACACAGATTGCTAAAAGCACTCCATCACCCCAGCTCGGCACATAGCTGCTGCTAATGCAGTTCTTATTGAACCAGATCTGTATCACTTCATCCCTTACGGATGCCTGTGCAGCTGTTTGACGTGGGAATGCAGTCTGGGGCTCCCGAGGTGCTGCTGTCAACGACAGCACCTTGTAAAGCAAACACCCCCCACACATGTGCTCGTAATCTCGAGCTCTCGTTAATGATTACACTTTTTAATACAGATGATAATGGACAATACTGTGTGACTGTACCTGCACTATCGGTTTCCTGGCGCAGGGCAGCGTCAGGGACAGACTACATTTCCCAGGAGCCTGTTGAGCAGGATTCTCTTGTGTCACTGCAGAAGGACCTTCCAGCTCTGCAGGAGCCACTCGGGCTGCTGCAGTTCCTGGTGCTGGCGCTGGAGAAACATGACCTTCAGCAATTTATCTCCTAAACGACCCAGAACTGAGCTGTGCTAGGGTCTGCTCTCGCTCCAGACAGACCCTGGGTGGCTGGTGAGCCTCGGTTCATGTGAGATGCTAGATGTCACCTGCAGAAGAAGAGAAGAGCTTACCTCTTCCACAGAGGTGGCCCCGAGCCAGCAAATTTGCTCTGTCAGCCTGTGCAGCGGCTGTGGCAGAACTAGGTACAACTCATCCTGATTTTCCGAGAGGGAAGGGGGTCAAAATGTACTTACGGGGGGCAGGGAAAACGTCAATCCCCGGTTGCCTCATTTCTCAGTGTTCTGCTCCAGCAAATCTGTGCATTTCACTGTGCTCACCGTGACTTTTCTGTAATCTAAGCCTTGCAAGTGCTTTATGTCACCTGAGTGTGGCTGGAGGGCAGGTTTTTCAGGATGAAATCTTTGCCAAAGGACTGCAGTCATTAACACAGAACAGTTGTGACTGGTTTAAGCTTTGCTGTTGCTGGGTTTCCAGGAAAAGACTAGAGGCAGGGAGATCTGTTGCCTAAGTTACTAGCAAGGGCTGATTCCTTTAGGAATTTGCTTTTCATAGTTAATGGAAGTTAATCAAACAAAAATTGACTCTTATATGACTGGTTACAGTGGAGATGGCTTTAAAA
Source organism: Manacus vitellinus (assembly GCF_001715985.3). NCBI lineage: Eukaryota > Metazoa > Chordata > Aves > Passeriformes > Pipridae > Manacus > Manacus vitellinus. The sequence continues at coordinate 2,466,065 of NW_021938895.1, forward strand.
ATGGAGTTGAAAACTATTTGGTGAAACGTGGGATAGAAGCACTGTGGCATCTGCATAGCACTGCTTTGTGATCAAGTAGCTTATTTGGAATATTTTTCAGCATGCTTTATTTCTACAAGCTCTTACAGGCAAATCTGTTACGTTGCTGTAAATGATTTGTAACTTCTCAATTTTCTCTAATCTTTAAACATGAATACCAAACCTAATGCACAAACAGACCGTAAACCTGCTGAGGCTTTGAGCATTGACTGCATTCCCCCAGCACCTGAGTCCTGCTCTGGAAGGACCCTGGTGTGTTGCTCAGGAGTCACACCAAAGACAACCCCTGCTCCTGGGTAATCGCCACCTGAGACAGCCTGGGAAGGTCCCTCATCCAGAGAGGAACTCCCAGCCTGTAACTGAAATGAGGTGCAGCAACCATGTATCCATACTGTTTCAGGAGCAGCCCTGGGAAGCTGAAATAAAGTTGGACCTACTTCTCTGGCCAGCAGTTATTTCAGGGAGGGAAACAACAGGCTAGATACGATTTTAGTCTCTGAATCAGAAAAGCAGCATGTTTTAGGGTGGTTTGTAGGACAGCTTTGTAGATAGGTTTGTAGGTGAGCCTGCATGTGTATCTGCATTACAATGGCCAGTGTGGGGTTGTTCCTGACCTTATCGTGCTGCCTCTATGCTGGGCAGAATTGGAGAGGCCCCATGAACGATTGAGAGATTTGACTGGTCTTTATTCAGGGGGACTAACAGGAACAGGATTTTTAATCATGAGTCTCTCGGAAAGTACACATACTGCATAACACATCTGCAAAATGAAATGCGGGAGAAAGACTTGGTGTTTGACAGGAATGTAATCTGGTTACTCGTGCCCAGAGCTGCTTTTAACAGATCTCGATGTGAATCTTCTCCCCTCCATGAATCTCCTGCACCCATTAGGTACGGCACCTGATGCCTGTGGTCCCTGGCAGGGAGTTCTGGTGCAGATGTTCCCAGCGTGGGAGGTCTCCCCACAGCCACACTCGTATTCACATGTGTTCCCTGTCCTTTCTCCTCAGTGACATTTCCCCTGGATCTCACGAAAACTCGGCTGCAGATCCAAGGTGAGGCTGCTGTCCGTCGGGATGGAGCTGCAGCTGGCCAGGCAGCCCCGTACCGTGGGATGCTGCGCACGGCAGCAGGAATCGTGCAGGAGGAGGGATTAGGGAAGCTCTGGCAAGGAGCCACCCCAGCCATCTACCGCCACATAGGTGATTATCTGCTTGTGATGGGACAAGGGTGGGTCCTGCCTTCTGTGGCCAACAGCCTTTTGAAGTGAGCTTGACATATCTCTTTGTATTTTAGATGTATCTGTGATATATCTTCAGTCTAGCCTGCAATCCCACTTTGAAATATATAGGGGATTTTGGATCAATATTGTTTCTTCCTTCTCTCCTTATGCCTTATTCTGGCTTCTGGGAAAACAAAATATAATTTCCCTGTCATCTTTGCTGGAAGGCCTTGTGTAGGAAGCAAAACAGGCACCTGTAGTCCTCAGAACCATAAATATCTTATACTTGAGGGAAGTGGGGACGGGCTGGGGAAAAAAAGATAAGGTTGCAAGCACTAGGGAAGAATACAAGTTCTAGATGAAATGCATTAGGGGGTTGGCCACAGGTGACAGCTTTCTGTACTTTATTTGGAAATACGGTGATAGCAACAAACCCCAAAAGTGTCTGTGGGACGCTTTGTGTTTGGTATCAGCTGAGGGGGAAGCAATGCAGTCACATCTCCTTAGGATGAAGGCAAAGCCATGCTGCCTCCTGGCAGACCCATGGCTCAGCCAGAGAGATTCTCTGATGCTGAAACATTCTATCTGTAGCACTGATACCAGGTAACACCCTCACAAACGTGAGGGCAGTGACCAGCTGACCCAGGTGAGATCCAGAGTGTCTTAAACCAATCTCTTGATGTCTCTCTCACAGTGTGACCTCCAGAAATGGCAGACCCAAGAACTGTCTCCTGCTTTTGTTTCCCACAGTGTACTCTGGCGTTCGGATGGTTGCTTATGAACATCTCCGTGACTCTGTGCTTTGTAGGGCTGAGGATAAAACTTTTCCTCTCTGGTAATGTTGCATATTTATGCATATTTATTGCTTGTTTTGGGGTTGTCCTCACTGAAGGAGTCCTGCAGACAAATCTTGGGTCCAAAATGTACCTGATTTTAGGATGTGAAAATCTAATACAAAATACTTGCCATGGCTGGTGCTTCAGGAAGGGGGAACTATGGATACTACTGATATTTCTGGTTTTACTAAAATAAATAGAACCAGAAAATGAACACAACCCAATTAGCAGCAGTGAGAGATAAAGAAAAGTCTTATATATCAGCAACCACTTTAGAATTTCACACTGGCATTCAGCTGTAGTATGTGGAGCATCATCCCTTACTTGTGTACCTTCCCATCCTGCCTTTAAACCTTGATCGAGGAGCATAATGCAACCTTGATTTTTTTTCCCCAGGCAAGTTTTAACCCTTTCTTAAAATTGGCAGAAATATTACTGATTAACAACCTGCAGTCACCACAATTATTACCTTCACTTTGGTCATTAGTATATGGAGCAACCATTTACACATGTTCCACCTGGGTCGTGCTGCTGAACTCTGCAGCTCAAGCACTGTGATTTTTGAAGATTTTCAGTTTATTCTGGAGCACAAATTTCCCCCTGTTTGGCAGGAAAGCTGTGGTTGGAGGCATGTCTGCAGGTGCCATCGGACAGTTTTTCGCCAGCCCAACTGATCTGGTGAAGGTGCAGATGCAGATGGAGGGAAAGAGGAAGTTGGAAGGAAAGCCGTTACGGTTGGTTCCTCTCAGAGCTGCTGTTTTTTTTCCTGTTACTGATCATGCTCTGGCCCAGAGTGTGGTTCTCTCTGTTTTCTGCCACTCCCTCTCCCCAGCTTCTCTTTGCTTTTTCAGGGGGAGAGCAGTGCCTGGGAAGCACACAATGGCTCTGGGCAGTGAACAGGGTGGGGGACATAAGACTTTCTCCTTATCCCATTTATACTTGCCTTCCTTATTCTGATTTATTGGTCCCAGAACCACAAACTCTCACCTGTCCTCCGTGCTGCAGCATGTCCAGGCCACCATATTTCCATGGGGAGGGAAGGATGCCTTCTAAAGATGGTAAGCTGGAAGAAAGGATGAGGGAAATGGGTCATGCAGGATGCACAGACAGCAGGGCTTGAGACCCTCCTGCAAATACCAGGACACGCTGCTCTTTGCATCCCAAACTGCTGCCATCTTTTGGTGTCTTGTACATTTACTACTGCAACCCTGTGTGGGATCAAAGGGTTGTCTGCTGTTAGAGATCAGATCACTGCTTAGCAAGGCAACTAGTATGTTTGGTAAAATATCGTGGCATGAAAGTCAAAGATGGATCAAAAAATGGATCCAGAGGGCCAGATCCTTGCAGGTGTAAATTGCATAAATCCTATGTAAGGATCTGGTGCAGCAAAGTACTGCAATATGCAAAGATTTCTCTGTATCTGGGCTGTCTACCTACTAGTTGCATATTGATTTCAGGTTTCGGGGTGTGCACCATGCATTTCTGAAGATCCTGTCTGAAGGAGGAATACGGGGACTTTGGGCTGGATGGGTGCCAAATGTCCAGAGGGCTGCTCTGGTGAACATGGGAGGTAAATGGAATAACTTGGTCTGCAGCACATAGGGCCACACATAAGCTTTAAGAAAGGAGAGTCTTAGTGTCTTGATTACCTACACTAGGGACCCGTTTGGAGCTCACTGCAGGTGACCTCTGCCTTGTGCACCTGCGTTTCTGTCCTGTGGAAATCAAATTGCGTAAAAATAACAGTTTGTGCCTCAGCTTAAGGAAAGGTGATCCAGGCGCTGAGGGGATCCCACGGCCAGCAAAGCAGGGACCTCACCAGGCTACAATCCAGCCCCCAGCACTCAAGGTTTGCAGGGCAGAACCAGTGAAGGCAGCGAGGCTTCACCAAGATCCAGATCCTCAGGGAAGTGTGTGGTGATGAGACAAGTCTGAGGCCAAGCCTGGAAGCTGAGTCAGCAGCAGGTCTGATGAGGGTCACCCAGACACAGCTCAACGATCACCTCTGAGGTAAATTAGAGCAGATGGGAACAAAAAGGAGAAACATAGAATCAGCTGGGTTGGAAGGGACCTCTGAGATCATCAAGTCCAAGCTTTGATCCACTACTGCTGTGGTTACCAGACCATGGCACTAAGTGTCACATCCAGTCTCATCTTAAAAACCTCCAGGGACAGAGAATCCACTACTTCCCTGGGCAGCCCATTCCAGTGCCTGATTACTCTCTCTGTAAAGAAATTCTTCCTAATATCTAACCTAAACCTCCCCGGCACAGTTTAAGACCATGCCCTCTTGTCTTACTGCTGGTTGCCTGGGAGAAGAGATCAACCCCCACCTGGCTACAACCTCCTTTCAGGGAATTGTAAAGAGTGATGAGGTCTCCCCTGAGCCTCCTCTTCTCCAGGCTGAACAACCCCAGCTCCCTCAGCCTCTCCTCATAGGATTCGAGTCCCTTCACCAGCCTTGTTGCTCTTCTCTGGACGCTGGCTCCATGCCTCAAATGTCCTTGCGAACTGAGGGGCCGCAGAACTAGACACTGCATCCCAGGTGTGGTCAACCAGAGTGTGAGTAAAGGGAAGGAAGATCATGTCTTGGGAGCGTTGTTTGGCCAACAACTGTTACCTGATACAAAGGACCAGGATCGCCAATGGCCTTTTGCACTTGGGAACTGCTGGTCATGTCGTCGCTTCCTGGTCAATCCAACTCCCAGGTCCCTTTCTGCTGGCTGCTCTCAGCAGCTCTGTGCCCAGCCTGTAGCGCTGCAGGGGGTGTTGTTGTGGCCAAAGTGCAGGACCTGGCACTTGACCTTGTTGAACCTCATCCCGTTGGAATCAGCCCGACTCTCCAGCCTATCCAGGTCCCTCTGCAGAGCCCTCCTGCCTTCCAGCTCATCAACATTCCCCTGCAGCTTGGTGTCATCTGCAAATTTGCTGATGATGGACTCAATCCCCTCATCTAAATCATCGATAAAGATATTAAACAGAACTGGGCCCAACACTGATCCCTGGGGGACACCACTAGTGACCAGCTGCCAACTGGATGCAGCACCGTTCACCACCACACTCTGGGCTCAGCCCTCCAGCCAGTTCTTAACCCAACAGAAAGTACCTCTGTCCAAGCCGTGGGCTGCCAGCTTTCCCAGGAGTATGCCGTGGGAAACGGTGTCAAAGGCGTTGCTGAAGTCCAGGTAGACACATCCACAGCCTTCCCCTCGTCGACCAGGAGGGTCACCTGATCATAAAAGGAGATCAGGTTGGTCAGACAGGACCTGCCCTTCCTAAAACCATGATGGCTGGGTCTGATTCCTTGTCCATCCTATAGGTGCTGTGTGATTGCACTTAGGATGATCTGCTCCATAACCTTCCCAGGCACTGAGGTCAGGCTGATGGGCCTGTAGTTTTCTGGGTCCTCCTTCCAGCCCTTTTTGTGGATGGGTGTGACATTCGTCAACTTCCAATCATCTGGTATCTCCCCAGTGAGCCAGGACTGCTGGTAGATGATGGAGAGAGGCTTGGCGAGCTCTTCCACCAGCTCCCTCATCACCCTTGGGTGGATCCCATCTGGTCCCATAGACTTGTGAGGATCCAAGTGGCATGTGCTCACATGTCTAAAGACAGGACTTAGGTGCCACAATCATCATCAGAACCTGGGGGCAGAGTGCCAGCTGTGCCAATGGGAGGAGCTGCACTGGAAATGAACATCCTATGCCATGAACAGCACAGACACCATTTGCTTCTGACAGTATTGTTTTTTCTCATTATCCTCTCTACAGATCTGACCACTTATGACACAGTGAAACACTTCTTGCTTCTGAACACGCCACTTGTGGACAACAGTGTGACTCACAGTGTTTCCAGGTGCTGTATTCCCTGATTACCCCTTTTCCACTGCAGAGCATTTCCAGTCTCGCTGTCTTCATCTGCCTCTCTGTGTCAGCAGAAGCCTCTATTCTTCGATTTTGATACTGCTGATAAAATGCAACTTTAGAATTTTATTTTTTTCCTGAGAGAGCATCACTTTACAAAAGACACAAGAGAAAGGATGTACAATTATTGCTACAAAACTGCCCTCACTACAAGTGCCTTGCTGGTGCATTTAAACACCTTTGCTCTCATCTGTGGGGGCACAGCCATATAACCCCTGCAGAACAACTTCTTTTACTCCCTTAAATGATGAAGAAATCTACTTTATAGAAACAATATAATGAATTGCGTGTTGTAGGTCCTTCATTCCTGCCTCAGAACAGTATACAGAGGTGAGGGCAGCTGGGAGGACATCTCAGCAACAGCAATACTGTAGCACGCCTTCTCCCAAGCCAAGTTTATTTTACAAGTTATTATTCATGATTTTATGATAACTGTTGTAATATATCTCTATTATAAGAACTGGAATCACAATGCTACAGTTGTCATGATACATCTTGGTTTCTTCTTTAAGTATCTGTTGCTGTTGGCAGTGTCTGTTCTGGCCTGGTAGCGGCTGTTCTGGGAACTCCTGCTGACGTGGTCAAAACCCGGATAATGAACCAGCCGAGAGACAAGCAGGGAAGGTGTGGGCACTTGGGAGACCAACTTTTCAGAAGCAAAATGAAAACCCTAAATCTCACCGATTTCACTGGAAGCAAAGTGCTAAGTTTATGATTTGCTCTTCATCTTTCTGATGATGATTTTACTGGTTTAGTAAATGTCTGCAGGGTGTTGTTGTGATGGCCACCTAAGCATAGCCAGTTACTCCAGTGGATTTCAGTTCTGATTAGATTCCAAGGAGCTTACAAAAGAGCTTTTGCTTGTAAAGAAATATCAGCAACAAATTATTTTTATGAGGGGGATGTGATTTTTTTTTAAAATTGCACATTTGTAATCCTAACACTGTTTATTTTCCTTGCACATTCCTAGGGGTCTGCTATATAAGTCTTCCATGGACTGCTTGATTCAAACTGTCCAGGGTGAAGGGTTTATGTCTCTGTACAAAGGCTTTATACCAACCTGGATGAGAATGGTATGTGCCTTTTAACTCTCTTTACAAGAACAACTAGCATTAAAATGTGAGGAGTTTCTTCCTCAACACTATTTGAGTCTCTCAGTTTCTTTAATTGCAGTTAGCATAGCCGAATGTAGTGCATTACACAGCTGCATGTAGGGTCACTTTTCTCATGTTGCATTTTATACCTCTTTAAGAGAAATAATAAAAAAAAAACCCAACAAGAGCATCTCAACTAAATGAGTGCAGGATATACATTTTATGCAAAGCAAACTTTGTCATTTTCTGATTAAGGTTTTAGAACAGGTAAACCCTTTAAAAAATTTAAAAAGCATTCAGCCCGAAGTAGCCCACGAGTATGAAACATTTCAGGTCAAACATTCATGAGTTGGCAAGCTGAAAAAAGAAAGAGGTTTAGGTGTCTTGTGAAGGATTTGGTAGGCCTAACCACATGTAATGTTACGATTTTTGTATGAAAGACAAAATCCCAGAATCATACAATGGTTTGGGTTGGAAGGGACCTTAAAGATAAGGTTCCAACCCCCTGCCATGGGCAGGGACACCTTCCACTAGACCAGGCTGCTCAGACCCCCATCCAACCTGGCCTTGAACACCTCCAGGGATGAGAAGTTCACAACCTCTCTGGGAACCAGTGCAACATGAGACTGAATTTAAGAATATAATTTTTCAAGAGGAGACAAGTTAATCTTATGGGTTTACTTATTGGATTACTTCTGTTCTAAGCCTCTAACTTCTGTGTTTGCTTTCACAGGCTCCTTGGTCGCTGGTATTCTGGCTTACATATGAACAAATCAGAAGGATCTGCGGAGTTAGTTCTTTTTAAAATCCTCAATATTGACAAAACAGAGAAGAATCAAAAAGCTGAATTCTTATTTCACATGGCAGTAGGATCCCATGTATACATTGCTTCTCCAAATCCAGTCCTTACTGCTTAGAAACAGCCATGACTTAAGGACACTATTTGGTTGTCAGACTGCTAAATGAAATTTATATTATCTGCACAGACTAAAATTGTCACAGTAATACTTCAACTAGCAACCAGCATGAGCTTACTGAAAGAGTAAACAGAGTAAAAGAAAAAGTCTACCAAGTAAATGGAATATAATGTCTGCTTGTTTGACAATAGAGATGGTTCCTATTGTTAAGGACAAGAGCAGGTTGAAAACATAGCACTGAACATCTTCTGTGGCTAAGCATCTATAAAATTATTTGGGCATTTTTGTTATTAATTGTGTTTGCACACACACAAAGAACTACTACTTGTTAGTGTGATGCCTCAGCAAACCAAGCCTGTAGTACTAGGTATTGAAAAAGATAAAAGCAGTTTATCTGATTCTGCTTCCAAAAGCAGAAGGGTTTGTGTTCCTTTTACTTCCCAGAGACTGCCTGACCTCTGTACTCAGCCATGAGTAGATCCATGATTGAAATGCAGTCCTGTTCCCAAGAAATCAAAAGCCTAGTTCACTGCCCCTCTTGAAGGACTCATGATACTCCAAGCTGAACTACTTGTCCCATGACAGTCCCGGTGCTGATGTGGCAGACTGGGTTATTAAGGTACCACTTTTCCATGGAAATATGCACTCTGCCCACTTTAAATCTTGGTGGAAATATAACATTCTCTTTAAAACACAAAATGTTTGAAGAGGAGTTATTTGTTTATTTTGAAACCTAAAGCCTTCCAGATTTCATAGGGAAGGAGATTAGTGCTGTTTGTCACTAGGTTCATCTTTGGCAATGAAGAGGCAAAAATGCAGTATTAAAAGCCACTGTTAGTAGACAGAACAAAGCTGGCTTTGATTTAGTAATACCTAATAATGGAATGACTGTGCAAGTCTTGGCTCTCTGAGTAAACACTCATGATTTCTTCTGGTCTTTGCAACCAGTGACTTCAATGTGCCAATTTCTCATTAAATAAAGTCTGGGCGTCTTTTGGCTTGCACTTATACTTTTTGATTTTATTGTAGCTCTGTTGTGGCTTTATGCATTTGGGGGTGTTGGAAAAAATTAATCTCACCATTACTAGGGAGTCACAGAATCACGGAATGGGTCAGGTTGGAAGGGACCACAGTGGGTTAGCTGGTCCAATATCCCTGCTCAAGCAGGATTATCCAGAGCACATGGCACAGGATTGTGTCCAGATGGTTCTGGAATATCTCCAGTGAGGGAGACTCCACACCCTCTCTGGGCAATCTGTTCCAGTGCTTGGTCACTGCACAGTAAAGAAGTTCCTCCTCATACTTAGGTGCACCTTCCTGTGCATCAGTCAGAAGGTTTTCTTCATAAATACTGATATTTTTCTAGTTGACACCCTGAGAAACTAATCCAAGTTCTTTTTGCCTTGCACACCATCACCAGCAATGACAAACCAGCAAAGCTGCTGCTTCAGTTACATCCTGAGGGGTCCTGCCCGCCATCTCATTACCTTGATACCCCTGCTGATGGATATGCAGATGTACCTATTGATTGAGTTAGAATAAGTATTTTTATCATAGAATCACAGAATGGTTTGGGTTGGAAGGGACATCAAAGCTCATCTTGTTTCAATCCCCTGCCATGGGAAGGGACATCCTCCACTAGAACAGGTTGCTCAAAGCCCCATCCAACCTGGCCTTGAACACCTCCAGCCTAAATCCAGGGAGATTGGGCATCCACAGCTTCTCTGGGCAACCTGTTTCAGTACCTCATCACCCTCACAGCAAAGAACTTCCTCCTAATATCTAATAAACCTACCCTCTTTTATTCTGAATCCATTCCCCCTTGTCCTGTCACTACATGCTCTTGTAAATAGTCCTTCTCCATCTTTCTTGTAGGTTCCCTTCAGGTACTGGTAGGCTACAACTAGGTTACCCTGAAGCCTTTTCTCTTCTGGTCTGAACAAGCCCAGTTCTCTCAGCCTTTCCTCATAGGAGAGGTGCTCCGTCCCTCTAATCAACTTGGTGGCCTCCTTTGGACTCACTCCAACAGGTCGAGGTCCTTCCTGTTCTGGGGACACCGGAGCTGAAGGCAGCACTACAGGTGGGGTCTCACCAGAGCAGAGCAGTGGGGCAGGATCACCTCCCTTGGCGTGCTTTGGATGCAGCCCTGGACACAACCAGCTTTCTGGGCTGCAAGTGCACATGGCTGGGTCGTGTCCAGCTTTTCATCCTCCAGGACCCCCAAGTCCTTCTCGACAGGGCTGCTCTTGATCTGTTCATCCCCCGCCTGAATTCGTACTAGGTGCAGCACTTTAATTTTGGTCTTGTTAGATCTTACGGGATTCCTGTGGATCTACCTCCCATGTTTATACAGGTCCCTCTGGATGTCATCCCATCCCTCAGGAGTGTTAACAGCACCACTCAGCTCAGTGTCATCTGCAAACTTGCTGAGGGTGCACTTGATCTCTTTGTCTATATAATTAAAGAAGATATTCACAGAAGTACAGAATATGTTGACTTGGCCCTGCACAGGACTGTCCCCAAGAGGCACACCACATGCCTGAGAATTATCATCCAAACACTTTTTGAGCTCTGTCAGGCTTGGTGCTGTGACCACTGTCTTGGGGAGCCTGTTCAGTACCCAACCACCCTCTGGGCGAAGAACATTTCTCTAATATCCAACCTAACCCTCCCCTGACATCAGTAACACTGGCCCCAG